>NW_026595981.1:3447652-3466718 GCF_907164565.1 Psammomys obesus
GGGACCCTCGGTGGCCGGCGCCGGGTCCCCCGCACTGCGGGCGGCCGCCGCCCGCCGCCCCTCCCCCCGCCCGGCGCCGGGTTGTGTAACCCGGTGGCGGCCGCGCGGCCCCGGGCGGGTCCCTGGGGTGAGGGGCGGGGGCGGTTGGGGTGGGGGAGGGCCGCGGCCACGAGGGGAGCGGCCTGCCCCGTGGACCCGCGCGCCGGCCGCCGGGTTTCCCGCTCCCGGGCGCGGCGGGCGGCGGGGCGGGCGGGGAGCCGGCCTCGGAGAGGAGCTTGAGGGGGAAGGCGGCCCGGGCGGAGGCCGCGGCGGGCGAGGGGCTTCATAGTGGGTGGAGGCGGCGCCTGAGGCCGGGTGGGGTACCCAGCGGGAACCCAGCTCCCGGGTCACGAGTTTCTCTGCCACAGGAATCTCATCTCCTGCCAGGTTCGCTCACGACTCCGCCTCAGAGGCTTTTTCACTTAGGCCTTTTTCATTACAGCAGCGCATTTCCTACCAAAAAAAGGAAAAACAGCCTCTCAGGCTGTGTTCATTCGTTTTCCACTCAGCACCCAAAGTTTTGAGCTTGGGTGGTGACTTTGTGGGAGGGATTGATCAATTACAGGATTTGGATGGGCAACCCAGGGCCAGCTTTTGGTTCCCTCTTAATTTAACGATGAGCTGGAAGTGGGTTGTCTTGAGGCTATGTCACCACCCTCTGATCTTGGACAAGTCCTTCTCGTGGTATTAAAGTGAAAGGTGTTTGGGACCATTTAAAACCAGTGTCAGTCTCCAAATTGAGTTTTAGGTGATAGAAAGTCATGCATAACAAAGTAAATGTAAAGGTCTTGAGAAAATACTTAAAAAAATAAGCATCAAAGTTTATATAGTCACAAATTGAAATTGTTCATAAACTGAAGAGAAGAGGGAATGCTTAAAATGTTAAGCTTATGCTGTCACTGACTAGTGAAAAACTTAACTGTAGACAATGACTTTGAAGACCTGATGGGTTTCTTTTGTAGGGTGGTAGGGACTGATGATAGGGTGCAGTATGAGTGTGTAATGGTAAGGACAGCAGTCTGGAAACTTAGAACTGCACTAATTTTGGCTTTCAGAAGGTGAGACAGTATTAAGGTTGTCAAGTACTGGTACTGTTTAGATTTAAAATTTATGTTTTTGAGGTTTGCCTATTCCACACAGGACTCCTTTCTCCATAGAGTTGCAGAACCATTGGAGGATGAAGAATAAGGAGGGAAACTGGGTTTAGGAAATTGAGAGACCATTACTGTGAGGTTGTAGTCACACAGGGTTGTTGGATTATTGTGTACAGTGCTAATTAAGAAAAGTAGAATATGTTTGGGATATACTTGTGGGTATTGACCCATTACTCCCAAATCTATGAGAAACTGGTTTTCTGGATCCAGAAGAGGGCATGAGAGAAGACTAAATTGTTAAATAATTTTAGTGTCAAATCCAAAAGCCAGATTTATCAGAACTCAAATTTTGCTGAGTCTATTTGAAGTGGAGTCAGCATGGCAGCCCTAAATAATAAAAGCGTTAGGAATTCTGTAATTTCTGTAATAACTACTGTTTTCACATTCTTAAATATCTAAGCTTTAAAAGATGCTTTTCATACCAAGGAAGGCCACAGGGAGAAAATTATTATGTAGATAAGTGAGAAAACTTTTTGTCATTAAAACTTAAAAGCTGCATAGTGGTTTCATTGTTTTATTTTGCAAACTTGGGATTTAACCTAGGATCCTGGTTATATTAGGAAGGGCCTGTCTACCACTGAGCTACAGACTTGGCCCTTTATAGTTTAATTTGTAACTCTGGTGCCTCACTCTCTAGAGAAGCTGGAGGTAGTGTGGGCCACCATTTTCTAGCTGCTTTTTCCATGAGTGATTTCTGGTATTTGAGCCACTAGAAATCTTAGGTAGAATTGTTCAAGTTTGGTTCAACTTGGTTTGAACATCAATATTGTTACTGATATTGCATGTAACATTGTCCACCTTTAGTTGAAGTATGTAAAATAATCTAATAATAAGCCAGAAGATGTAGATACTAACTTACTGAGATATTAGATTGAGGTAGTTCTTGTCTTTGTTGTCTTGGGTCCAGAGTTTCACAAGGATAAATCTATTGAGACTCTTTAGGTCTCCCCATTCCTAATGTTTTTGAAACAGGAGGGCTGGAGAGATGGCTCAGGTTGAGAGCACGGTCTGCTCTTCCAAAGGTCCTGTGTTCAGTTCCCAGCACCCACGTGGTGGCTCCCAACCATCTATAGTGAGATCTGGCGTCCTTCTTTGAGACAGGATTGTAGGGAATGCAGCACAGGCCTGACTCAAATTTCTTGAAGAAATTTTTATAGAAAACATGCCACATAGTATAAGGAAATAAATATTTGAGACAGGGTAGGATTTTTGTTTTTGTCAAGACAGACTTTTTGTAGCCTTGGCTGTTCTGGAGCTTACTGTGCAGACCAGGCTGAACTCCTTCTGAAATCCTTCTGCTTCTGCCTCCTGAGTGCTGAGATTAAAGCTGTCTGCCATTACTGCCTGCCTAATTACAAGGTTTTGCTATGTAGCCTGATGGCCTGGAATTCATTCTGTAGACTAGGCTGGCTTTGAATTAACAGGCTCTCCTGCATCTAGCTCAGCGCTAGGTTTAACGGCGTGGCCACCACATGTGCTCCATGAAAGCTTTCATGTGGGTCAGGAGATGCAGCTTAGTGGTAGAGCACTTGCCTAGTATAGTAAGGCCTTGGGCTTGGCCCTCAGCAACAGGAAGTCTGTCTTATTACAGTTTTTAGAAAATGAAAAAATGGTACTGTAATCCCAGGACACAGGAGGCAGAGGGAGGCATATCACTGAGTTCAAAACCAGCCTGGTCTATAAAACCAATCCACGACAGACAGCCAAGCCTACACAGAGAAACGCTGTCAAGAAAAACAACAAAAGATATGTAATTTTTTTTCTAACTACCAAGGGTTGAGCCTTGGACATTACATGCTTGACAGGAAGTTAAGAAAGAATGTATTTCTTTTTACATGCAGGGCAGTGGCAGTGTACACTTTTTTAAGGCAGAGTTTGAGTTTGAGGCCAGTCTGGTCTACAGAGTGCCCAGGACAGCCAGGGCTACACAGAGAAACCCTGTTTCAAATACTTTTCATTGTAGTTTTGTGAGCAGGTTTGCATGGGGGTAGAAAGCTGTGGGTTCTAGACAGACCAGAGTTTAGTGCTACTTCATGATCTGATGTCAGGCTGAATCTGACTAGTTTGGGAAAGTCCACAGGCCTTATAATTTTGTCTCATAGACACTGGCAACTAGCCACGCACAGCCCTCAATTTCCCCTTTGGGGAGGGGGTTAGTACTTGGGATTGGAATTCAGTGGTCATACATGGGAGGCAAAGGCCACAGCCTTAGTTTTCTTTTAGTTTATTGTATCTGAGCACTTGGGGCTTTGCCCAGAGAGTAGCACTGGTCTAATAAATGTGTGTTTGTTTTGAGACAAGGTTCTGTTCTGTAGCTCAGGGTGGCTTCAAATGTCTAATCCTCTTGCCTCAGTTTTCAGATGTGCTGTAATAACAGACAGGTACCACACTTGGCTTATATTGAATTTAATTAATTGTAAGGAAATTTTTATAATGGGCCTCGTTGTTATAATGTATAGTTTTATTCCGTTTAGATAATCTAGAGTATTGTGGCATGCTGCTTGAAAGGTCCTGTTCATTTTCTAATTAGTTTGGCTACTGGTCCAGTAGATGGCCCTGATGTGAGTTGTGTCCTAGTTCTGCCTGTGCTTAGCAAAGAACTCCATGTCATAATCTGTAAAATGGGGAGGACAAATTGCTTAGAAATGCGAACAAACCCTACAGCATAGTATCTACTACAGATAAGCTTTTTCAGTCTTAAGTACTTACTGTGATTTAAATGTGTGTTATTTGTGTTTGTTTTTTCTTTCTATAGGCTATGGTGAAATAAATGGTAATGCCGGAGAAAGAGAAATATCTTTAAAGAACCTCAGTTCTGATGAAACTACTAACCCTATTTCCAGGGTCCTCAATGGCAACCAACAAGTTGTAGACACTAGCCTGAAGCAGACTGTAAAGACCAGCACCTTCGGAAAAGCAGGAATTAAAACCAAGAATTTTATTCAGAAAAATAGTATGGACAAAAAGAATGGGAAGTCTTATGAAAATAAATCTGGAGAAAACCAGGCTGTAGATAAGACTGACGCTGTAGCAATTCCAAATGGTGTTATAACGAATAATTCAGGCTATATTACTAATGGTTATATGGGCAAAGGAGCAGATAATGATGGTAGCGGATCTGAGAGTGGATACACCACTCCTAAAAAAAGGAAAGCCAGGCGCAATAGTGCCAAGGGTTGTGAAAATCTTAATTTAGTGCAGGACAAAATAATGCAAGAGACTAGTGTCCCAGCATTAAAACAGGGACTTGAAACTTTAAAGCCTGACTATAGTGAACAAAAGGGAACTCGAGTAGATGGTTCGAAGCCTATTTGGAAGTATGAAACTGGACCTGGAGGAGCAAGTCGTGGAAAACCTGCTATGGGTGACATGCTTCGTAAAAGTTCAGATATTAAACCTGGTTTGAGCAGCAAAAAGTTTGATGATCGGCCTAAAGGAAAGCATGCCTCAGCTGCTGCCTCCAAAGAGGACTCATGGACCTTGTTTAAACCACCCCCAGTTTTTCCAGTGGACAATAGCAGTGCTAAAATAGTTCCTAAAATAAGTTATGCAAGCAAAGTTAAAGAAAACCTCAACAAAACTGTACAGAACTCGTCTGTGTCACCATCTTCATCTTCATCCTCTTCATCATCTACTGGGGAAACTCAGACCCAGTCTTCAAGTCGGTTATCCCAGGTCCCCATGTCAGCTCTGAAATCTGTTACTTCTGCCAATTTTTCTAATGGGCCTGTTTTAGCAGGAACTGATGGAAGCATGTATCCATCTGGGGGTCAGCCACTGCTAACTACTGCTGCTAATACTTTAACACCCATCTCTACTGGGACTGATTCAGTTCTGCAGGACATGAGTCTGACTTCAGCAGCTGTTGAACAAATTAAGTCTAGCCTTTTTATCTACCCTTCAAATATGCAAACGGTGCTGTTAAGCACAGCACAAGTAGATCTGCCCTCTCAGACAGATCAGCAAAACCTGGGGGATATCTTCCAGAATCAATGGGGTTTATCATTTATAAATGAGCCCAGTGCTGGCCCGGAGACTGTTACTGGAAAGTCAACGGATCATAAAGTGATGGAAGTGACATTTCAAGGAGAATATCCTGCCACTTTGGTTTCACAGGGTGCTGAAATAATTCCCTCAGGAACAGAGCATCCTGTGTTTCCCAAGGCTTATGAGCTGGAAAAACGGACTAGTCCTCAAGTTCTGGGTAACATTCTAAAATCTGGGACTACTGAGAGTGGAGCCTTATCCTTGGAACCCAGTCATATAGGTGACCTGCAAAAAGCAGACACCAGTAGTCAAGGTGCTTTAGTGTTTCTCTCAAAGGACTACGAAATAGAAAATCAAAATCCTATGGCCTCTCCAACGAACACTTTGTTAGGCTCCGCCAAAGAACAGAGATACCAGAGAGGCCTAGAACGGAATGATAGCTGGGGTTCTTTTGACCTGAGGGCTGCTATTCTATATCACACTAAAGGTAACTCCTTTTTCTTTTTTTTAATTACACTTTATTCACTTTGTAAGGTAACCCCTTTTTCAAAGAATCTGATGGGCTGGTTTTGTGTGTGTGTGTGTACTAATGGTTGTATATTTGAAGTCCTATGATATTAATGACCGGATAAGTATCACTTTCTTGATTCAAGGTCTTTGGAAATAATATAGTTTAGAGGAATGTAGTTTCACAACATAAAATGATGAAGAGAGGTAGAATTGACCACTAGTTAAAGAGGTTTCATGTGGAAATGGGACACTTAAAGGCATAACCTTATGTATTTTGTTAGGTTTTTAAAACAGGGTCTCATAGTCAGGCTGGCCTTGAATTCTTCATACAAGTGCTGGGATTGCAAGTGTATGCTACCATATATATATTTTCTCAAAGGCTTGTAAGTTTTTTTAAGTGATAGTCAAATCTTGATTGTCTATATTCTAGGTGCTCCTGAGAGTTGAGGTATGCACCACTAAATGTGGCCTCCCTCTCTGCTTCTTATGAAGTATATATATACTACTTAATTAGCACAGCATTTCATGGAGTGTCAAATTTTTCTCCTTTAGAAGGTACCAAGTGGTTTACTAAAGTAATTCAGGGAAACAGACAGGCACATGGATTGATCAGGCTTGTAAAGACCAGGTCCAGCGTTTGTGTGTGTGTCAGTGTGAGTGAGTGTGTGAGAAGACAGGATTTCTTTGTGTGTAGCCTCTGCCTGCCTCTGATCCCTGAGTGCTAGGATTAAAGGCCTGTTCTGTTACACCAGGTGAAACCATTTTACTTCTGTCCTCTCAGCTAGTTTCTGCTTCTATTGTTAAAAACATCAGTGAACATAATTTATTCATATCTGTGTCTAGCTGTCTATCTTTGGTTTTTCGAGACAAGATTTCTTGTAGTTGAGCCTGTCTCGGATTCCTGTAGACCAGACTGGCCTTGAAATCACTGAGATGCCACTGTGCCCGATGTGACTTATTTCTTTATTAAAAAGGTAGTTATGTATTTGAATATTGGTCTGCTTTTGTGTCTGCACCACACCAGTGCCTGGTGCCCGTGAATTGTAGAAGGTGTCAGATCCTCTGGATCTGGAGTTGAGATGGTTGTGAGCCACCACACATGGCTGGGAACCACAGTTAGAAGAGCAGTAAGTATTCTTAATCACTGATCTATACTTCCAGCCCAGTTTTTTTTTTTTTCCCAAGAGTTTGTATGTGTTTGTCTATGTTGGTACATGAGCTTTAGAGTGCAAAGAGTATATCTGATCTCCTGGAGGTGGAATTCTAGTCAGTTATGAATTGTCAGTGTGGATTCTAGGAATCTAACTTGGGGCCTCTGCAAGAGGAGGTGCTCATGAGTACTGTGTTTTCTCAGCGTTTTTACCTCACCCCTCTTCCTCTCCCAACTTACCCTGTGTCCTCACCAAATTCACAGTCTCTTTAATTATTGTTTTACACATACACATACATGTATGTAAGAATACAGCATGCTGAGTTCATGTGCTTAAATGTTTAGAGCTGGCTGCTTGGGATGGGGCACTCATCCTAAAGAAAACTGGTACTCCATCTCAGTGTCCATTAATTTCCTGAAGCTCTTCATGTAGGGGTAGGACCTTGGTAAGATTTCCCTCACTAGTTGCCTTTCTTGAACTACAAACTGAAAGACTGTGCTTTTATAAACATGTACTTTTGAAAATATTTGTTTCCTACTTAAAAAAAAAAAAATAGGAAGTTGGGTGTGGTGGTGCACCTAATCCCTTGCAGGAATCTGAATTCAGAGATCTGAATAGCAACTTCCAGGACAGCTAGGATTACAAAGGAGAGACAGACCTTGTCTCAAAACATTTGAGGAGAAGTGGGGAGTCTGGGATTGACTAAGGTTTTTATTTAAAGGCATACCCCACCAATCCTGGTGACATCTTTTTTAAGGAATCTTAACAGGTAAAGATTATTTTGACTTGTTTTCCAGGTCTCCTTGGAAATAAAAGTTTAGAAGCTGAAAGTAGAGCAAAAGAGAAATGCTTATTAGTCTTTTAAGGTGTGTTTAATTATATATGTTATCTGCCAGGATAGTTGGGTAGTTTTGGTGTCATTTTCTGTGTCATCTGCTCTCTAGGGCCTCCTGTTGAAAATCAGTATCTTGTAGTTTGTGATAATTTTGAGCCTAAGACATTGAGATGATCTTGTTCTGTTAGGTGGTTGGTAGGTTTTTGTGTGTGGTGTTTGTTTCTTAGAGCTAGGGATCTCACATTGCCTAGGCTATCCCTGCAAAAAAAATTTCTTTCCCTCTTTTTTTTTTTTTTTTTTTTTTTGATGGGGGCTAATGCTGGAGTTTATACCCAGGTCTTGTACTTGCTAGGTGGCTTGTTGCCACGGAGGTATATCTTCAGCCATAATTTTTTCGTTTTTGAGACAGAATCTCCCTGTGTTGACCAAGGTTGGACATACAGTGCTTCTGCCTCTCACATGCTGGGATTAAAGGTGTGTTCCACCACAGCTTAGCTTTTATTTTTTTTTCCATGACAAGATTTCTGTGTAGCTTTGCTGTTCTGAACTCATTTTGTAGATTAGGCTGAGATTACAGGTGTGCACCACTGTGCTTGGCAGCTTTAATTTTTTTTTAATGTAGAATTTATAGATACCTAAATGCCATTCTTCATGATTTCAGTTATTGTCTTTAGTAGAGTGTATTAAGCTTGAATTTTGCAGTCAGGCATTAGTAAAACTGATGGGAATAGAACTAAGCAGATAATAACTCATTAAGGTTCCAGGAGGGCAAGTTATTTGAGTTGCTACTAAATATAGGTTGTTCAGTAGTGGTTCATTGGTCTACTGGTTTTTCTATTTGAATCAGTATTTTGAAAATAGGGAGTTACAGATAGTTGTGAGTCCCTCTGTGAGGGAGCTAATGACCAAACTGCAGCCCTTTGGAAGAGCAGCAAGGGTTAATTTTTAATTAACCGGCTTTTAGTTTTTTAAAAGTTTCTTAAACTTGAAAAGGAGAATCATTTGTGCTTAACTGGACTATCAAGAGTAACTGCCTGTATTATATATAGCATTAGTGTTTGGGTCTACTCAACATCTGTTGTTGTAATTAGTAAGTTAGGCTTAGAAAGTTCTAAAGCCAGGCATGGTGGCACTCCCAGCACGTCGGGATGCAGGTGGATCTCTGTAAGTTCAAGGCCAGTCTGGTCTACAAAGCAAGTCCAGGACAGCCAAGAATACACAGAGAAACCTGTTCTTGAAAAAAACACCAAATTGGGGTTGGGAGTTCTGTGCATTACCTGTAGCTTCAAAAATAGACTGTTCACCAATTTAATTTAGAAATATTAGGTAGGAGGGTATTTTAATTTAACATTAATATCTTACAGTCTCAATACTCCTGATTTTTTTTTTTTTTTTAATGAAAATGTTCGTTTCAGTTAAAGATATAAAATGACAACACATTAAGGAGTTGATGGGAATTACAGTCCAGGTTTGGCATTTTTCTCTTAGCTCTTCATTACGTATACATTGTGCCACGAATTTTTTGCTTAAGAAATGACCATTAGGGGCTGGAGAGATGGGTCAGAGGTTAAAAAGAACACTGCTTGTTCTTCCAGAGGACCTGAGTTTAATTCCTAGCAACCACATGGTGACTCACAACCATCTGTAGTGATATCTTGTGCCCCCTTCTGGCATGCAGGTGTACATGCAAGCAGAACACTGCATACATAATAAATAAATCTTAAAAAAAAAAGAAATTACCATTAGCCTGGTGTGGTGGGTCACTCTTTTATCTTAGCACTCTGCCAGCCTAATCTAGTTCCTAGACAGCTAGGGTTGTATAGAGAGAGACTTTAAAAAAAAGAATAAAAGGAAAAAACATTTTATTGAAAACCCAATTTGATTGGAAGTTTGTAATCCTAGCACGTGGGAAGCAAGATTGGGAGTTCGATTAAAGTTCATAAGACTCTGCCTTGTGACACCTAAAATCTATCTGAAAGAGAGAAAGAATGCTTGGTTAGGGCTTGCTTAGCATGCATGGATAAGACCTTCATTCCCTGGCACCACAAATTTATCTTCGTACCATGATAGAGTAGTGTCAGCTATTTCTAGTGAAGGGAGTCTTTTGTATTTATAATCATGTGAATGATCAAACTTTGGAAAAAACCTTTGTAAATTGGGGAAAGGCATAAGGGAACTGATTTTGGAAATTGGGCATAATGAGGTAAGGTTGTGATGGTTTGTAAAATTTATAAGGAAGACTGGTCAACTCAGCTCTTGGGCCTAAAATAGTTCAAGGGTAGTCTGACCAGTTCAAGTCCATCTTGACTATATTAATTTAGAGGCCTGTCAGGGTACATAGTGAAACCCTGCCTCAATGTTTAATAAAAAAAATAAAGATTCATAATAAAAATGTTGCTGGATGTGATGGCACACATACTTTGATCCCAGAGTTATGCAGAGAAACCAAAGACATTCATTTACATTAAGTAGAAGTTCAAAGAATCAGTGTTACAGACATCTAAAATGAACTGCAATGTATACAGTACTGTAAAAATTTTGTAACCCTCTCCAGTTTAGAGTCAGAATTGTATAGGGTTTATGTATGGATTTAGCTCAGTGATCGAAAACTGAGTCCTTCTTTTCAGCCTTTAGCTCTAAAGTGGTAGGGAATATGAACAGAGCCATGGTAAAAATAAGCTCCTCCACCTCTTGCCTCATTTCTCCAGGGCGAGCGGTATATAGTTTATGTATGTGTTCTTACAAGTCCAGATATTAACATTCTTCGCTAACATATGCTAAGAATTTCTGTTTAGCTTGTCCATGTATGCCTATAACATTTAGGAATCTTATTAACATAAGCCTCCAGCATTTTTTTTTTAATATATACATTGACTTGATTGAATCCTTGATTCAATTTCCTGTATTTGGAAAAGTGCTTTTCTGTATAGTACAAGAGATGTAAGGCTAGGTATAGTAAATAATTAATAGAGTCCCAATGATTTTTCTGTTTAGAAGCTATAGTGGCTCCTTGATTTCTTATATCTGCCTTATTAGCACAGTGATCATAAATTCACAATGATACTGGTTTGAAAGATCACTTGGAAGGAATTCACAGAAATAAGCTTTATCTTTCTTTGAGACAGTATCTTACTGTATAGCCCTGGCTGAAGTATATTCTTGTCATAATGTTTGCTATCTATAAACTTGACTCAGGCTTTTTTTTTTTTTTTTTTTTTTTTTGTGGTGATGGGGTGTTGAAATCAGGTTTTGTTGTATACTTAGGCTGGCCTCAAATTGTTAAGCTTCTACTTAAAAACCATGCCTGGATATATGGCTTCTTGCTTCTCTAGAGAGACATCTGCCCAGGACTTGAAGGCCATAAACTCAAATAGCAATCAGTTAATTCATTTTCCAAGTTTGGTTTATTACAGGTGTGATATCTTTAATTTTATAACAGAGCTTCAAAGCCAGCCTTGTTTCCATAGTGAATTCTAGGACATCCAGGGCTACACAGAAAGACCCTTTGCACCCTTCATACCTCTAAGTAAAACAACTTCTGTTGTATCTTTGATCTTGTGGGGAAAATGTAGTTAACATAATTCTCAGCCTCTGTGTTTACAATAAGAATTTTTTAGAACTGTACTGGTCATTTCTTTAAGTTTGTACCCTACTGAATCCTACATAAACAGACTGCTTAATGATAAGTGAAACTAGCTAGGAGATCTAGTTCTATAGTGCAAAATAACCTTTTTGTCTTTGGGCATTAGAAAAGTACTGTCTTGTTTTTGTGGTGGCTCATCCCTTTTTTCTGAATAGTTTGGTTTCATCTCTACTTTCAGGGACTACTTAGGGTGTTTTGTATTATAGACTCTATGTCTTACTCATTTAGGATGTCCATTGTGAAGCCTGTGTACAAAGCTGGTTCTCACTGCTTGCTCTCACTATGGTTTAGACATGTTCATGCCCTTGCTGTAAGATGTCAAAGGAAACATGTAAGTTTGAAAGAAATTGGAGCAAATGATGATTCTGTAAACAAATAGGGTGTGGGTTGGCATTTTGGCCTGTGGACTTAGGTGTTGTCTAGGGGTCATAACCACAAGTTTATTAAATAGGATGAATGTTGTGTTGAGGAGACTTGACTACCCCACTGAGAGGTAGGCTGCCCAGTAAGTAGGAATAGTAACAGTGAGGTGAGAAATAACATTAATATATGTAGACTTGGGCGGGAGAGATGGCTCAGAAGTTAAGAGCACTGAATGTTCTTCCAAAAGTTCTGTGTTCAATTCCCAGCAACTACATGGTGGCTCACAACCAACTGTAATAAGATCTGGTGCCCTCTTCTGCTGTGCAGGTGTACATGCTGGCAGAACACTGCATACATAACAAATAAACAAATCTTTCTAAAATATATATATGTAGACTTTACATATCTTTAGCATATCTTTGCTATTTGTAAACACAGAAGTCAGTTTTGCATAAGTGGCTGTGTGTGTGTGTGTGTGTGTGTGTGTGTGGTGTATATACACATGTACTTAGAAACATGTCCCACCTCGTGTGGAAGTCGATGAATACCATCATCTACCAGGGATCGAACTTGAGACAGACATTAGGCTTGGCAGGAAGCAATCCTGCCAGCCCAGTGATTGATTTTTCATAATCAGCATGTACATAATCTATATACTGTTTAAAGCTTTGTGTTGCATATAGCTGTACTGTTGTCAGTCAGCCCTACTACCTTTATCCCAGCAGTAGCAGTCTAGGTTTTTCAGATGTATAAAGAAAAGTATAACATTGTAAGTGTAAAAGCAGAGCTTTACACAGCATTCATTGAAGCATGATGTATAAAATTATTATTTTTTCTCTCTTATAGAAATGGAATCTATATGGAATTTGCAGAAGCAAGGTAAGAATGGTTAATTATTTGAAATGTTAACAAAAATAAAAAATCATGACATTTGTTTTAGTGAGGATAATTAGAATCATGGCCTACCCAATGAACATGCTCTATATATTAACTGCTTGTCAGACAGTAATTGCCTTACCAAGACTGCTAAGAATGAGACTTAGTGACTTGAAATCCCAGCTCCTTAAAGAATCAGGCTTTTAAGTTCAAGGCTATCCTGGGCTACAGTGTTGCAGGGAAAGTGGAAACTCTTCTTGTAGAACAGGTTTTTCAATTCTGAATGTTTGGTTTTTTTCAAGACAGGGTTTTTCTGTGTGGCTCTGGTTATCCTGGAACTTAATTTGTAGACCAAGCTGGCCTTGAACTGCCTCTGCCGCCTGAGTACTGCGATTAAAGGTGCTCCCACACTCGCAGAGGCTAAGAGTTTTAGACTTAGTGATAGAGCTCATGATTAATATATGCCTTGGGTACAACCCCTAGTACAGTTCCTCCCTCTTTCTTCCAAATATAAATTTCTAACTGAGAAAACAAATGTTTTTACCTTTATGCATTCTGCCTGTATTTGTATGATAGAAAAGGGGATGACAGCCTAAGAACTAAAATTCATGGTTTGGGAAAATAATCAGTGTTAGAGAAACATTTTCTCGAATGTGCGTTCTCTGGCATGGTGTTTGGAAATATAAATAATAGCAAATTCATTTTATCCTCCTCCATAACCAAGAGCTGACAGGTAGGACAGGGACTGGGTGTTCAGTCTACATGTTGTCTTCTTTAGGAATTTTAAACTAAAACAATAGGTATAGAATAGATTTAGAGCTTGTCGGGAGAGTGATCATTGAGTCCTAGTAGACCCTAACTGCAATGCCTGGTGAATACATGTCAGGAAGTTTCAGCTCACAGATGGGCTAGAAAGTGACAAATTCTTGATTCCTAACATTGTTCTCTATTTTTATTTTTTTTTCCTTTAGTATTGAAGTTATGATTGAACCAATTATACTACTCCTCCAAACCTTCTTATGCCCCCTTGATTGATTTCAAGTTCATAGTCTCTTCATTTTTTGTTTCATGTATATAATGTTATTTGTATGTATATGTTTTCAGGGCCGATCATTCGGTATTGGATGTATTGGATAATCAGTGGGGAAGACACTCTCAGCTCTCACGTTTCTTAGTTGCCTGTAGTTCTTTATGTAAGATTGAAGCTCCTGGACTTTCTCATTTACTTTAGCACCTGTGTCTATTGTTGTCCTTATTCAGCTCACATTTAGGCAATCATGTTGTTGAGACTTAAATGGTGTAGCTTTTAGACATTCCTAGGAGAGGATCTCACAGTGCATTCTCTGACCTGGTTCTTGATAATCTTTGCTACCCTCTTTAAGGAGTAAATAAGTGCAATATTCTCTAAACCTTAGGTGCAGGAGATTTTTAGATGCGTTCATTGAGCCTGGACTCCACAACTCTGCATTTTGATTGATTGTGGTTTTCTTTAATGGTCTTCATGTGTTGAAGTTTCCATGATGTGGGGTGAAGACTATCCCCTATAAGAATAAATATGTAGAGTGTAGTTAGGATTATGCTTGATTAATGAAGTAGTGCTTGTATGTTCTTATTCAAGATCCATGATTTTACTAGCCATAGGTATTGGGTTAGATTTCCAGGACCAAGAATGTTTTCCCTTTTGTTGAATGGGTTTCAAGTCTTGTTGGTTATTTCCAAGGTGTGTGTGCCACTACTTCATCATGGTTACCATGCCATTCCTGGCTGTAGTAGTTCTTAGGCATCATAGCTACTCTACCTTTTTATGTCCAAGGATCAAGTCTTGTTTCATACAGCCATGGCTTAAAGATAATTAGCAAACACCTAGGAATTGGTTTCTTAGCTGGGTGTGAAGGCACACGCCTTTAACAGGGAGGCAGAAGCAGGTGGATCTTTGAATTTGAGGCCAGCCTGGTCTACAGACTGAATCCCCAACAGCCAAAGATACTCAGAGAAACCCTGTGTCAGGAAAGAAAAAAGAATTGCTCTCTTTATAGATTTGGTATTGGTAGTATTACATACCTTTAATCCCAGCAGAGTCAGACCAGTGTCTGAGATTAAGGCTAGCCAGGCTGTAATAATAATAATAATAATAATAATAATAATAATAATAATAATAATAAATAAAAATAATAATAAAAAATAGACTTTACTGATTAGATGGTTCAGCAGGTAAAGATGCCTACTGCCAAACCTTGCAATGTGAGTTTAACTCCCAAAAACCATGGAATGGTGGCCAGGAGGAGAGAACTAACTCCGAAATGTTGTACTCTACCCATGAACATAAACATAAATACTTAATGTAAAACAATTTTAATGATCTCTGTAGAAGGGAGTAAAAAAATTAGAATAACATTAGAGCTGTGGCTGGATCTGGTGGTGCTCACCTTCAATCCCAGCACTTGGGAAGGCAAAGGCAAGAGGATCTCTGAGTTTGAGGCCAGCCTGGTCTACAAAGCTCAGGACAGGCAGTGCTATACAGAGAAACCCTGTCTTAAAAAAAAAAAAAAAAAAACCAAGTTGCCTTGTAGTCTTTGTCCAGGCAAGTTTTGATATTTACAAAGATTTCTTTTTGGTGATGGGGTGTTTATATTCTAGGCATGTGCCTAGGCATCTTGAGGCCTACTTTTATGTTTGCTGAGAAAGAAGATGGTGATAATGTGGGAATTAAGGAGTAAATAAGTGATAAGAGACTAAACAGATTATTGTGTTGTAGTGAATTATTAACATGAACTCTTTGATGCTAGATTTTACTTGAGCCATTCCTTGTTAAACATCCTATTCTGGTTAAAATAGAGAATTTAGGCTGGGGCACGATGGCACATGCAGCACCTGGCAGGAAGACATAAAGGACCCAGGAGTTCAAAGTCAGCTGCATGGCAAGTTTTAAGTTTTAAGGCCAGTTGGATCACATGAGACCTTGTTTAAAAATGAAAAGTATTTTCTTGCTAAAAAAAAAAAAAGCTCAAGAATTTGTTACTATTAAATTATTTGTGGGTAAGATTCCTTTTTCATGCTTTCATGTTTACTACTTTTGTAATCAGTTAAATCGTATGGATAACTCATTAAATGAACTTATCCCTTAGTGGGTGGTAGACACTGTTGTTGGGAATTTATTGGGAATGCTGAATGGCTATTGAAACTGGATCACACTTGGGATAATACTGAAAAGAAATGGCCTTTAAATATGTTTTAATCAGAAGGGTAGCAATTTAAAAAGATGTTTCTGGGGCAATTGCTGGGTTTTGTTTTGATTTTGTTTAATTAGTTTACTTTTTCACTTTGCCTCTAGATCCCAAAAGGATAATCACTTACAATGAAGCCATGGATAGTCCAGATCAATGAAGGACCAGACTGCCTATTT
Organism: Psammomys obesus; assembly: GCF_907164565.1. Classification (NCBI taxonomy): domain Eukaryota; kingdom Metazoa; phylum Chordata; class Mammalia; order Rodentia; family Muridae; genus Psammomys; species Psammomys obesus. Next base: position 3,463,614 of record NW_026595981.1, read on the forward strand.
GTAACCTTTCTGCAGCATTAGAGCCACCGTTCATGGGGGACAAAAGGCTTTTATGCTCCTAGATCTTCAACGCAGCAGAGGAACCATAAGTAGAATCACAGGATAATATATACAAATATATATATATATATACATATATATATATAGTTATTTAAAAAAAAGGCAACTGAAAGTAATTAGACTTCTTAAGGAATCAAATTTATTTCAAGAGACTACACATGGTTATTTAATCTCCGGTACCGAATAGTTTTTTCCTTTATTATTTTGTTTTTGTTTTTAAGTGTGAATGCAAATGATTAATGAATACAGACTTAAAACAAGCGTGGTTCTAAAGTTCCTGCTGTCATCGACTTGGGCAACAAATGACCCACTGGAAAGGCAAATCCACTTACTAGGTATCTGTACCTTGTTCTGTGACTAAAGTGATACACTAATCACGGGGAACCAGAATGATTCAACATTTCCCCCTACTCCACCCTTGATCTTTTAGTTTTATTTTGAGCCCTGCAAGAATGCTGGATAAATGCCTTGAAGTTTGCAGGGGTGTTTTTTGTTGTTTGTTTTTCTGTTTTGTTTTGTTCTTAATCCAATGATTTGCATGTCTTGCCAAGAGTTGTGCAGCCTATGTGGGGTGTTTGAAATAATTCCTTTTTACTTTTTGTGGGGTAGGGACAGAGGGGGGCATTGAAGTGCTACAATCCTGTTTGTGGGTACATAGTTAACTTTGGCTACATGTTTGACTTTTAACAGCTGAAGAATCTGAGTGTCATTTAAAGAAAAGTTGCAGAACAAGTAATTGGCTGATAATTACCCTTGTAATTGTGTAACTGGGAGCAAAAATATATTCTGCTTTTCTGCTGTAGGTGCTCAGACTTGCTCTCTGTCACTAACACTAAGTGTGTACTCTTGTTTTCCATCAAACATTTAAGAGAAACTTACGTACCTTTTTGTAAATTCTTTTAATTTCAGTTTCTCAGCAAAATCTAAAAAGATAAAAAGTTCATGAAAAAATGTTTGTTTTTAGCCAGCGAGGAGGTAATAAACACTGCTTGTGTTCAGGCAAATTCTACTTCTGAGCTTATTAGCTTCTAATTATACTATCATTAGAGCAAGATGGGTTTTTTTAGGAAAATAATGTGAAGGTCTGGAAATTTTGTTACGGGCAGAAAAGACCACTAGCCCTGTCTTATCGTATTACCATTCTGTTGCGCTGCAGCCTGTGTATAGCATGCTAAAATTTGTGTGTGTGTGTGTGTGAGTGAGAGAGAGCGAGAGAGAGAGAGAGAGAGAGAGAGAGAGAGAGAGATTAAGGGTCCAATTTAAGACTGGGTGATGTTAGTGGCATAACAAGTTCTCTGACCTGATGTAGCCATCATCACACACATAACACATACAGAGAAGTTAGTGTGTCCATGTTTGTCAAATACAAGTTCAAATAGCAGGGCCTTTATAGAGTTGCCGTCTTCTAACAGGCAGACTGTATCCCCTGGACATGGGGAGAAAGTAGTTGCTTTTTACTCTTAATTGTTTTATAAGAAATGTCCAGTTTTGAGCGATTGTAGTGTGGATGGATTTTTTTGGTTTTGTTAATTTCAGGTTTTTAACAAATAGTTCATGAAAGAAGCTATTTGATTTACCACAGAGAAAAATACTTTTTAGTCTGGATTTCTGCCCTGCTTAGTTTTTTTTTTTTTTTTTTTTTTTAAGTATAAGCATGGATTGCCAATTCCACTTGATGTAAACAAAACCTTTTATACATAATATATATAATAACTTATTGTATCAGCCCAGGTTCAGAAACTTGTGGTAGGCCAGTTTCAGATAGTCTCATTTCACCTGTAAACTGTATCACTTTTACTGATATTGTAATTTTCAAATGTATAATATGTTTACAAACGTGCCCTGCATTTAGTCGCTTGTTCCTATTTTATTTTATTTTATTTTATTTTATTTTTTTGGTTGTTGAGTCTCCTGCCTGCTTGCCAAAAGCTACGATGCTTCAGCCCTGTGTACATCAGTGAGGCATCCTTGAGCTTTAAAGCATTGAACAAACTGGAAATTGCAACACGCCACATACTGAACTGAAAAAAGTCTGTGTTTTGTGTTTTTTTTTTTTTTTTTTTTTTTTAATAAAAATTTTCAAAAAGTTTAAAAAAAATGCTTGATTAAAGAAAGGCTCCAGTTTGTTTTATAGGTTTTAAAGTTCTGCTTTGTGTTTAATTGCCTTGTGTAACCACTTGTCGCCTTAGGGCCAAATCCCTACCCCTATCTTTTTTTAATGCCCATTTTGCTTGCCTGAAATTTTAAAGTTCTGTTGCACAAATCACAAGAAAGAAAAAAAAAGATAAAAAGGAAAAAAAAAAAACCTTCCTTGGTTTGTGGCATACAAGGTTGAATGAACAAACTGAAAACAGAAAAATCCAGTTTCCTGAATTGGGCTTTTAACCTAGATGTAATAGTACCTTTAAAGGCCTTCACTTTCATAATTCCTTTTCCATATCCTTCAGGCCTCTGTGCAGAGAAGCTAAAGAGAATGTACTTCTTCTCTGTCCAAAGGTGTTGAGTCTCACTTCTAAATGAAACAATGCAACATTTCACTTTGATTTCTCCACTGAAATTTTCTTGATAATATGGTTAGAGGTATATATATACATAGTAGTTAGAAATGTCTCTTAACTTTCTGGGGTCCCTAGTGACCCACCAGTAACTGTCAGTATTTTTTGGACATTGGGTTAACGGAGGTGATTGCCTCAGTACAGGCAGGACTTTGGGGCAGACATCTTTTGTGCTGTTTGATACTTGTCTCAGTCTTTCTCCTTGGGTCCTCACACAGTTCCTTACAGAGCACTTATTAAAACAAGTCTGACAAGTTCATCTGTTTGCTGATTATCTTTGTGTAAGCTTCTAAAGAAACATCAGCTGTGATTAATTTAGCACATCTAAATAACAGTATGTTGTTGTATATTTTCCTTCAACTCAGAGTATTAGTACTGTAGCATAAACCAAATACAGTCTAGAGGGGATTTTTAACATCCCTCCATTTAAAAGACTGAAAAGGGTGTGTGTGTGTGTGTGTGTGTGTGTGTGTGTGTGTGTGTGTGTGTG
>NW_026595981.1:3466728-3659837 GCF_907164565.1 Psammomys obesus
TGTGTGTGTGTGTGTGTGTGTGTGTGTGTGTGTGTGTGTGTGTGTGTATGGATGGATGGGTGGATGTTGAGGTGCTTGAGTGTGAGGGAAAGATGAAGATGCGAAGAATTAGTAAATGAATGTTTAAGACATTATATTAGTATTCAGAGAATGAAACTTGTATTTATTTTGTGCCATTTGTTTTCATTACATGGAATAAAGTCGGGTGGTTTAAATTCTTAAAGGGTAGTACTAGAAAAATGGCACTAAGGATGAAATCATGACCTATTTTTTTAATAGAAACTAATTATGGGTGATGATTTCTTTTTCAGTTTGTCTTGATTGTAGGTTTTGCGTCACATACCACTCACTTTTGTGTAAATGTCTTAAATAATATCCCTTCCCCACAAAAGACAGGGTGTATTTATCTTTTATTTTCATCCACAACCTGAAGTTAATTGCATAGTGTTTCCTCTAACCTTAGTAATGAACCTCCACATCATCAATAAAGTGTGTTTATGGTGTCTATAGTAGCCTGCCCTTCTCTACTTATCTAGAAACTTGAGTGACACCTTTTGGCTGTCCTCTCTCTGCTTTACTAGTTACTCATTACTTGCAAAAATTCATAGATGAAATACAGTGCTGTGATTTGTTTTCAAATGACAGTTTTTAGAGAAAATAAACCTCAATTGGTAGGACACAGCAGCAGTCATTTTACACTTGGTTGTTAGCTTGTTGCCAGCCCTCACCAAAAGTACTTATGTCCTTATGCTTTTTGGGAGCAGGGGGGTGGATTTTAAGGTCAGAAAACAGGGCATGTAAATGAAATGTGAACTTGTAACAAATGGCCATGGGCAAGGAAACTGAAGACTTGGCTGAATTAAAAAACCTCTCCACTACTGGTGGTGGTGTCTCTCAAGTCACTTAGTGTTCAAAAATGCTAAGCATCATTAACAGACTAAAGAACTAATACGTTGTAGCTGGCCAAATACATGTAGTGGACAAAGTTTCTATAAGGCCTATTGATATATCCCTGCCAGGCTGGATTTTGATAGGACTCTTTAACAGTTAGAAAAAGGATGGGACTTGCTAGTCTTCCCCAATTCACTAGTAGGGAAGGAAGCACAGGACAAGAATAGAAGCTGCTTAAAGATGGCTGGAAGAACACAGGCCAACCGTTCTCAAAATCATTGTTGGTTTCCTGATTGAAGAAGGTGGGCTTCTGCTATTAGTATCTTAAAATGATTGTGAACACTTATGTGAACAGCAAGACCCTTATGTGTTGGTGTGAAAAATGATAAATCAACTCGCTCAAGCAAAGTTTTGAAGCAGTAGTTCTGAATTTTAAGTCCATCATAAAATGCCCAGTAAAGCACCAGTGTATTTGCAGTTAGGGACTGGAAACTAACACTCTTAAGCTGTAGTGGGGATTGTTGGTTCAGACATTTCCTGTTTAGAAAATTTTGTTACATTCAGAGTTCTGAAGCCATTTTATATTTTGGTGTCTGTTTTTTAAAGCCTTATTTAAAATAGCTACAAATGTTGTTTTTTTTTTTTCTTCCCCAGTTCATTTTTGCTTTCACTGTAATCAGTTTTAATCTACAGACCAAACCAGCTTAGATCAACATTACAATAGCTTTCCATACATACCCCTTTTTTCCTCAGGTGCTAAACAAAGGCTCCAAAATGAATATTGCTTTTAGTAACATCTGTTTTATTCTTAAAATGCATATTTCTTTTGCTAATTGTAAAGATTTGGTGTTAACAAAGTGGTTTTAACATGTAAATATGAACGAATACCTTTAGTTCTATTAAGTCAGTTTGCCTTTATCTTTTGTAGATAATTTTTTCACAATCTTGAATACATTTCATTGGTATTGTTGCATCTTTAGAATGAAAACAACTGTTTTGTCTTAGATTACGCCTGCTGCTACTATGGGAAACTGAAAATCAAGAATGTGATGCACTTTTTAACATTACTATAACCATAGGTTGCTTTAATACCTTTTCTCGGTAGCACAGCCACTAACAAAAATGAACAGTTTATAATTCTCTTCAGGAAGTGAGTCAGTTTGTAGTTGGTGTTGACCTATGAAGGGGACAGTAACTTAGGAAATAAACTTTTGGTTAATATTATATTTTGGCCTTAAAGTGTCTTCTACTGAAAATAGTTTAGATTTTGGCTTTGTTTCTATTATTCCCTCTTTGCTTCAAAAAGAATTGGTAAGAATTAAAGGAAGTCATTTCATTGATTTCTTTTTAATTGTCAGTAAGCTTTTTTTTTTTTTTTAGTTTGTATCAGAGAAGTAATACTGCCCTGAACCAGTCAAATATTTAGTTTAGTTAATAAAGCTCCTGACTACTCTGCTTCTCTAGTGTATTTTTTACTTAACAAAGGTAAACAATAAGAATGCTACTTGACAAAGGAAAAAAAAAATCTTCTCAAGCACATACTCAAACATGAAGGAGAAAAAACCCAAAAAAGTGTGTAGAGGAGGGACACCAAATGAGGTGGAGGAATACGAGAGTGATGTGTGGTCCAAAGCTATCTGGTTATATTTTGATGTTGCCAATATTGGAGAGCCAAAATTTTAATTTGCTTACTTAATATATTTGTTGGCCAGAGATCTATTTTTATATCAGTGTGCCTTGCATGTATATTAACTTTGGGAAAGGCCATGTAGTGATGCCTGAGATGTTGATGGTTCTTACCACCTCACTGATTTTTATGCAGTGGAAACGCTCATTCTATTGCCCAATTGGTGCTCTCTGTTTAAAGTCATAGATCTTGTCAAACTGGAACTCTTTTATAAACTGGGGAGTCACTTTTTTCTTTCTCTTTATTTTTTAGTCTGTTAGTGGCTGGTCTGTAGTGGGAAATAGTAAAAAGGAATCTTCACTACCTACCCCCACCCCCACCCTAACACCACCTACAAGTGATGTGATTATATCATTACTTTGTGCTCTTTGAAGGAAGTTTCAGTTTGCTGTCTCCTAGTGTTACAAAAGGTGTTATTAAAAGCATTGTTTGCAAAGTACAGGAAGATGATGGGAGTATACATTACTTTTGTGATTCTTTGTGAGCTTTGATCCAAGTTATTGGCTCTTTCCAACAAAAGTTTCGTTGTTGAAGCACCTTGCTTAGAAAGATTTTAATATTCATGTCTACAACAATTGTTTCAATAAACTGTGCAATTCTTGTCATTATAGAAAACAAAACAAAAAAAGACAGATCTGAACTCTCCCTAATGTGATTTGTTAGTTTCTGTATTTTCTGCCAGTGTAAATGTGAAAAGCTTTGCTTGCATTACGTTTTAGAAATGCATTTTGCACACTCAGTTTTGCTGAAGCTCCGTGAAAAGGTTAGATCTAAGTAGATGAATAAAGCTATGCACATGTTTTGAAAGTTTAATTTGTGTGTCATTACCAAAAGTAATCTGTCATTATTTTGCTGTTCTTAGCTTTACCATCTTTGGAAACATGGTTCAAAGTTAGTTAGCTCATCAGTGGAACTAAAAGGAAAGCTGGCACCCATTGAATAAAGTCTAGTTGATATGAGAGCTTGACTTGTATCTATTAAAGGGCTTTTCTTGAAACAGGGCAATTGTATCAGCTTTATAAACCATTGGATCCAATGCTCTTCTCAGTGAATTTTGAATATTTATGAAAAAGAAATGGAAAGTCATTCAAACTGAAACAAAGGAAAGACCTTTGTCATATGAAGCTCTGTGGCAGTTTTATGTCTTAAACTGATTTAAAGGTAGGATTGACTTTTTTAAACCTTTATTATTTTAACATAAATTTGGTTAATTGGATGATTTGAGATAAAAATCATTCAGTTTTAAGGTCAAAACACAAATTGTTTTTAAGGACAATGTGTATCTTTTTAAAAGCCCAGACTGATCTGGGCTTCTGGTTCATTCACTGCAGTTGCATGTACTAATTGTTTAGGTGTGCTGGCCAGAGCTTGTCTTTCATCTTTTAACAGGTAACTTCGGTAACTTGAGGATATTTGTAGGTGAGCTGAGTAAAAGATGCTACCAATGGTGTTTTCCCAAGCTCCCATGTATGAGGTATATTATTTTATAGCTTTTGTCTATCAAAAAGGGTTACTTCTCTTTCATCTTGTTGGCTTTGAAAAGACAGCAAAAGTTCTGTTTGTTTATAGTGGCAGTTAGTAAATCTAGTAAAGATTCAAAATGTGGTCTATACTGCATAGCTTTATAAACACAGGTAGTAACAAACAGCTTGGATGGCTTTGGATACTCTTGAGCATCTGTCAATAGTTCATTTATGTCCAGACTTAGAATAAACTGGTAGCTAGGTTATGGTGGACAACTGTAATCCTGGCAACTAGAAGGCTGAAAAACAGGAGGACTATGAGTTCAAAGCCAGACTTGCTTGCATAGCAACATAGCAAATGTATTGGAGAAGTAATCTCTGTATATTGTGCACAAACATTTATTTATGAGCTGGGTTGCCTTTTACTTTGGAAAAGGATAATTAGTAAATTACAGTTATGTTAGAAAATATTGTCCCTTTCCCTCTGAATTTTTTTTCAGTATTTGTTTTGCCCAGTTTCAAAATAATAAAAGTAGGTCTTTTCTAGATAGAACAGTGACCAGAAATTACCGTTTTGCTAAATAACTGCTTAGGTATTTACTAAAGCTGTTGCTGGTCTTACAGAATCCAAGGAAGTCTCAGTTACATGACGATCTTCCCTTATCAATGTCTTACTTAATGTTCAGTGTTTTAAAAATACAGAATTACACTCTACAACCATACTCAGATTCACTTATTTTATCAGAAAAACTTGAGAGATTTGTAGATCAAATAAGACAATAAGTGTACATTGTTGAATAAAAAAATTTAAAGTTTTGAGGTGTGTTGTGTGTTTTGTTTTGCTTGTATTTTAATATTTAGATTCCTTACTGAAAACTTAGGTATGATTGGGACACTATTTTCCAAAGGTAAGTTGTGCAAAGAGCATCAGTCTTAAAGATACTATGATTATATGTCTCTTTTCTTGAAATAGGGTCTCATTATATAGCTCCAGTTGTTCTGGATTTCAGTATGTAGACCAGGCTGGCCTCAGTCAAACTCCACCTTCCTCTGCCGTGCTGATATTAGAGATGTGTGCCACTACTATCAGACAAATTTGGGGTTTTATCAATAACAGCCGCAAAAGGGATTTGTGCATGTTAGTTGATAGAGTCTCCAAGGCTTTTTTTTTTTTTTTTTAAATGACATTTATTGTGGATTTTAGCTAACATTTGAAAGCAGTTTCTGGGCAGAACATTGAATTCTAGAGTGTTTAGCAAGATCTCATGCTTGAGGAATTTTGGAAGTTTTAACCCACTATTGTTGGATTCGGCGAATAGATTGGATCTGGGAAGTCTGGGCATGAGATCCCCACTCTTTCCAGTGTTTGTAGTCTCCTCCATGATGGTCACATTCCAAGATATACTGATAACCACGATATCCAGGATACTGGTAGCAGACCCAGCTAGGAAATTCAAAACACATTATTAAAAACCTGACATATACCTCAAAACTTCAGTCTTTCCCTGAACACACTGGCACAGGATACTTAAGTCATTTTCCCCCCTCTATTTTTCAAGGCGGTTTTTCTGTGTAGCTTTGGTTGTCCTGGACTAACTTTGTAAAGCAGGTTGGCCTACAGCTGATTAGCCTTAATCATGAAATAAAGGGTGTAGAGTAATATAAATGCTTCTACGGAGATACCTAGTTGAGGAAAATACAGCAAGTGGTAGCTGAAGTAAAGAATTCCAGATCAGTGTGTGATGATGCCAGTGTGTGGAATCTAGTAACTGTGACACTTGGTGCCTCTAGTCATTAGCCTTAGACATGCAGGAATTACTTTGATATGTGCTCCAACCCTGTTACTGTACTTACGCCCCACATTGTATCTTCATGGAACCAACTTCATTGTTGAACCAGCCCATGGCTTGCAAGGAAGGATAGTCATCACAGATCTCCCACTGGCGCCCGATGAAGTTCTCTTTCTCGAAGATGGTAATCTTAGACTCCTTATGATTCTATAATCCGGAAAGTAAGACCTGAGTGTATTTTCCCAAAATTAAGACACTTTTTTGGTCTACAGAATATATGATCATAGGTAAAAGATTCAGGCCAAACAGGCATAAGAAAAATCCTTCAGAGTTGTGATGGTGCACACCTTTAATTCCAGGCAGAGGCAGATCAATCTCTTGTATTTGAGGACAGCCTGGTCTACACTAAGAAATTCTTGTGTTGAAAAAAAAACAAACCATAATTCTATTTAGTTCAAATTAAAGATTATACACACATACAAATAAGACAGTGGAAGAGAAGGTCTGGAGTTGAATTCCCGGCAACCACATGGTGGCTCACAACCATCTAGAATGAGGTCTTGTGCTCTCACCCTATGTGCATGCAGAGTGCTGTTTAGACAATTTCTTCAAAGACTAATTATGCCCAGTACATGTGTGAATTGCAGATGTTTCCAGTAACCTCAGTGAGGTACATGATTGAGATCTTGAGAAGAATCATAAAATAGACTATTAAGGTTCTAGCCTAGGCAGGTGTCACTCCTGTGTCAGGACCATTTTCAGCCTTCAAGAGATCTAATTGTTATTCTGTTTCTGCTTTTACCTTTGTTTTTTATTCAAAAGTTGCTGTGTACACTAGATTAGCCTCATATTCAAGATTAGGTGCTAGAATTACAAGTATATGCCATCATGCCCAGCTCTAAAAAACTAAATGCAGCCTCATGGAAGTTTCTATTTCCAGTTGGGTCCACCATGTTGGAGGGGGACATGTGGAGACTGGGGACTGAAGTAGACAGTTCCTGCATACTCTGTTCTTGGGCAAAAATGTTCATGGACAACTGCCTGTGATCTGCCTTTGACATTTTAAGATGCATACTTCTGCCTCTCTACTTTCTGCCCGCCTTGATCTGTCTCGTCTCACCCCCAGAATCAGCTGAAACTGAGCTCAAAGAAGACGCCCTCCGGGCTGGAGTGGTGGCTCAGAGGTTAAGCGCACTGGCTGCTCTTCCAGAGTTCCTGAGTTCAATTCCCAGCAACCATGTCTCATCTATAATGAGATCTGGTGCCCTCTTCTGGCCTGCAGGCAAATATGCAGGCAGAACACTACAGATAATCATTAAAAAAGAAAAAACCTTATCAAAGTCATGTTAGGTGCTCTTGTCAACAATGAAAAAAAAATGGCAATATAAATTCAGAGGTTTTTTTTTTTTTTTTGAAACTAGAAAACAACCAGGTTTGGCCAGTTCAAATGAGAGCTTAGTGGGAAATTGAATATTATTAAGGAACTGAAAGAAAATTAAGAATTGCCTATATTTAAGGAAGAAAATTACTCATTTTGTGGTCAAATAGTTAAATAATTAGGTACACTTTATATGTTCTTAGAAGCAGATTAGGAACAGGTGTTTATTCCCTGTTTACACATCATATACTTTACAAAATGTTAATTGTTACATATTTTACAAGTAGACTTAGGATTTATCTTCTGATTAAATTTGAATTGCAGTTTAGTGTATGCTTAGTGTTGAGTGATGCCTGGTCTTAAAAGCTGAGATAGCAGTGTGGTGAGTTTCATTAGGAGACCTGCCTATTCCGTGCTTGAAGATGTGTTTATGCATTACCCTGTTTTTCCCTCCGTGAAATCTTAACACATTGCAATTTAACTGGCCTTCTTGCCACAGGGTCAGTGGTTTTTCACTGGTCCTATAACACTTGGGTCTTGAGTATACGCTTCCTGTCCCTGTAGGGAGATGCTTTTCTTCTTAGCATAAGGGGGAAATCAAATAGCAAATTTTTTAAACATTTATTTATTGTAAATACAGTGTTCTGCCTGCATGTACATACCTGCACAGTAGAAGAGGGCACCAGATTTCATAGATGGTTGTGAGCCGCACTGGTTGCTGGGAATTGAACTCAGGACCTTTAGGAAGAACAGCCAGTGCTCTTAACCACTGAGCTATATCTCCAGTCCAGATTTTTCTTTTCAAGACAGAGTTTTGGCTGTCCTAGAACTCACTCTAGACCAGACTGGCCTTGAACTTACAAAGATCTGCCTGCCTCCCTATGCTCAAATGATAGATTTAAAGGAAGGGAAGAGTGTTATTCTTTACTTTCATCCTTCCTATTACATTTAACATAATTGATAGAGGTAACGCAAATATCAGTCTGACCTAATCCTTTACCCCATCCCCATGCAAAAAAAAAAAAAAAAAAAAAAAAAAAAAAAGTTGAAATTTCAGACTTACAGCAGAGCAGATGGGGCGGAAGGACATGAGACGCTCAATATGGTAGGCATTGCTCCCACTCCAGGCATCCCATCGAGGGTATTCTCCTCTCTCCAGGATAAACTGCTGCCCACAGAAGCTGGTGTGCTCATAACCAATCCAGCTGCCAAAGATAGGTAGTGGTTGTTCATGGTGCTCAAAACCTGTGTGGCCTTAGGGAGAAGGCCTCTCTTGTTTTAGATGAGTTTATAGTGGGATAAACTCATGACTTTAACGTGTTTGTAAATGTGTTTTGAAATTTCCCACTGAAGATTCTCCTGTCCTATGAATGTGTATTAACAGAGCTCTATTTTCATTTTAGTCATCTTTTTGTTACTTTGAGGGTTCTTCCTCCTGCTGTTCATACTTCCATCTTCTTACCGGAGCATTCTGAGTTGTTAACAACTGAGTCTCATTTATTGAAGCTCTTTGCCTGTTTTAAAGGGTCAGTACAGAGCAGCTTGTGGAAACTTGCTCACATGCAGAGCCACTTCTGCATAAGCCAACAAGGTACTAGTGTGGGTTCACAGCTTGGCTGGCCTGCCAAGAATCAGAAGACAAAAGCCAGAGAACCTCACCAACATAGACTATCAACAAGAAATATTTGGAACACAGAACTAATGTGTCTCTGGATCCTTGAGATTTTGTTCCTTTTAATAGAGCAGTGGTGGCTCACAACTTTAATCCCAGTACTCAGGAGGCAGAGGCAGGAGGATCTCTGAGTTCAAGGCCAGCCTCTTGACAGAGTTCTAGGACAGACAAGGCTACACAGAGAAACCTTGTCTCAAAAAAAAATAAAATAATACTATTTTCCCCTCCTATTTTGTATGGGCAAGAAAAAACAGGCTTCTGTGCTTGTTCTAAAGGAATCAAAGGTAGCCTGTGGATGTCAAAGCACACAAACTTCTCTCTTGCCCCGCTGCAAGTCTACTGCCAAGATATGGACATCATCACTAGCTTTGAGTTAATTAAGCATGTAGTAATTTCCTTCAGAAAATGAGACACCTCTCTTTAAGAAGTGATTAGCATCTGGGGAACATCTTCCTAGATCCTCTATAGAGACCTGAAAAGGGCCTGAAGTACTACTGTTGGTGCCCATACTCACGCGCCACACTCCACCTTAAGAGACCGGACATTATCAAAACTACGCTCAGAGACATTTGGGCAGGAACTGGTAAACTCCATCCTCTTGCCCTGGAAGTTCTCCTGATCATAGATGGTTATCTGAAATGGATTTAAGGGACAAGAAAAAGAATCAGGTACACAGTAAGAATAAGGGTGCAAGTTAAGAGCTTATGTTTATCCTGTGATTTTTTTCATCACTAGCTATGGCCCAGGATGGCTGATGGTCTTTTCTAGTGTAGACAGGGTAAAAAGGTGTTTAAATTAGTACCACTGCTCAGTGACATTAACATGTTCTGGCTAAATTTATGATAGGAATGGTCTTCCAAGGACAACAGAGCCCAATCGATGACCGAGGCCTTGTGAACTCTGATTCCACCAAGTGTCCTCCACCCATGTGACCCAGAGGCCAGGATTCTGGAACTTCTAGAAAAACCCTGTGGGTTATTTCTTTGCTTCTAAAGTACAAAGGGAGGGTTTGTGATAAAGCTTTCATCCTTTCAACTAGAGCTTGGTTCCTGACTTGGCAAGCTCCCAAAACTGTGAGCTTGCCTCAGAACAGAGTTGTCCAATAAGGAAAGGATTGTGTGTCAGGGAAACAGTGAAAGGGCTGGAATCTGCTGGTTTTAGCTCATGGCTAAATCCAACCTCAGACTTAGTAGGGAGGCCTGGATCCCATGGCTCTTTTTGGACCTAATGGCAAATAAGAATTGGCCTAGGAAATAAATCCCACCCATCATGGACTTCCAGATTCAATGTTGGAAAAGTCCTCTTTCAACAGTACCTAGGTGTTAGATGGGCCCTTCCTCCTACAGATTTTTGTGGGGGGGGAGGGGAGGAAATGAGCATTGTCTCAAGAATCAGTACAGCCTTGTAGCTATTATGTGACAGCACCTCAGCCCTGCCCTGTTGGACCCTTTCATTTTCCGTGTGATTGGCACAGCTTACCTTCCATGGTCCCAAGGAACCTGGCATAGGGTTGGTCTGAGCCATCTTAGTGGTTGGAAGAGTTTCTGGAAGATAGAATACATATCAGTGCTGTGGCTTTCAGGAAGTGGGTAATGAGGTAAGAAGGTACAGAAAAAAGGCAAAGAGGCTGTAGTCCCAGATTTTGGTTGGGATCCTGGCTCTGCTGCTGCTACCTCAGGTTTTCTATCGATAAGCCTTTTATATGCAGTCATTGTAAAAATTAGAAAAGTAATGCAAATGAAAGACTGCAAGGGGATTTGGTACCTCTGATGGATGTACCTTCTGTCCTCTTGCTTGCCTGCAGAGAACATTGCCTGAGTCTCACCATATCAACTCCCGGACAACTGTCTCATGTCACATTCAGGCAACACGGCCAAAATTCTCCACCTGCCCCTGATTAAAGCGTAGCCTGTATTTGGGCCCTTCGCGGTTTTCCCAGCACCTATGGTTCTGTATGTCCATGCCACCATCCCCTCTTTCTCTGTCTCCTAGACCTAGCTGTTTGACCTTGCTGCCTCAAAGACTGCCCTGCCTTTTCCACCCTGCAGATTTTGACTTCTCCCTGGTATTTGAGGACTCATCACAGTATTCATCTATGTCACTATTGACTATATACTGGGTGTGCAGCTCAATAGCAGGGCTGGCACTTCCGCAGCACCATGCCAAAGCAGTGGTGATATGGGGCATAGGGCAATTTGAAAAGTATGCACTGAAGCCAGGCTTGGTGGTGCAAGCATTTAATGCCTGTTACTTGAAACAGTAGGTAGGAGAATTGCAAACTCAAGACCTAGTTGGACAACTTAGTGAGACTGTCTCAAATTTAAAAGTAAGGGCTATGAGTTCCAGGCTAGCTAAGGCTACACAATGAGACTTAGTCTCATAAAAGGGGACTGGAGTTGTGTGGCTGGGGATATAGTTCAGTACTAGAGTGCTTGTCCAGCATGTTTGAACCCTTAGATTCAGTCTCTAGTATTGTGGGTGTATGTGTTTGAAATGAAGAAGAAAGAGTATTTATAAAAATATAATGGCTTAGGTTGGGTATGGTGGTGCACACCTTTAATCCCAGCACTCAGGAGGCAGAGGTAGTAGGATATCTGTGAGTTCGGGGACAGCCTGGTCTACAGAGTGAATGCCAGGACAGCCAGGGATACACAGTGAGACTCTGTCTCAAAACAAACCAATGGCTGGCTCACTCTATGTCAGACCACGTTCTACTTGCATCAATGTATCTTGTTCTCACAAGTCAAATAACATCACCACCTCATTTTATGAATGAGGACCAATGACCATAGAGGTTAAATAGTCATCATTGTTGTTATGTTGAGGAGAAGGATGAGGGAAGGAAAAAGAAGGGAGAGAGAAGACAGGCAGGTGTATATCAGGTTTCCAGACTCAGAACTGACATTCAGGGTTCTACCCTGGCATCCAGCTTAAGAACTAATGCATATAAATTCTGGTATTTCTATCTATGTGGGGCCTCCAAGTAAACAGTACCCTGCCTGCTACAGCCCGCCCCACCCTCCTGTGCCCCATAAGCGCTGACTCCCAGTCTTGATTTCTAAGGATGTGGTTATCGTCATAGGTGACTCCTTAAGGTAGCAAACAAAGTTCTCCACCAAAGTCCCGACTCTCTACCTCCAAAGGTTCAAACCTCCAGGCGGGAGACAGCTGGTTCCTCCCCTGTATTTGTCTCTTGAGATAAGGAAAGAAAAGGAAAGGCGCCATCGAGGCCTTACTCACCCAGCTCTCGCTGCACAGTCTGGGTCTCCATCTGGTGCAGCTTCCTCTGTGGGTCCTCTCTTTATAGTTCCGCAGCTGCTGGCCAGTGGCTCTGTCAGCACTCTCTTTCCCCTCTCTCTTTGTTTCTCCTGATCCCCGGAGCTTTAGTGGCTCAGCCTCCTGGGTGTGTGTGGGGTGTCCCTGGGGGCTTTGTTTAGGGTTACAGAAATGCAGAGGCCCTGCTATTGGGCAGGGCTGGCTGCCTAGGAAGGTCTTCTCAGAGCAGCTGGGAGCTGAGGGCAGAAGTGCCTGCACTCAATGTTTGTCCTTATCCTTTTTGGCCTTGGAACTTCCTAAAATCTTGAGAGGTTCTACCAAACACATCAAAATGGAACACACACGCATGCACGCGCACCACACAGAGATGCGTGCGCGCACACACACTTCCTTAAATGTGAAAGTAAAGCCTGGCGTGGTGGGGCGTGCCTTTAACCCCAGCACTCAGGAAGCAGAGGCAGGTGGATCGATATGATTTCAGGGCCAGCCTGATCTATATAGTGAATTCCAGGACAGCTCGGGCTATGTATATATATATAGTGGGATGTTCAAAAAAAGGTAAAATAGATAGATAGATAGATAGATAGATAGATAGATAGATAGATAGATTGCTAAATAGATAAATAAGCGTAAATATTTTTACAAAACTGAGCATTTTGTAAAATGCTCAGTTGAAGAAACATAAATGTTCTCAAAACTCCTATTATCCTGTATACAGACAGCTGTATAGGAACTGAGTTTGATTACAATTGACCTGCAGACCTGAATCTCACCCTGTTTTGTTAAATATTCATTTTAATATTGCAGCTTGCTTTTAAAATTTTGACTCGAATGACCTGCATTGTTTTTGTTGTTAGCACTTTGTGTGCGAGTTCCCATTTGTTTACTTATCTTGTGTGTGTGTTTGTGTGTGCACTCAAACCCTCAAGCTTGCGTGCAGAAGTGAGATGCCAACTTCCAAGAGCCAGTTCTCTCTCTACCATGCAGGTTCTGGGGGTCAAACTCAAGGCCCTTAGCTTGGGAACACGCACCTCTATACTCTGTGTATTTATTTTTGTGGCAGGGTTTTACACTGTAGCCCAGGCTGCACTGGGAGAGTTCAAGACAATTCTCCTGCCTTAGCCTCAAGAATGATGTCATTAATAGGCAGAGGCTCATCCTTTTATTTTTTTTCTCTCTTTTTCCTTCATCTTTTAAAAAATTCATAAGAGTATTTTGCTTATATGTTTGTGTGTGCACTATTTTCATACCTGGTGCCTATGGAGGCCACAAGAGGACACGGGATTGCCTAGAGCTGGAGTCACAGAGGTTGTGAGTTGCCATGTGGGTGCTGGGAATCAAATTTGGGTTCTCCAAAAGAGTAACCAGTGCTCTTAACTGCTGAGCCATCTCTTTCTAAACGTTTTAAAAATGCTTTTATTACATTGTTTGTATAGAGCGTGTGTGTGTATATGTACATGTGTGTGTCTATGTGTCTGTGTGTGTGTATGCATGGTGCTCATGACAAGGTCAGAGGACATCTTGTGAGAGTCAGTTCTCTCCTTCCACCATGTGGGTTCCAGGGATTAAACTTGGTGTTAGGACTTGGCAGCAAGCACCTTTACCAGCTGAGCCATCTTACTGTACCTCTCCCCTTTCCTTTTCTTACTCCTTTCTCTCCTTTCCAGACTGCCATCTTAGGGAAATATTTCTTTGGTCAATCATTCTGTCTTTCATTCCCTAATTTCTGGACTGACTTAGATGGCCTCACCTTGTAGAAATGTCTTTAGAAACTAGGATCCAGAAAGGCATCTTGGTTTAGGACAAAGTTTTTCATAATAATTTTTCTGTAGTCTTTGAGATTTAAGCAACAAAAACACATTTTCTATTAGCTGGGGAGTGGTGACCTTTAATCGTAGGCAGAGGCAGGACGATCTCTGTGAGTTTATGGTCAGCCTGGTCTACAGAGTGAGTTCCAGGACAGCCAGGGCAACACAGAGAAACACTGCCTTGAAAAACCAACCAACCAACCAACAAACAAACAAAACATTTTCTATTAAAACAGTTATTTTTGAAAATAAATAACCACATAATTATTTGCTTCTGCTTAGCTTGGTTAGTCCCTTTTGAAAAAAAAAAAATGAATGAGTTCTGTGACTCCGGAAGAGGCGCAGATGAAAGAGGCACAGAACTGCCATAGCACCCTGCTGTGCACAGCCTACTCACCCAGCCATAGCATGCTGCCTGGGCTCTCTGATTTTTTTTTCACTCTCAGGATCTTTGGGGGAATTGTTTATTCCGGTGAATTTTTGGTTCAATAAAGACTGATTTGGCCAACTTTTCATTTTAGAGAGGAAATAGAGACTTTTATGATTGGTTGAAAAATCCCAACACATGCGCAAAACCATTGCGTGGGAGGTGGGAGGGGAGGTAGTGTGTGGATCAATGAGCGCACAACCACTGACATCCGTCCACCAGGCATTCCTAGAGTTACAGGCAGCCTAAGCTGCTATCCCCACCTCACACGTGATTTTCTTTTGTCACCTTAAGTCCCAGAAACTGGAGGACTGTGGAGTCTTCTGTGCTAAGTGCCGAGCTTTCAAGATGAGAACCTAATATGGGGGTGGGAGGGGATGCTGTTTCTTTCAGGGTGCTGGGAAGCAAACTCAGGGCTTGCAAAGGTTAGACCAGCAAGTCAGTCCTGAGCCGCGTCTTCAGCCTCTGTACAGGCCTCTTCCTTGTCTCAATCTCTGCTTTGCCTGTCCTACTCAGGACATGAGCTCAAAGCTCCAGGCCCCAGTCCCGCCTCTTTTCAGGGACATTGGAGCAAGGGCTACCCCAAGAAGCAGAAATGAAGAGAGCAACCAGCGATCCCTTCCCGGAATAGGTATCATAATTTCCTGTTCCTTCTTAGTAACTGCAGCATCTGGAACACTGGCGATGTTTTCCCGATCCTCAGGATGGCGTCATGAACAGGTTAGTGCTGCACTCATCTTACAGAGGAGTAAACAGGAACGAGAAGGCTATCTAAGCCAAGAAACCTAGCAGGACTCAACGCGTGTCTGTTTGACTGTAAAGTGCATGTTTCTCCTCTCTGGTCTGGTGGCCTCTGCTGGCTCACCAACAGCTGTCACATGAGAAAGCTGAAGTGACCAAGACAGTGTTAGGCACTCAGAACTCAGCAAGTGGTAACTGTCTCTTTTCCTGTGCCAAATAAGATTGCATTTTAGGCTAGGTCTCATAAAGACGAGCAGAAATAGGCAACAGACTCTAGGAAAAAAAGCTTCAGATAAATGTCCTCCTTTAACTGGGAAAGACCGCATTTATTCAGCTTTCATTTTTTCAGTAGTTTATAACTTGTAGTCCATTCTACCAGCACCTTGCCCAACGTGTGTGTGTGCATGTGTGTGTTCGAGCACGCTCACGCTTGTGCAATGGAATCCAGAAGACCTGAGCATACTCCAGCCCCAGCCCTTGTCAGTCTAGTTTTCGGCAGGTCTATCAGAGACATGGACTGAGAAACACTTTCTTCGTCCACACACTCACCGCGCAAGCCAGGAGGACAGCTGTGTGTGAGCTGAGCTGTGAGATGTGCCGGTGGTGACCGACACAGGGGAACATGACAACCCCCCCCCCTCCAAAGGGTAAGCTGGCCAGTTTAAAATTCGGATTTATTGATACTTTGGCCACTTGCCAGAGATGTTTGGTACTCAACGGAATTTTATGGGTGGCTTGTCCCCCCTGGCCTTGCCTCTGGGCCCAGGGTAGGGGACGGGACCATGGGGCCAGGGAAGCCCTTGGACTCAGCACATTGTGGAGAGGACAATGGGGCTAGCCGGGCTGCTGAGCAGCACTTCTGTTGGACACAGCAGGAAAGGTACAAAGCAAAGGGCCCGTCAGCATTCAGCCATCTCCTACCTCCCCCACAAGGGCCAGCTCTGGGGGACCTTTTCTCCCCTGACCGCTTTAAAAACTACATGTATAGTGAGATACTAGCTCACGGAAACAACAGCAATCAATCTGATTTTGTTGTCTGGAGCTTGGCTGATTCTGAAACGGCTGAAAAGGCCAAGTAGTGCCAGAGAACTTGGGAGACATCTCAAGCTTCTGAGATCTCCTCTGCTCGCAGGCATTGAGACATACGCACTGGTCAGAGGATGCCAAAGCAGGCTTTCCCTATTTGAGACAGGAAGGCGTTTCAGCTCACTGCAGTCTCACAGAATTTTCAGCTCTACAGACCAAACCACTTCCTCCCAATAGAACCCCCAAAACTGATATAAGAATGAGTGTCTCAGGCTGGAGAGATGGCTCAGTGGTTAAGAGCACTATCTGCTCTTCCAAAGGACCTAAGTTCAATTACCCAGCACCCACATGGCAGCTCACAACCACCTGGAATGCCAATTCCAAGGGGTCTGACACCTTCACACTAATGCACATAAAAAATAAAATTAAAAAAAGAAAAAGAAATCACAGAGGCATTTCACGGTCTAAGTGGGAGATTTTAACAGAAAAAAAAAAAAAGAATGAGTATCTAGATGTCTAGAGAATGAGTATCTAGGTTCAATGTGTCCTATTGATGACACAGCCCATTTTCTACTCCTGACAAGCAGCAGTGGATTGCTTCTTCCTTAGGGCTGTCCAACTGGAGAAGAAAAACACTGAACACCCAGTTAAATTTCAAAATTACATCTGTCTGTCCACCCGTCTGTCATTCATCTATCTTCTCTCTATCACATGAGTGAGTGTGTATGTGAGAGAGAGAGAGAGAGAGAGAGAGAGAGAGAGAGAGAGAGAACATGCAGAATCCCATGGAAGTCAGAAGAGATACTGGATCGCCTGGGACTCAAGTTACAGATGTTTGGAATTTGCCTTGTGTTTGCTGGGAACCAAACCCAATTATTTTACAAGAGTAGCAAGCGCTCTTAATCACTGAGCTATCTCTCTAGTCCCAAAGATTTATTTTAACTATCTGTGCAGGCACGCATGCACACAGGTGTCCATGAGGCCAGAAGAGGGCATCGGATCCCTAGAGCTGAAGCTACAGGCAGTTGTGAACCAGCTGACCTGGATGCTGAGGATAGGACGCAGGTCCTCTACAAGAGCAGCATGCTGCTTTTAACTGCTGAGCACCTGTGGTTTATGTTTTGCTGTTTGTTTGTTTGTTTGTTTTTTGAGACAGGGATAGAACCCTGTTTGTATGAAGGAATGTGCCACCTTGCCTGGCTACTTTTATTTGTTATTTATTAATTCACAGACAGGGACTTACGTAGTCAAGGCTGACCTGGCTGCCCATCACACTTATACACAAGAGGCTGAGACAGGAAGGTTGATCATGACTTTGAGGTCAGTCTGGGCTACACATAGAGTGAGATACTATCTCAAGGAAACAACAAAAGAAAACTGTCTTTATCTCATAAATATGTAAAATTATTATGTGTCCATTAAAAAAAAATATATATATATTTTTATGTCTAATTTTGGCCAAGCATAGTTGTACAAACCCCAACAGTGGGGGAATTAGAGGCAGGAGGATCAGGAAGTTGAGGCCAGCCTAGGTTATATGACACTGTGTTTAAAAAACAAGAACAAGCCAGGCTGAGGTGGTTCATCTCAGCACTTAGGAGGCAGAGGCAGCGGATTTCTAGCCTGGGCTACAGAGTGAGTTCCAGGACAGGTAAGGATACACAGAGAAACCTGTCTTGAAAAACCAAAAACACACAAAATGCCAACTTCTTCACTGGTTCCGTTTTCAGCACCTTCCTTAAATACACCAACTAGAATGTAGTACGAGCTCAAACCTATCAGATCAGTCATTGTCCCTCTGGCAAACCCCTGGCTTCCAGGAGGCAGAAGTTTCTTATGCTGCTGCATAGGCAATAGCCAGAAGCCCCCACCAACCTTTTTTTTTTTTTTTTTTTTTTTTTAAGATTCATTTGCAAGACTGGCTTTTGTGAGATGGCTCAGCAAAGCTCAGTTCCCAGCACCCGTGTCAGGCAGCTCACAACCACCTGCAGCTCTTACCTATTTGAAAATGTTATCCCATATTTTCTTTGGCCTCCTTAGGAACAAGGCACACATGTGGTACAGACATACATGCAGACAAAATATTCATGCACATAAAAATAAAATATGTTTGCCGAAGAAAGAGGATTCATTTTTATGGTGTGCACTAAGACACTGTTTTAACCACGTGAGTGGGTGTGTCTGTTTCTGAGTATGTTCACATGAGCAGGTGTCCAGGGAGGCCAGAGCCATTTGGATCCTCTGGAGCTAGAGTGACAGGCAGTTACGAACTGCCCCACAGGCTCTGGGAAAGAACAGCTCTTAACCGTTGAGCAGGCTCTCCAGCCCTCAAGTGCCTTTTTATTTGGACACCAGTCATTGTATTCACTGACAACCTTAATTCAGGATAACCTCAACTTAATTTCCAATTCCTTATCTCCAAAGCCAGGCAGATTCGGAGGTCCAAGATGGACATGCCGTTTAGGCAGACACTGTTTAGCCTAGGACAGCCTTCAGTTTCAGAGTTGAGCAGGCGACTACTTCCTCTAGGTGTCCAAAATGATTCTCAAAATAGAGTTCTTAACCCCAGTCCAGCCACTAGCATCACAAACTCTAAACTGCTTGTCCTTTGCTATCTCTGTCTCAGAAAGGGAAGCAGCTCAAGCCAAACATCCAGAAACCCAACTTGCAGTTGTTGGGTGTTTTTTTGTCTGTTTGTTTGTTTTGTTTTTTTGTTTTTTAAGACAGGCTTTCTCTATGTAACCGAGCCCTGGCTGTCCTGGAACTCTATTTGTAAACCAGACTGGCTGTGAACTCACAGAGATCTGCCTGCCTCTGCCTCTTGAGTGCTGGGATTAAAGACATGCACCACGATCTCTGTGAGTTCGAGGCCAGCCTGGTCTACA
The DNA here is from genome assembly GCF_907164565.1 of Psammomys obesus. NCBI lineage: Eukaryota > Metazoa > Chordata > Mammalia > Rodentia > Muridae > Psammomys > Psammomys obesus. The sequence goes on from NW_026595981.1 coordinate 3,485,773, forward strand.
GAGTGAATTCCAGAACAGTCAGGGCTACACACAGAAACCTGTCTCAAAAAAAAAAAAAAAAAAAAAAAAAAGACATGTGCCATCACTCCAGGCTTAGTTGTTTTAAGACAGAGTCTAAAGAAAAGATGGGGCTTTATGGTTTCCTGTAGCCCACGCTGGGCCTCAACTCCAAATGTAGCCAGTGATGACTCTGAGTTTCTGATTCTCCTGCCTCTGCTTCCCAAGCACTGGATGGATAACAGGCACAAAAGCCCATGTCTCACTGGGCTCTCTTCACCGCACCTCTCTCTTTCTCACCATTGTCCCCAATCTTTGGCTGAATCTTTCAAATTCCTTTCTCCAAGGTTCTGTGTGTCAGGACTTCTCCATTGTATCAATTATGCAGGATGCCTTAGACAATGAGAAGATTATTTAGTTCTTCTAGCAGAATATGACCCAGGAGTGTAAGTTTGGGCTTGAGCCCTTCAGTGATGTTTGTGAGATTTAGGCTTTTTCCATCCTGTTCCACTGATGTCAGTGTTGACTTCATTCTAAGGCTGGTTGCTTTCCTCATTGTTGGGTGTTTTCCAGTAGCAACTGGGATTGTGTGCTTCATTGTTCAAAGCCACACTTTGTGTGGGGGGGGGGGTGGTTCTGGAGAGGAGGTGCAGAGAGACAGAAAAACACAAAGAGACAGAGAGGCTCCTGTGGCTTTCTAAAGACCAAGGATTAGCTATGTCAGGAGTCCCAGCAATGCCCACTCCATGCCTTACAGGGTGAGATGAGCAAAGGTTACAGACATTTGGCCACGCTGGCTTCCAATCTTTTACCTGTTGGTTTGTTTTGAGACAGGGTCTCAGCCTGTAGCTCTGGTTGGCCAGTGTCAGACTCACAGAGATCCCCTGCTAAGCCATATACATACACACATTACATATGACGTATGTGATACATGTAAGTCCACAGTTCACCTCTCCTCACACACATGTATGTATGCGTCAGCATTCTGTCTCTGAAATCCACCCGTGAACACATTTTAGGGCTTAAAATCTAGGCCCTAAACAGGATCCTTGCTCAGTACTTACCACAGTATGAATTAACTGCAGTGCATAATCTTACTTTGTATCTCCCACCTGTAATTCTCTGTTTCTTTCCCTCTAGTCTTGCCTTTTGTGTGTGTGTGGAGCTCGGCAGTTGACCCAGGACCTGGAACAGGATAGATCAGCACTTCATTCTCGAGGCACACCCTGGAATTCTGAATTCCGTGTTGCGTGTGTTTCTGTTCGACGGTCCAAGCGGGCAAGCATGGAGCCGCATCTCCATGTCTGGCCCTCCTCCGTGTTGTTCCACCTGTATCTGTTATTTGTTGTTGCTGCTGTGGGTTGATGTGGCCATCCATACGCCATGGTCCTAAGTAGAGGTCGGAGGGTAACTTTCAGGAGTTGATCTCTTCTCCCACGGTGGGCTCCAGGGATGAAACCCAGCTTGTCAGGTTTTCACGTCAAGCGCTTTTTCCTGTTGAACCATCTTGCTGGCTTTCCACTTTGGTTTTGATTTTTTTGTTCCTTCTTTTCTTTTTGAGACAGTCTCACTACGTGGCTCTGCCCGGCCTGAAACTTACTATGTCAATCAAACTGTCCTCACAGAGACCCTAGCATCCATGTTTAAACAAACAAACAAACAAAACCCCCTAGGATTTTGATGCATGTTTGTAACTCCAGCACCACAGAGCAATAAAATACAAAAGCCCTGTCATGACATCTGTGTCTTTTCTGTGAGGGAAGATCTCACCAGGTAGCTTAGGCTGGCTTTAGACTCACAGGAATCCCCAGCTCTCCAGGTGCTGAGATTACAGTTACAAATTGCCAGGCCCAAATGCTATTGTTTCTTTACTCATTTGTTTCTTTGGCGGGTCAGTTCATGCTCATCTCTAGGTTTTGGAAAAATTCCTGTGGGGCCTATTTTGTGCTCTTGTATTTGATTGCTCTGTGTCACAGCTGAACACTTTTGACTAACTAACCCCTTGGCCAGGCATTCTCAGCAGGTGTGTGCTCAGGTAAACCTCTGACACTGGCACAGTGTCAGATCCCTGACTTTTCTTCCCACAGACTCCAGTCAGACACCTGTCTGCTCTGCTGTGTCCCACAGCCCAGTGAGACAGTGTTTCTGGACTCTTATCTTCAGGACAAACCTGTTGTGGCTGGCTTTGAGCAGGACATCTGGATCCAGCTGTGTCTGAGATTACATCTTTCCTCCCTAGAGGGGCATTACACTCCTGGTTCTGATACCCTGTGGGACTCAGCTTCAGCTCATGAGAGGTGAGTCCTGAGTGTTGTCTTGCCCAGGGGAGCTCTTTGTTTGCTTGGCTTAGTGGTTGCTTGAGACAGGGTCTCCCAGTGTAGCCAGCTGACCGTGACCCCAGGATTCTCCTGCCTCTGTATCCTAAGTGTGAGATTACAGGTGCACACCGCCACAGTCAACCTCCCGCCGAGAAATTTTAGATACCCCTTTTAATTTTAAATATAACAGAAGCACAAAAGTGCACAAATTATGAACAAATAGTTTGATGAGATTTTCTGAAATGCACTGAGACCAGCTCATGGAACTTACCCAGCATGCCTGAGGAGACCTCCCAGGAGCCTCCAGTCTGCCTTTTCACGGAAAGCTCCTGTTCCATCTGGCACTGCAGAGTCTTTCTAGCTATCTTCTTTTGCATGCACACCACAAGCAGACTGACTCTTCCATGCTGGACTTCGTCTCCCCGCAGCTGTGTGTTCCAGTCTGCCACGCTGTTGCCTGAAGCTGGGCTTTGTGTACTCTCGGTGCTGGGTGTCGCCATGCCTACGAAAGTTCTATTCTAGTGATGTTAATCACTTAGACCAGTCATTTTTCAGCCTTCCTAATGCAGCGACCCTTCAACACAGTTCCTTCTGTTGTGGCGACCCCCAATAATAAGATTACTTCATGGCTGCTTCGAAGCTGTGATTTTGCTACTGTTGTGCATTACAACGTAAACACCTGATATGCAGGGTACCTAATATGCAAGCCTTGGGGAAAGGTCTTTTGACCCCCACAAAGAGGTCATGCTTTTTTAGGCACTTTCCCACCTTGTAGCTATCAGTCCCAGCATTCGTGGAAACATTCTCATCTGCATTTCAGGTTCCCATAGGACTACACACAGCTGCTTGGAAGAGACACAGGAATAATCAGTAGACACTGTCAACAGATTTTCAGTGTGTACTGTGATATGGCTCTGAGGTCCATAGGTCACAGAGGACTCAGAACTAGTACATATCTTGTTCTTCAGCTGCATTGAAAATTAATGCTTTCTTTTTTTTTTTTCTTTTCTTCTTTTTAAGATAGTGTTTTCTCTGTGTAGCCCTGGCTGTCCTGGAACTTGCTCTGTAGACATCGAACTCACAGAGATCTGCCTGCTCTGTCCTCCAAGTGCTGGGATTAAAGGCATGCCCAACCATGCCCAGTGCTATTTCTTATTTAAGGTAAATAATTTAAGACTGATGCAAGGCCAGGCAAAATGATACACGCCTAGAATCCCAGTACTTTGGAATGCTGAGGCAGGAGGATCTTTTTATTGATGGTGGTAGTGTTTTTTTTTTTTTTTTTGTTTTGTTTTGTTTTGTTTTTGTTTTTCAGACAGGGCTCCTCTGTGTAGACCAGGCTGGCCTTGAACTCACAGAGATCTGCCTGCCTCTGCTATCCTGAGTGCTGGGATTACAGGCGTGCACCACCGAACCTTGGCAGTAGGATCTTAAATTCCAGATTAGTCTGAGATACACGTGAGAATCTGTCTCAAAGGAAAACCAAAAATTTTTGTGGGGTGAGGTGATACATGCTTGTAATCCCATCCTGGAGGTGGAGGTCAGCCTGGGCTACATGAGACCTTATCTCCTCTTTGCAGTCTTGTAAGGTCCTAGAATCTAAAGCCACATGTTGTAAGACACAAATCACTGGACCAGGTAACAGTTTGCCCACTCTCAGCTTGGAATGATATCTATGGGTAAAACAGGTGGACAGTCACCATAGAGGGCCTATCCTGTGAAGTCTTGTTTCTGTTAGGTATTGTCTGTTGCCCTGGCACTGCTGGCAGGGAATCGCTGGCTGAATGGAATTCTAGAATATTGGTGTTGGCCAGGGATCCTGTTATCTACCCTCCTGGTATCTCTTCTCTGACCACCAGGGGGCATACATCAGGCTTCAGCATTTCCAGCCTGTAGGGAAAACAAGTTCTTTGGGGAAGCGGGATCAGAGGCACAGCAAGGACTTTGCTAGATGAAAAGATGGGAGTTTTCAAAGTGTGGTCCAGAGGATGTGCAGCCCTGCCTGTTATCTCAGGCCTAGTCAGACTCTGTGGGGACAGAGCCTGAAAATTCTATGTTAGAAAGCGTCAAGAGCCACTTTCTCCCACTCCCAGGCTAGGACTGTATGTACACTATTTGGGCTCAACACTGGCTTTGGGTGTTGTTAACTCTGTGATCTCCAGAAATTTAGTTAATCTACAATTTCCTGTTATCTTTCAGGCTGACACTAACACACATCTAGCTCTTAGAAGTGCTATGAGCAATAAAGGAATCAATTTGCATGAAGAGTAGTGCCTGGGAGTACCCATCTCTCACCTGCTTCTTTCCCCCTCTCTTCCTCTCTTTCTCTAACACTCTCTCTCTCTCTCTCTCTCTCTCTCTCTCTCAAAAGAGAGTGTGGGGGAAGCTGGGTGTGGTGGCATGTGCCTTTAGTCACTTGGGAGGTAGAGACTTGGACTCTCCACGAGTTCAAGGCCAGCTTGACCTTTCTATTGAGTTCTAGGACACCAGGGCTACACAGAGACAGCCTGTCTCAAAAAAAAAAAAAAAAAAAAAGCCAACCGACAAACAAAACCAAACCCCAAATAAATAGTTATCGCTTCTACCAGGGAAGGTAGAAAACAAAGAATGTTTTTAAACAATGAAGGTATAAAGATAATTTCCATTCCTGGCAGATTTTTTTTTCCTTTGGGGGAGGAGTTTGACATAGGGTCTTGAAAGTCCACAATTCGCCCGTTTTTAAGAAGAGCAGGAAGGGCTGGCGAGATGTCTTGCGGTTAGCAGTGGGTACACCGCTCTCGCAGAGAAGCCAGGTTTGAGTTCCAGAAACTAGCTGTGCTCCAGCTCCGGAGGGTCTGCACCCCTGCACATACCGTCCACAGACGCGGAGACAATTTAAAATAAAGTCCCTTTTTAAAAAGGAGAGGATAGGCACGGCCGAAGGTGACCTGGAGGCCTCAGGAGGGCATTTTGGAGCAGTGAGCAGACAGAGGACTTGGGGGTGGGGTTGGGAAAAGAGAAACAGGTTGATGTAAGAGCTTAGGATGGGCCCTGGAGGCAGGTAGATCTCCATAATTCAAGGTTAGCCTAGTCTACCAAAACAAAACAAAACAAACAAAAAACCCAACAAAACAAAAGCAAACAAAAAGAATTTAGGGTGTGGCTCAGGCTCAACCTGCCTGGGTCCTCCAGCCTTTTTTTTTTTTTTTTCTTTTAACTTGCTTTCTTTTCTTTTTTTTCTCTTCTCTTTTCTTTTTTGTGGAGGGGAGAAGGTGGTGGTGTGGAAATGAGGTTAATGTCCTGTACCCTGTACGTGATAAGTCCCCAAATATTTAAAACAATTTAACCTTAGCCAAAAACATAATCATAGGGCTAGAGAGGCAGCTCAGAGGTTAGAGTACTGGCTGCTCTTCCAGAGGACTCGGATTGGATTCCTAGCACCACAAGATGGCTCACACCATCTGTAATGCCAGCTCCACAGAAACTGATGCCTTCTGCCTCCTCAGGCATGGAAATGGTAATACAGACACACATGTCAGTCAGAGGTGGCACACGTCTTTAGTGGCAGCACTCAGGAGTCAGAGGCAGGTGGATATCTGAGTTCAAGACCACCCTGGTCTACAGTGCAAGCTCCGGGACAGCTAGGGCTACACAGAGAAACCCTGTCTTGAAAAACCAGAAACAAGCCAGGTGTGGTGGTTCACACCTGTAATCCCAGCTCTCAAGGAGGCAGAGGCAGGCTGATTGTTGTGGGTCTGAGGCCAGCCTGGTCTACAAAGTGAGTCCAGGACAGCCAAGGCTACACAGAGAAACCCTGTCTCTAAAGACTAAACAAAACAAATCAAAAAGAAAGAAAAAGATAAGAGAAAAAAACAAACAAAAAAGAAAAGAAAAATCACTCATACATATGAAAATGTTAAATCACAGTCATAATTTGAAGAACAGAATGTAACGTAAGGGTTGAAGAGAACTGGAAGGCCTGAGGTATCCTTCCTCTCATATTTACAATAAAATAGAAAATTGGGAGGCAAGGCTGAGTGCCTTATTGTCAGCACACATGGGGAAGAGGCTGATGGGGACGTGGGTCTGGTGCCCTGCAGCCCAGTTCCTGCCCTGGTTGATTGCTTCCATACTTTGCAAAACAAGAGAGACTCGCAGGCTCTGAGGAAAACCCGGCATTTCTCCCTGAGAGGCTCCGGGAGCACACAAGGTGGGCATGCCCAGGAAGTGTGGCGTTTCACTGTCTTTGGATCCCTCTCCTCTGCCTCCAGCTCCCTCCCTCCTTGATGGCTGCACTGGCTTCCCCACCCACTTGCAATGCAGGGGGATCACACTGAGCTTCCCACCATCTGCTGGAGCCTCCTCTCTCAGCAAACGGTGTCCACTGTCCGGCTCAGAAACCTGGGTGCCATCCCTGCCTCCCGCTTCTTTTCATCTCTCAGTGCCTGTCCACCTGCCCCCTGCTCTCTCCCCATTTGACCCATTAGCTGAGGCCCAGATGAAGCGAGCTTCTCATCAGACTGGTGATTCTACACTCATCTCCTGTCTCCAGCGTGTCTTCAGCAGTCCAGAGTGTCAACGGGAGGCTATTGTACAACACAAGCCTTCTCAGATGTTAATGGAAGCCCCGAGCTTGGTGAGGGAGTGTGAGTTTACTAGAGCAAGGAGCATCCAGACAAGCCAGTCTTTGATCACAATGGTGCGTGGCATGGCGAGGAGTGCTGGCTGGGGGAGCAAAAGGAGGTGTGAGTGTTGCAGAGGGAGCTGCTACCTGTGTTGTGCTGAGTAAGCTCACGTAAGCACACTGAAAAACCGACCTTGAGTCCTCCTGTCACATGGGCCAAGTGCACTTATCTTGGGAAAATATCTACGTGTGTGTGTGTGTGTGTGTGTGTGTGTGTGTGTGTGTGTGTATGGTAGGACTGGAGTGACCAGATAAGATAACCAAGAAACTAGTTCTGTAAAACAGTTTGCAGTTAGTTTTTTCTCTTAATTAAGGTCCAATTAAAAATGGTATGTTGTTATGTTTCGGCTTGTTTGGTTGATTGCATTATTTTTTGTTTTTTTTTTTTTTTTTTGTATTTAAAAACAAACAAACAGGCAAGATTGGAGAGATGACTCAGTGGTTAAGAATACTTAGTGGTAGCCTGTAATCCCAGGAATCAGAGGCAGGCAGATCTCTGGAAGTTCGAGGCCAGCCTGGTCTACGCAGTGAGTCCAGGACAGCCAAGGCTACACAGAGAAACACTGTCTCAAAAAACAAAACAAAAACAAACCCTGTCTTGACAAAAATCAAAACAAGAACAAATAACTTGCTTCTCTTGCCAAGGACTTGGGTTTGGTTCCAGTTCCAGGAGATTTGGTGGCCCCCCTGGCTTTTGTGGACACACACACAGAGCCTTCATATGCACAACACAGCCACATACATAAAATTTTAACCTTGCTTTTATTGTAGTGTTTTTTTGCGTGTGTACATATGTAACACTGTGTGTGTGCCTGGTTCTTTATGTGGTCATAAGAGGACATCAGATTCCTTGGGACTGGAGTTTCAAACGGTTGTGAGCCTCCGTGTCAGTACTCGGACGCAAACCTGAGACATCCGTAGGAGCAGCAAGTGCTCTTAACCAGTCTCTTCATCCCCAAACACCCATAAACACAAAATTATAATAAATAAATCTTAAAAAATAAAAAACAGAGTCATGGACTAAAGAGGTGTCTCAGTGTTAAAGCACTTGCTACACAAGTGTGAGGACCTGGTCTTGAACCCCTGGAAGCTGGGGATGGGACAGCTGCGATGCCAGTGTTCCAGGACAGCAGAAGAGTCCCTGGAAGCTGGAGGCCAGGTAGACTGGCCTGTGTGGCAGAGCACAAAGAGGCACTGTTGCAAACAAGGTAATAGTGGGGCTGATGCCTCCACAGGTGGACAGCGCCCCCACTGTGATAGCCCCGGCAGGAGCACAAATACACATACACACAGACAGTATATGAGGAGGAACGTGGGGGGAGAAGAGAGAGAAACACAAGATAAAAAAACAAAACAAAAAAAAAAAAAAGAAAAGAAAATGGACTGCAGCTTGTTTGACAGTCCTCTCTTTGAGTCTCTGGGGTGCTGGGGACAACTCTGAGCAGCGGAGGATTCAAGAACGTAGGCAGGAGTGGTACCAGCGACTTCTGAAGCTCAGATGCAGAAGGGCACGGGGCGAGGAGGGGAGGCTCTCTTTGTCACTGGAGCAGTTCCTTTCAGAGCCCCAAGCAGCTGGGTAAGAAGGTGGTGCTCCTTGGCTACCCTGCTGGTAGGGCCACTTGTGGTATTCCAGCCGACACGCCCAGGAGACTTTGTCAGCAGTCCCTGCAGGAATGCCAGTGAGTTACCTTCAGCCTCCATGTACTAGACAAATGCCACCAAGTGGCCCCGGCCGATGGCACAAGGAACAAATAAGTTGTCCAGCCAAGCCTGCCTGAGATTTGCTCAATCGTGACCATGTATACCAGCATTCAGCAGAGTATAGGTCACATGACCACAGCCAGCTGAAAAGCAAGCTGGGAAGTGAGGTCTTTATCTGAGTGGACATTGCCTAGCTATAAATACAGAAGAAAAGGAGCCTATCAGCAGGCAAAGATGCCAGCAGTCTCTGTCACTCTGCTTGTGCATGTGTGTGTATGAGAGAGAGAGAGAGAGAGAGAGAGAGAGACAGAGAGACAGAGAAACAGAGAGAGAGAGGTGGTGTGTTCATATGTTATATGTGCGTGATATGTATGGTGTGGTGTGTGATATGTGTATGTGATGTGTTGTGCATGTGTGTGATGTGGTGTGTTCATATGTTATGTGTGTGGGATATGTACGGTGTGCTGTGTGATGTATGCATGTGATATATTTTGCCTGTGTGATATGTGTGTGTGTGATGTGAGGCGCGCGTGTGAGGTGTGTGTGATATGTGTGTATGATGTGTTACCCATGTGATATAGTTTGTGAGTGCGCACCCAGGGGTTAGACCTGAACAGCTGCACCTGATCCCTCACTTCTCAAGTTCTGCTGCCCCAATCCAGCAGCTCACTTCCTTGGGATGAGAAGATCCTGGATCAGGAAAGACAGCAGGGGTTTTCCGCCGGGGTTCTGGGCACCCCTAACCTGGATGAAGGACCTCCCTCCCGGCCAGCCCTCGGCTCTGCATGGTTTGGAGAGGTATCCTTCTGATCTGCTTGAGCTGGACGGCTCCTGCTGGTGGGGCAGCAGCACCGACTCTAGGGCGTGGTCATAGAGCCCTGGACGATGTGGCTCGGCAAGTGTGTAGCAGCTTGCTCCAGCTGTTTTATTCTCTGAGGATCACTGCCTCTCTCTATAAAAATGGGGACAGGCTGGGGGTGTAGCTGACGCTCAGTTGGCAGAGTGCCCTGCCAGCCTTGGGCTTGGTCTGCAGTACCACGTTTATGGAGCACGGTGGCACACACCTGTAATTCCAGCACAGGGGAGATGGAGGTGGGAGGATCAGGAGTTCAAAGTCATACTTGGATATATACCAAGTTTGATGCCAGTTTGGGGTACATAAGACCCAGTCTCAGAAAAAGAAGTGTCTTTTAGGAGTTTTATGATCACAAAATGAATTAAAGTATGTGAAACATTGATCACTGCCCCTGACCTGTCCAAGAACACACTACATGTGATGGTGGTGATGATGATGATGATGATGATGATGCAGAGCTACAGCACCCCAAACCTCCCCGAAAGAAAGGGAAACTGGGGGCTGGAGAGATGGCTCAGAGGTTAAAAGCACTGGCTGCTCTTCCGGAGGTCCTGAGTTCAATTCCCAGCACCCACATGGTGGCTCACAACCATCTATAATAAGATCTGGTGCCTGCTTCTGGCCTGCAGGTGTACATGCAGACAGGATACTGTATAAATAATAAATAATTCTGAAAGAATGAAAGAGAGAGAAAGAAAGGGAAACTGGCACACATCTGGAACCCAACACTCACAAGGCTGAGACAGGAAGATTGCAAGTTCAAGGCTAGCATGAGTTACACAGTGAAGTCCTGTTTCAAAAATGGAGTTGGGGATAGAGATATTAAAAAAACTAAAATAAATAATCATAATTTTAGGGCTGGAAAGATGGCTCAGTGGCTCCTAGCATTTGTTGATCTTCTAGCAGATCTGAGTTCCCTTCCTACTCCTCTAATTGGTGGCTCACAGCTGTCTGTAATTCCACGTCTAGGGGAAATACAGTTCCCTCTTCTGGCCTGCACATCCCACAAGCACCTATTCTGTACACACAAGGTATACACACGAATAAAAAGAATTTTAGAAGTAAATTTTTATAAAAATTGTAAATCACATGTACTTCTTTTTTTCTTTCTCTTCTTTGTTGAGACGATTTCTCTTGTGGTCCTGGCTGTCCTGGAACTCTCTTTGTAGACCAGACTGGCCTCAAACTCACAGTGATCCACCTGCCTCTGCCTCCCTCCCTGAGTGCTGGGATTACAGGCGTGTGCCACCATGCCCGGCTCTTACTGGTGATTTAAATACATATTTTTACTTTTAATTGTGTGTGTGTGTGAGGTGCACGCATGACTTGCAGAAGCTCCTTTCAATCCAGAAGAGACCATTGGATCCTCTGGACCTGGAGTTCTGGGAGGTCAAGAATCACCTCCTAAAGGTGTTGGGAGCAAGCTCGGGTCCTCTGCAGGAGCTGTGCACCCTCTGGAGGCCGGAGCCGGCTCACCACTGTCTCCAAAAGTCTGTCCTGTGCTCACCGCCTCAGAGATGAAGATCAGGAATCTAGCTTCTCTCTGACCCAGCCTGCAGGGGACCAGACTGTCCGAAAGTGAACGGTGGGGGGCCAAGGCACAAGGAAGCAGAAAAGAAGCTAGAAGCTAGGGTTTCTCCAGGCTCAGAAGTGATAGAGGGGAAGTGAGACCTGTGGGGCGGCCACCCAGAAAGAGGACTCCCACTGTTTGGGGGCAGAGTCTGGGGACAAGGCAAGGGAATGCTGGGAGGATAGAAACTTGGCCTCACATTCTAGGAGCTCATGACTGGCATGGAGGGAGGAGGGAAAGCTACCAGGTTAATGGTTGAATCCACCTCAGTGGGAACCCCTATGCCGGGCGCCAGCTGTCATTTTTGCCCGATGGGAACCCTGGCTTTGTCGGGTGCTCTCCTGGGAAGCTTGGCCCTGTTGAGCATGAAACTGGACGTGCACGCTCTGCATGGAAAAGGCGGAAGTGCTCAGGGTTCCGAAACCCAAGCCAGGTGGGAACGAGGGCCAGGCCTGGGCAAGTAGGTGGCAGCTTTGCGAGCAGCCGGTAAGGGAGCTCTGAAACAGAAAGAGGCAGAGGTGGGAGGCGGTTTTGTCAGGGGGGGTGCGGGCGGGGGAAATGGCTGCTTCCGGAGCAGCTCCCGAGGACCGGCGGTGGGTGCAGTGATGCTAGAAAGATGATGGCAGAGATCCGAGTCTACACACAGGTGAATGGCTGAAGCTCACAGCAGCCAGCAGCACGTGGCTGGCTGACTGGCAGCCAGGCCTCAGGGGTCCAGAGGTGAAGTCTTCGCGGAGAAGGGGACCCTGTCCTTCCCCAGAATAAATGAAGCGTCTCAGCCGGCTGTGTTAAAACAGATGATGCTGGCCTATTTGTTTCGTGTGAAACAGGGACTTATAAACCCTGGGCAGTGGGAGGGGTTTTGAGTGTGAATGTGTTTGATTCACTGTGGCTAGGGGCACCAGGGATACCTTACTTACATGTAACAGCACAGCCCTGTCAAGAAGGGGAAAGCAGTACTTAATTATCCTAAGAGAGGAGAAAGAACTCCAGGTATGGTTAAAGGTCATTGATTGAAAGCCAAAACATTAAGTCATCTTATTAGCATAGGGTGGGTGTTTCCGGGAATCCCCAGGAAAGGGTTGGGCTTGTAATCTCCCCAAGGGCTGTTTGACCCTCCTTAGAAGATCTGGGGTTGCCCAGCTCTGTAGAAGAGGGAACGCCGCTGAGAAAGGGAGATCGTCATCTTATACAGAGCTCAGAGACTATCAGGAAACGCCAGACTTAGACCTTAACAGCAGGGTCCCCTATGGGTCTTTGAGGGGATGGATGGTGGGTGACCTGGAGATACCAACCAGGGGCAGAGGACATAGTGGTTGAATGCTTCATACTTGTATTTTGGACATTTTGACAAAACGCTGCTGTGGATAGAAGAGGAACTTAATGCAAGGGATGCTAAACATCCAGGTGTTCGGCCCTGAGAGGCCATCAGATGTCGTTGGTTTAAAGATGAGGACCAGAGAGATAGATTGTGTTGCCCAAAGCCACCCAGGAAATGATGGAGAGCAGGATCACTGCTTTCAGGCTGACAGAGGGAGGAGAGGGAGCCAGGAAGCAGGCAAGGCTGTCAGGATGGATCTGGAAACTTTCCTCACAGGCTCAGCTCTTCCCCCAGGCTTCTCATCAGCATGGTCCCTTGGGAACTCCAGGGGGCTTCCCAGCCCTGGAGACCTGCATTCAGAGGAGGTGCAGGACCTGCCTGCCTAGGGGGCGTTGAATTACTTGTCATGGCTCATCACTGCTGAGCCGGGGTCAGGGCGTCAGTGATCCTGTCCATGCAAGTCTGAGTGTGCGATTCTGGGAGACCAGCTAGAGCACCCCAACTGCCTGTGGCATGTGCCTCTTTTCAGCACCTTTTTTTGTCCCTTCATGGAATTTTACATTTTGGATTCTGGAATTTAAATGTCAGCTCTTGCTGTTCTGGACAGAGCAATCCTGGACAACTTAGTGAGACCTTGTCTTGAAGCAAAAAGTAAAAGGAAGGCTGGGGGTGCTGAAGCGATGGCTCAGTGGTTAAAAACACGTGTTGCTTTTGCAGGGGACCTGAGTTTGGTTCCCAGCATCCACAGTGGGCAGCTTAGAACCATCTCCAGCTCCAGGGGATCTGACCCCTCTTCTTGGCTCCTCAGTTACCTGTACTCCTATGTGCAACCACCCACATACACATAATTAAAAATAAAATAAATATTTTTTTGAGACAGGGTCTCACTGGGTTACTCTGAATAGAGAGTGGACTTGATGTGTAGACAAAGTTCATTTTGAACTCACAGAGATCCACCAGCTTCTTCCTCCTGGGTGCTGGGATTGAAAGAGTGTGCCACTGTGCCCTGAAAAAAAATATATATAAGACCAAATATAGATATAAATAAATAGATATAGACAGACAGAGAGAAAGAGAGAGAGACACACACACAGTTTTCTCTGTGTAGCTTTGGCAGTCCTGGACTAGCTCTGTAGACCAGCCTGGCCTTGAACTTACAGCCTGCCTCTGCTTCCCTGAGTGCTGGGATTACTTGTGTGTGCCACTGCCCCCAGCTTAGCAAAATAAATTTTAAAAAGCTAAAGAAGGCTCTCCTCTCTTCAACCAGGAAACACTGCCTCTTCTGGATCTGTGATTCTCAGATCTGGCCCAGAGGGATTTTTGTCTCTCAGGGAACATTTGGCAATGGATAATTTTGATTGCCGTGGCTGAGGATGGAGATGTTGCCAGCGTATAGGGTAGACCAGGTCAAGATGTTGCCATAGCTCCCACAGTGACCTAGAGAGAGCCCACACTGTGTTCCTATTGCCACTGTGCTGAGGTTACAGCTGAAGCTGAGAAACTGGCCTGCAAAGTCGGAGCTCTGCCATATTTTCACAGTGGTCTCGGGAGTCTGTTTACTTCCATTGCCTTGGAGCCCTGGAGCCCTGCGTTCGCACTTTTTATTATGAGCTATTCCTTAAGAGCTGCTTATTATTGTTCACTAAGATGGCTGGGTTGTCTCTGGCTCCCGACTCTTTCCTTTCACAGGAGCAAACATCTCAGAGCTTGTCCAAGGCTGGCAAGAAAGCTCAGCCATTAAGGCCCTTTCTGCCAAGCCTGATAACTTGGGTTTAATCCCCAGGAACCATGTGGTGGAAGGAGAGAAGCAACCCTCCCTGAATGGTCCTCTGACCTCCACATTCATATAGTGGCCTTAAATACATAATAAAATATTTTTTAAGGGGGCTGGAGAGATGACTCAGAGGTTAAGAGCACTGGCTGTTCTTCCAAAGGTCCTGAGTTCAATTCCCAGCAACCACATGGCTCATAATGGACTGTGATGAGATCTGGCGCCCTCTTCTGGCTTGCTGGCACACATGCAGGCAAAATACTGTGTAAATAATAACTAAATAAATCTTAATTTTTAAAAAAGGGTTGTTTTAGTCTCAGAGGAGATTTATACTTTGTTTTGTTTTGTTTTGTTTTTGAGACAGAGCCTCACTGCATAGGCCTGGCTGTCCCAGAACTCACAGAGATCTGCCTGCCTCTGCTTCTTACGTGCTGGGATGAAAGACGTGTCTAGGTCCAGAGTGGAACAGTGTTAGGCTTGTTAAAACTTTGGAAACCTGTAAAGGTTTATATCTACTTTCTGTGCATGAGTGTTTTGCCTGCATGCATGTTTGTGTGCCTGGTGCCCATAGAGGCCAGAAGATGCCATCAGACCCCTCGCCCTGGAGCTACAGACAGTCGTGAGCCACCACATGCAGATGTGTGTGGCACCATCCCTTCCCACCATCCTTTGTCCTGGGTTCCTGGGCACAAGAGATAGTGAGGCCAGGTATGGTGGCACACAGAGATAGGCGGAGCTCTGTGAGTTCAACGTCTGTCTGGTCTACACGGTGAGTCCCAGAACAGCCAGGGTTACACAGAGAAAAAAAAGCAAACAAGCCCAAAAATCAAACCAAACAACGAAACGAAAGAAGATAGTGAAGTGAGCACCAGCATTCATCTATCTTCCTGACGATGGATGAGATGTGGCCTCACACTCCTGCCTCCATACTTTTCTGCCATGATGGTGCTTCCTGACCTCGGATGTGATGTGACCTCATGCTTCTGACACCATGATAGACTGCATCCTTAGACTGGGAGCCAAAATACACCCTTCCTTCCTTGTGTTGTTTTTGCCAGATAGTTTATCACAGCTAAGCAGCTACTATGGATGACTAGGGCCATGTGGTCATGCTTCTTCATCAGTGTAATAGGGAGCACAGTGGCTTTGGTCTCATCAGGTTGTGCTGTTTTCTTGAATGAATGCATATAAAGAACAGAGAGAAGAACTGGGCACACAGTGAGTGCTTCAGTAATAGACGCTATTGTCACTCCCCTGAACGTATCCATCTTTCTGTATTGGTGAATGGTACCATTGTCTAAACTAAAATCCTACCCATAATTACTGTCTTTTGCTTCTTCTCCATATCTAAGCATAGCTTAGGATCTATAGCTCCTAATCTCATTGTAGACAGATATAGCTCCGATCTCATTGTAGACAGATTGCGTCTCCTTTCCTGAGGAGGAAGATGATACTTGCAACATCCTAGCAAATTGTTTTCACTGGGATCAGAGACTAAGACATCTTGGGAGACAAGCTGATGTGTTCAGCAGAAAGGGAGTGGCATGTCGGCCACAATGGAGCAGCTGCTTCCAGAAAGCTAAAGGAGAATAGGTCTACAGGCAGCCTGGGGTGCAATTTCTGAGGCAAGCAGGGATGGCAGTCAGTGAAGGCTTGCCTGCTGGGGCTGCCCCCTCCCTGCATTTTCTGGGAGGCTAAGGGAGGATGTTCAGTCTGTTCATGGGGTATCACTGTCTTCCCTAAACTACAACCTACTAATTTTTCCAGAAACTCTCAGGGTCAGAAGCTGCAGTGCTGGGACAGGAACAGGACTCCATGCTGTCACCCTTGGCAGCCTAAAGAATTCCCCTAATGTTTTAGGGGACTTGATGTAGATCAAATCAGGATTCATGGCTTGGAGGCTGAAAAGAATTTCAAGAACAGACAGTGGGGGTTGGAGAGATGGCTCAGTGGTTAAGAGCATTGGCTACTCTCTCAGTTGACCAGGGTTCAATTCCCAGCATGCACAGAGCAGCTCACACCTGTCTGCAACTCCAGTTCCAGGGCTCCTGGCAGCCTCACACAGACACACATGCAGGCAAAACACCAATGAACATAAAACAAAAGTGAATTGTGTACTAAAAAAAGGAAAGAATAGATGTATGATGAAGAGTTGGAAATTTTATTAAACTTGTTGAGACAGGAGGCAGGTAGTATGGCCCAGTAGGTAAAGGTGCTTGCCCCCCAACCTAATGACCTGAGTTCAATCCCCGGGATCCACATGGTAGGGGCGAAACTTGACTCCAGCAGGCTGTCCTGTGACCGCCCATGTGTGCTGTGGCATGAATGCTTTCATGTACTTTGCTCACCTAGCCAGCTCACCAGCCTGTTTTGTTTTTGTTTTTTTGCTTTCGTAGTAAGTGAGTTAAAAGCAACTGTTAACTGCTGGAATTTTTGCTTCCTTCTTGGCAAGCGGTTTCAACCGGGTACCAGGTACCAGGGTGTGGGGCTCTTCTCTCTCCCCTCTCACATCCCCCAGCCTTTCTGTCTTCTTCCCTGCCTCTCTGTAAGATGAGTTTCCCAGCAATCTCTGGGAGTCCTCTACAAACACTGGGCAGAGACACAGGGCTTCCTGTTCCTAACAGCCCTGACATAGGTGATCCTGGGCCCCAGAGAAGAAACAAAGGAAGTCACGAACTGACCACCAAAGCGTCTTGCCACAGATTCACCTGGTGTGGCAGTCAGGCCACACCAGATCACTGCGGCTGCTTCTTGCTCATTCCAAGTCTACTTTCAGAGTTTCTAGAACATGGAAGCCACACCTTCCACCTTCTATGTTCTGTGCCAGTCTGCGAGAGATCCAATGGGCATGGAGGGGAGGCCTTTTAGAAGCTGCCAATCTGAGGCTTGGGGACTTGCTCCTTCCTACAGGGACGCTTGACCAAAGAGGAGGTTCCCCTTGCATTCTTGGGGCTGCAGCTTAGCAGCCTAGCCTGTAGCCAGACAGGTTCTTACGTGCCCATCACCCCTACAGAACCCCATGAAACTGGACTTGCTGAGGCAATGTTCTCTGGGTTCGGTATTATTTCACTGTTGGCTCTCCTCTGTCTCCGAAATGCCAATACATTCTGTCCAGTGCCTCAGAGAAGACGGTCTTCCTGTCATCCATGTGCGGCGGGTGACACGCTGCCTCCTTCCTTCCCTGGAGGAACTTGTGATGGCTCTTTTTGGTTGTCAACCTGACTATAACTAAGACTTAGGGGCTGGGTACACTTGTGAGGGATTTTTTTTTTTTTTTAACAAAAAAAAAAAAAAATGGGAAGACCAAAAAGTGGGAATACCCACTTTTCTTGGGGGCGGGGGTTCGAAGTTTGAGATAAGGTTTCTCTGTGTAGCCCTGGCTGTCCTGGAACTCTCTTTGTAGACCAGGCTGGCCTCGAACTCAGAGATCCACCTGCCTCTGCCTCCCGAGTGCTGGAATTAAAGGTGTGCACCACCACCTTTAGCCCCACTTTTAGTCCATACCTTTTGAGGTAGAACTGGGCCACACTGGCAACCTATATTATATAAACAACATGGAAGAAGGAAGCTTGCTCTCTTTGCCTGCTTGCTCTCGATCTTACTGGTAAGCCCATTCCCTCACTGGCGTTAGAGCCTTCTTTGGGATCCCGGCATATACTGAAGACCAGCTGAGACATCACCTTCATTGACTGAACAACTACTGGGTTCTCAGACCTTCTGTTGGTAGACAGCCACTGTTGAGCTAGCCTGTAAGCTATAATAAAGTGTGTGTGCCAGGCTAGTTTTTACCTGCCAGCACCCTTTGCCACCTGTGCCACCTGAAACCACAGCTTCTGCGAGCTGCCTGTCCACCCTCTCCAACTGCACTCAGAAGGACTGGGCATCAGCTGTCCTTGTTCCGTCAGTGCCTGGGCAAGGCAGGCCCTAAGGATGCTGTTTCCCAGGCTCAGAGCCAGCGCAGCAGGAGGGACCCAGGCTCTGGTCAGGTATCATCGTTGTCTTAGTTAGGGTTTCTATTGCTGTGACGAAACACTGTGACCAAAAACTGAGTTGGGGAGGCAAAGGTTTGTTTGCCTCACACTTCACATTGCAGTCCATCCCTGAAGGAACTCAAAAAGGGTAGAAACCCGGAGTGAGAAGCTGATGCAGAGGTCATAGAGGGCTGCTGCTTACCAGCTTGCTCTTTATGGCTTGCTCAGCCTTTCCTTCTTTCTTTCTTTCTTTCTTTCTTTCTTTCTTTCTTTCTTTCTTTCTTTCTTTCTTTCTTTCTTTCTCTCTCTCTCTCTCTCTCTCTTTCTTTCTTTCTTTCCTTCCTTCCTTCTTTATTTCTTTCTTTTCTTTCTTTCTCTTCCTTCCTTCCTTTTTCCTTCCCTTCCTTCCTCCTTCCCTTCCTTCCTTCCTTCCTTCCTTCCTTCCTTCCTTCCTTCCTCCCTCCCTCCTTTTCCTCCCTCCCTCCCTTCCTCTTTCCTTTCCTCCCTTCCTCCCTCCCTCCTTCCCTCCCTCCCTTTCTCCTTCCCTCCATCCTTCCTTCCTCCTTCCTTTTCCCTGAGACAGGTTTTTGGGCATAGCCTTGGCTGTCCTGGACTTGCTTTGTAGACCAGTCTGGCCTTGAATTCACAGAGACCTGCCTCCCTGAATGCTGGGGTTACAGGCTCAGCCTGCTCTCTTATAGAACCTAGGACTGCTAGCCCAGGGATGGCGCCACCCACAATGGGCTGACTGCCCACTGCCTAAAATGTTCTACAGCCAAGTGTCAAATTGACATAAAATTCCAAGACAGCTATCCACGGAGAAATCCTGGTGTCTTGTTTATCCCTGAAGGTGAGGAATGTGGAGTGCACGCAGGAAATCTCCATTCCGTCTCCCGAGGGTGCCGCCTCAACATAGACAGTGACAGAAGAGGCCTGTGTGACTGGGAAGATGGCCCAGTGAGTAAAGTGCTTGCTGTACGAACATGAGGACTAATACCAAGGAAAAGCTGGGCACAGTGGCGATCGCTTCCAATTCCAGTGTTGGAGAAGCAGACGCAGGAAGATTCCTGACACTGCTGTCCACAGCCAGTCTACCCCAGTCTTGTATGTCCAGGTTCAATCAGATTCCTTATCTGGGAAAATAAGGTGGAGGGTGATTGAGGAAAGCTGCGTCGACGCTAACCTCCAGCCGGCACACCTGCCTGCCCTGACTGGCTGTGTCGCTTGGGTCAGCTCTCTGGTACTTTGAGGACACCCTCCCCATGTAGAAAAGGGATTTCATAACGCTACCTGTTGCACAGATTAAATAAGCGGATGCAAGTGCCAGCTGCACACGCTCCTCAGCAGGCAGGAGAGGCTGGACGGAGCCCCCCAGGCTCCAGGTCAGTTCCACTTCATAATTAGTCACACACGGCCCTGAGACGTAGTCCTGTCATGGCCTTGAACATTTCAGTCTCTCCCGATGAGTTGCTTTCAGGTGTTCCAGTCTGCCCTGCGGGGCTGCTTGGCACTGGTCTCTGACTGGGCAGGTCAGCTCAGTCCCAAGGAAGGGCAGGACCAGGTGTGGAGGGAGGCATGGTGTGTGAGCCTCTCAGGGGATACAGGGGTTAGGGGCTCAGCTCATCGTGCTGCTTCAGTGAGCTTCAGTATGTTTAGATATACCAGGGTCGCACACAGCGGTAATCCCAGCACGGGCAGGTGGCATGGGATGAACAGGACATAAATCAAGGTCATCCTCAACCATAGTGAGTTTGAGGATGGGCTGGGCTAGATGTAATTCTGTTTTAAAAATAAACAGATACCTAAATATGGGCTGGAGAGATACCTCGATGGTTGTACTCCTAGAGGACCTGAGTTAAGTTTCCAGCATCCGTGTCAGACACCTCCCAACGGCCTGTGAGTCCAGATCCGAAGGACACCCACACACATGTGGCTATGCTCATGCACGTATAACACGTGCACATAAATAAAAATAAATCTTAAACTGTGACGTGGTGGTGCCTGCCTTTAATCTCAGCATTCAGGAAGCAGAGCAGGTAGATCTCCGAGTAACCAGGAGAGTGGTAATACACAGAGAAACCTTGTCTTGAAAAACCAAAATAAAAAGAAAAATAAAATAGAAATAATTTTAAAACTAAAACAAAAACAAACCAGAAAAGCTGGCGTGGTGGTGCACACCTGTAATCCCAGCACTCAGGGAGGCAGAGGCAGGTGGATCTCTGTGAGTTCGAGGCCAGCCTGGCCTACAGAGTGGGTCAAGGACAGCCAAGGCTACACAGAGAGACCCTGTCTTGGAAAACAAACAAACAAACAAAAACCCAAACCCAAAAATACAGAAAAACGTACCTGACTTTAAACAAAAAAACAAACTTAAAAAAAAAAAAAGGTTGCAAACCCCCCAAAAAGGTTAATATAACAGAAACAGGTAGATGGGGCCAATGAGACACTCTGTGTAAGATCCCTGCTGCCAAGCTTGAAAACTTGAGTTCGGTCCCCAGAACTCACATGGTGAAGAACAGCCTCCCACAAGCTGTCATCTGACTTCTACACACACACACACACACACACACACACACACACACACACACACACACGCACACCACAATGTAAGCCATACATAGAAAGTCCATGAGAAAGAGTCAGCCCTTCCTAATGGAACTGGGGGATCTCCTAGGGGAACCAACATCTGGAAGGGACCTTAAGAGTCCTGGGAGCCTCCATATTTAGGGGAACGGGAAGAAAGCTTAAATGAAGGACAGCACGCTCTCAGTGCATCATTTAGAGAAGCGCAAAACTTCATTGTTGCTGCTGTTTGTAAATAAGGGCCTTTTGTGTATGCTAGGGAGTCCAGTTCCATTTCCTAGCCCAGGAGTCAGCCAACTGTAGCTCTGAAACCAAATCTGCCTCCAACACCTGGTTATATAAATAAAATTTTATTGGAACACAGCCATGCCCATTCATTCATGTATTATCTTTGTCTTTTTAGCTGAGACAGAGACCATCTGTTTGGCAAAACTGAAAGTTTCAGGCTATTTATAGAAAAATTTGCTGACCCATGCACCTTTTCTGAGAGTCAAGAAACTGAAATCAGGAAGGGATTGGACCATATATGATTGACAGCCACAGGGAAGGAGGATGAAAAGGAGGCAGGCAACTTCCAGTCGGGTGTTGCAGTTATCTAGAAAAGCAATCATGAGGAATGAAAGATGACATGGCAGGTGAGCAGATGACTGAAGGAAGAGGTTGGTAAGGGCCAGGCCTATAATCCCAGCTACTCGGGAGGCTGAGGCAGGAGGATCCAAAGTTCAAGGCAAGTGTGAGCAAATTATCAAAACCTTGACTGAAAAAAAAAGAAAGAAAAAAAATATATTTGAAGTAGGGTCTCTTTATGTAGCCCTGAAACTGTCCTGGAACTCTCTATGTAGACCACACTGGTCTTGAACTCAGAAAATTGCCTGCCTTTGCTTCCAAAGTACTGGGATTAAAAGGATATGACACTATGCCTGTATGGAAAAGTTTTTTTTAAAGGCTAGGGATGCAGCTCAGTGGCTTCCCTTCAATCCCAGCTCCACAGGAAATGAAATAAAACAAAGCTGATGGAGAAGTTAGTACATTTGGTTTTGGATAAAACTTTTTAGGGTCTTTGCCTCCAACCTTGACAAGTTGAGTTCAAGTCCTGGGATCCACATGATGGAAGGGAGAGATACACCTCCTGAAACTTGTTCTTTGACCCCATATGTGTGCTGGGGCATGAATGCCTCCTCCCTACACAAAATAAAAATAAAAAAATGTAATAAAACAAGCAATAACAACAATAAAAACGGGCTGGGGAGAAGACACAGCAGTAAAGAGCTGGCTGCTCTGCTAGAGGACCTGGGTTTGATACATTGGCTCACAGACACCCATAACTCTAGGTCCAGGGGATCCGAAGCTCTCTTCTGACCTCCACAGGCACAGACATACATGGGGGCAAAACACTTACAGGCATAAGATAAATTTTACTAAAGGAAATAAACATCAAAAAGAAGCCAGTCAACTAACAGTAATACATGAACCTTGAGTCAAACAAATTGCTTTAAGAAACACATTTATAGAAAGAATTGGAATCTGCACATTTGAATATTTTATTTATTTATTTAGAGGCACGGTTTCTCTGTGTAGCCCGGGCTGTCCTGGAACTCACTCTGTAGACCAGGCTAGCCTCAAACTCACAGAGATCTGTCTGCCTCTGCTTTCTAAGCACTGGGATCAAAGATGTGTGCCACCGCCGCCTGGTTATAAACAATCCTTATTGTGAGGGCAGCTAGAGAGACGGCTCAGCAGTTGAGCATTTATTGCTCTTTCAGATGACCTGAGCTCGTGCCCACACTCACACGGGGCGGCTCACAGCTGCCTGCAACTTCAGGATCTGACATTATCTTTTGACCTTTGTAGGTACTCACGCACATGGTAAACCCTCACACAGACACACATACATACATGTTGATAAAGACGAAAGTGAAAACTTGAAAACATAATGACCCTTGTTTTAGAGGAACATCAGAATACTTTCAGTTGAAAAGGTCTGATAACTGGGATTTGCTTCAAATTTATACAGGCGCAGGCAGGAACGTATCTGAGAGAACTCAGGAGCTGAGTTGGTAACAGGTGCCAACAGGTTTATGTTTAGTGTGTCACTTTGCTTACTTTTGTGTTTATTGGAATTTTCCTAAACAAACCCTTTTTTGTGTTTTATTTAACTATTTTTGAGTCAGTGTCTCATTATGTAGATAAAGCTGGACACCCAGCTATTTTGTGTGGTGTGTGTGTGTGTGTGTGTGTGTGTGTGTGTGTGTGTGCCTGTCTGTTTTAGCTGAGGCAGTGTCTTACTCGGGCTGGCTTTGAACTTTCTGTTTCTGCCTCCCAAGAGCTGGAATTACAGGTATAGCCCACCATATCCAGCTTCCCTGTGTTCTTAAAGCAAACACGGACAGTTGAGGGCTGGAGAGATGGCTCAGTGGCTAAGAGCACTGGCTGCCCTTTCAGATGACCTGGGTTTGATTCCCAGCAACCACATTGGCAGCTCACAACCATCTGTAACTCCTGTTTCAGGAGATCTGACACCCTCTTCTGGCCTCTGTGGGTACTACAAGCACATGGTACACAGATACACAGGCCACACACATAAAGTAATAATAATAATAATAATAATAATAATAATAATAATAATAATAGTAAATTTAATCTCTTGGTTTTCAAGGGTTTGTTGTTGTTGTTTGTTTAAATCCAGACTGGTCTCAAACTCGTGGGCTCCAGGGATGCTCCTTCAATCTCCCAAGTATCGAAGGCTACACACCCCATCTTAGTTCTTCCTGGAGGAACACGATAGCTAGTCATTCTGTGAGTTTTACGCCTGCTGTCTCCTTAGCTCGAACTAACTCTAGGACTTACACGTTATTAGCACTCCCATTTTACAGATGAGGAAATAGAGAGATTAATAATAGCTAGAGTTTACTAACCATACGCCACATTTCAAGTCCTGGGCTAATTGCTTTAATTGAATTTATTCATTTAATCTTCTCCCAGCCTTCAGAACTGAGCTGAGCACTATTATCATCCCCATTTTATAGGCGAGGAAATTGAGGTTTGGAGAGGGTAAGGAGCTTGCTGGCAGTGGATAGTCCCTGTGTGGCCCCAAAGGCCAGGTACTGGTCACTGAAAACTCAGCAGTTCTGAGCAAGCACCCCCATTTGTTGTCGGCTAGACAGATGCCCTTGGGTGGGTGGCTCGGCTTCCCGAAACCTGGCTTCCAACCTGCAACTGGGAAATAATAACAGCTCCCTAATGAGGTAACCGTGGAGATTAATGTGACAGTTTTAACCAAGGAGTCGGCTTGGTGTCTGACCAACAATGAGGGGTTCAACTGATGTAAGGCAATTTTGTTATCTTGTTTCTCATTCGGCCTACCAAAGTCAGATTACCTTAAGAGTTTAGAAAATTCTTTTTTTTTTTTTTTAATTTTTATTTTATGTGCATCGGTGTTTTGTCTGCATGTATAACTGTGTGACTGTGCCAGACCCCCTGAAACTGGAGTTACAGACAGTTATGAGCTGTCATGTGGGTTCTGGGAATTGAACCCAGGCCCTCTAGACGAGCAGTGAGCGCTTTTAACCTCAGAACCATGTCACCAGCCCCCATAAAAATTTCTTTTAAAAATGAGGTGGCTCATGTATGTAATCTCAGTACTCCAGAGTACTCTAGAGCCTGAGGGCCTGAGAGCCTGTCGAAAGAAAGAAAGAAAGAAAGAAAGAAAGAAAGAAAGAAAGAAAGAAAGAAAGACCGGACCAAGGCTGCATAGACCAGCTCTTAGTGTTCTTGCAGAGCATGGATTTGATCTCAACCCAGTTTTATAAAACTGGGCATGGTGACCCATGTAAGTAACTCAGCATTTGGGAGGCAGCAACAGAATGATTAGATGTTCAAGGCCAGCCCAGCCAACATATGACTACATCTCAAAATGAAGTATTAAACAAATGACCCCTTGTTTATTTTATGAGGACATTCCTCCAGTATTTTTTTTGTAGGGGAGAGAGGTGTTTTACTTTTACTTTCGTCTATAGCTGAGACAAGGTGATGGTGCATGTCTTTAATCCCAGCACTCAGGAGACAGGAGGATCTTTGAGCATTTGAGGCCAGCCTGGTCTACAGAGCAAGTTCCAGGCCAGTCAGAGCTGCATAATGGGACCCTATCTCAAACCAAAAACAGACAAAACAAAACCAAAACTCAAATCCAAAATAAACAACCCTCACAGTTTGTAATTTATAGCAAAACTGAGTGGAAAGCACAGAGTTTTCCCCATTTTTGCCCTCCATCGTTCTGTACTATGGTCATACATCAGAACTACACACTTGTCATAGTCCGTGCACGCTCGGGCACATCACAACCACACAAAGTCTACAGCATACGACCTCTGTTGTGTTTCCAGGACAGAGTCTTACACACCCAGGGTGGCTTGGAATGTGCTTCTTGCCTCTACCCAGCAAGTGTGGGACCCTCGTCACAAGCACTTCCCAGCTGTCTTAGATAGGGTTAGCCTTGCTGTGATGAAACACTAGGACCAAAAGCATCTTGGGGAGGAAAGGGTTTATTCAGCTCACACTTCCACATCACTGTTCATCATCAAAGGAAGTCAGGACAGGAAGTCAAACAGGGCAGGAAACTGGAGGCAGGAGCTGATGCAGAGGCCAGGGAGGAGTGCAGACCATGGATTGGTCAGCCTGCTCTCTTCTAGAACCCAGGACCACCAGCCCAGGGATGGTACCACCATGGGCCCGGCCCTTCCCCATCAATCACTAATTAAGAAAATGCCCCACAGGTTTGCCTGTAGCAGATCTTATGGAGGCATTTTCTTAATTGAGGCTTCCTTCTCCCAGGTGACCTTAGCCGGTGTCAGCTTGACATAAAACTAATTATCCAGCACACCAGCTGAGGTTAGTCATGGGTGCTATACAATCTATGGATTTCCAAAAATGTATCAAGACACGTGTTCACTGATGTAGTGTCATACAGAATAGTTTTACCACCCTGAAAACAAACAATCCCTGAGCTCTGCCCTTCTTTCCTTCCTTCCACCCCTGACACGACTAATCTTTCATAGGTTCCTCCATAGGAACCTTGCTTGCTCTGCCTTTTCCAGAACAACATATAATTGGAATCACATAGTATATAGCTTTTTTCCAATTGGCTTCTTCTACCTAGTAATATGCAATAAAGTTCCTCTGCATCTTTTGACGACTTGGTTGCTTATTTCTATTTGGCATTGAATATTTCATTGTCTCAATGTACCATGCTGATTTAGCCTCCTATGGAAGATATCTTCTACTGAAGATATCACTTCCGTGTTGTAGCGATTATAAATGAAGCCATTAGAAAGTCATGTGCAGGCTTTTGTGTGGACAAAATTCATTTGTGTAAATATCAAGAAGAGGTTATATTTTATAAGAAACTGTCTTTCAGAGTACGTATTACGGCACATACCTTTCCTCCCAGTACTCGAGGCAGAGGCAGAGGCAGAGGCACACGCAGGTGGATCTCTGAGTTCCAGGCCAGCCTTGTCTACAGAGCAAGTTCCAGGACAACCAGGGCTACACAGAGAAACTCCATCTCAAAAAACCAAATTAAATTAAATTAAACAAATCGTCTTTCAAAATTGTGTCATTCTGTACTCCCACTACCAGCTGGTGTTTGAACTTGTAATCTTTTCCCTTTCCATGCTGGGGTCTGGACCTGGACCTTGTGGGTGCTAAAGAGACCTCTCAGAGTCTCGAGGCATAAGCTATTGTGAGCCTGTTTTCACGGTGGGATGTAGCTCTGGAAGTGGCCCCCTTGGATTTGGCCAGTTGGTACCATCCAGCAGTGACTGTGTGTACCGCTACAGAGCCCCTCTGGCAGCGGCAGCCACCAGACTCAATTTCGTCTCTGAGCAGTTCTACCCTGACCAAGCCCATGAATGTCCGGTGTCTTGGCTCGAATTCCAAACATTTAGTGCGTCCCTCTGGTGTCTTCCCTGGGCAGTGCAGCTCAGCACCTTTCAGACATGCTCCGCAGTCTCCAAAGGCTAGAGCGGACAAAGCCTAGGCAAGGCCTCCGGGACACGGCCGGGGCCTCTGAGTCCATCGCGGACACCGTCTGGGCAGCGCCGGGCTCCCGCCTGGCCCGGGTCTGGCGGCGCGCCCGGGCATCAGGCCGGCAGGCGCCTATCCCGCCAGCCGCCAGCAGGGGGCGCCCTTCGATCCGCTGGGCTCGCGCGGGCGCGGGGGGGCGGCGCTGCGCTGCGCGGCGCTGCGCTCCAGCCGGGACCCGGCCGGGGCCGCTGGATGCCGCGTCTCCGCTCCTGCTGCCTGCCGGGCGGGCTCCGGCGGCCGGTGAGTACCGGGCGGCCCCACAGCGGAGAGCCGGGCCCGGGAGGGTGGCGCGGTGGGCTCGGCCCGGCCGGCGGGGCCCGTGCGTTCCTGCTCCTCCCCTGTCCCCTGGAAGCGGCGGCCCGGACTCCAGGCTCTGTCCCTGGCGGCGCCGCGGGGCTGGACAGCTCGGGTGGGGGCCGATCCGGAGCGGCGGGCAGGGAAGGCGCGGGGCCCGTGCTGGCAGGCTGGGCGCCGGAGGCAGGATAGGGTGGCCTGCGGCTTGGGAGGACTGAAGGTTTAAAGGACCCAGGTGGCCCAGAGCTGCGGGATGAGGGCTGCAGCCTCGGGACCTGGTCGGGGGCATCCCTGGGCTAGGCCCGAGACCCCCAGATGAAACGAGCGGGTGAGGCACTGAGGAAGACAGTGGGGAGAGCGAGCACCTCCGCCGAGTCCTTTATCCCTGCCAGCGGCCTTCACCCTTTCACTGCCAGGCCGACAGCGGGCCCCTCTCAAAGGAGCAGCTGCTAGACAGCTGGCAAAACAATGGAGACCCTGCTTCCCGGACTCCCCCCGCTCTTGGGACAGATGACGGTGGGGTGGGCGAATGCCAGGCTAGGGGGACTGGCAGTGTAGGCTGCCCGGAGTAACTGGTTGCCCACTTCGCCTTTCCCTGCAGGGGGTGGGGTGTGTGTGGGAAGGCAGGGCAGCCTGCCCCAGGCCTCTGGGAGCGAGCACGGACGCCCCGCCCTGCGAACCTGCCGTGCCAGTTGTTTCGCCAATGGAAGGGGAGGCGGCAGGGTCAGGTGCCCCCGCCCCTCCCCGTGCAAGAGGCACGCAGGTTGGTACCCAGCGTGACCCAAGGGGTGGGTCACACTCCTGGAAGAGATAAGGCCTGCAGGGCCATACCCCAGGTCGGGGCTTTGGAGTGGGGGTGTTGCCCTTTGGCAAGGCACATGTGTCCTCCTGATTAGCTGGGAAGGCTGCCGCCAGAATGAGCTAGAGGTGGCTGGAGGTGGGAAGGGAAGGCAGCCAACTTATTTTTGTACTCATTTTGCCTGGCCTCTCCGCCAACCAGGCGTGTGTTTGTCAGCCTGTGTGTGGGGAAGGCAGGGAGGCATTTCCTGGAGGGGGCTCTGCTGTCTAGGGTCTTCCTGCCGTTTAGGTAGTCCTCCAGAGGGTAGAGTTGGGATCCTTTCCCACTTCATCTCACTGATGCCCGGGCTTGTTTGGGTAGGTTGTCTTTGCCCCTCTGTGTTCCTGACAGCTCTGTGCTGAGGAGGCCCTAAAGGTGCCCCTGTGGTACAGTTGAGGGAGCTCGTGGGGGCTAAGTTTACCCCGGGACCACAAGCAGGCCACCCTAGCAGGATGATGAATCAGGCTGTCCTGGCTTATGCTCACCAAATCTGGAGGCTTTTTCTTGAGCAGGTTGGTGTCCCGTTGCCATGGCAATAGGCCTGGATAAACTGTGCTCCCACCCTTTCTGGTTCTGGGGCTACTTTCTATTTGGGGATGTTGAAAGTTGCTCTCCTGAGGTCTCCGGCTTCCTGACAGGCCTTGTTGGCTCTTGTCAAAGGCCCGCCACCTCCTCAGCTTCCCCTCCATCCTTTTGTGATGAGGCTTTCCAGGAAACATCTTCCTGGTTGTTGGACATGACTTGGTTGGTTATATATAGCCTTGGGTGGAGGTGTGCTGGGCTATCTGGAATTGAGGGTACTTGGAGTGGGGCCTCAATTCCAGGAAAACAATGGCTTTGGGATGAGCTGTTGTGTTGCAGGCTTAGGGAACAGAGGAAAGGTTGTAGGCAGGGGAAGAGGAGGAAAGGTCACAGGCTGCAGACACTTCCTTTGAGAGCTTGGACTTTGGATGCCAGCTATGGCATCTCTGAGTGTCACGTTTGTTTGCTCTCTCCTGGCCTGGCTCAGGTCCCAGGTGGTGTGTCTGAGGGCTTCTTCCTCGGAAGCCCTCATCACATAGATGGTTCCCTTCCTAACTCCAGGGCAGTCTGGGCGAACTGCCTAGACCCCTTTAACGACCTTGCTGGGGGCTGCTGACCGAAGGGAGCATGCGTCTTCCAAACCTGGGCCCCAACAGTCTAGGGCTCCCCGGGAGTAGGTGTCTGTGGGTGCGGCAGAATGGGGCTTACGTGAAAAGGGAATCCACCCTGCTGGGGTGGAGGCGCCGGGACTCCACCTGAAGCCTTCATCCAGACATAGTGTGTCAAAGGCTTGGAGGGCAGCAGGGCTGGGTTTGCCCTGGAGTGGGCATCCCAGACGGGAAGCGGAGCGTCAGCGTGAGTGGGCCCTCCTCCGGAGGGGAAAGCTGAGGGGCTGGGGGAGCCACTGTCTCCACTGACAGGTTCTCACGGGTCTCAGGACCTGCTGAGCGAAGTTTTAGTGCCTTGGGTTGGGTCCTGGGTGCTTTGAGACCTGGATACCCCGTTGGAGTCCAGTCAGCATTTTCTGTCCCCACCCTAGCTCTACTGAGTCTTTTTTATTTTATTTTTTAAGCCATTTTTCAGGGGTAGCCAGAATTAGAGGGTAGAGAGCAGTAGAGTTTGGAACTAGAGTGACTGGCGGGGTGGTGACCCTCCAGGTCTTCCGCTTGCTTCACCTCCCTTCCCTCTGTGGAAGCAGGAATTGAACGGCTTGTACATGATCCACAGTCCCTTGACATTTCTGTTTAGAGAAACGGGTTTTAAGTTGTCAAGTGATGATTTTTACAGGGTTCTAGGGTGGGTTTCTCGTTGCCAGGTACTTCATCATTTCTGGCTAGGAAAGAATATATATACATATATATATGTATATATATATATAACATATATGTATATATGTATATAAAATTATCTGGTATTCGGAGAGATGTTGGTATTGGGTTCAAGGTCACACAGCAAGTTGGAGGCAGAGAGGGATTCGAACCCGAATTTTGTAGTAGAGCAGAATTTTCCTCAGGGGGAGCTTTGGGGCCAAGTCTGTGCTGTCAAGCCCCTGAAGATTTTACGGTTAGAAGACCCGAGGCTGCAGAGGAGATGCCACCTGCTCAAGGTCACACAGAAGGGGCGGGTGGCCTGCAGAGCAGTGGCCGGACTGGACTATGGGCTGGGGTGCGGGCAGGAGGCTCTGGAGGCCGAGATGACACTTGCAAAGGCAGGGCTGGGCCTCGGGCCTTCTGGGTCCTCCTGGGCCCGCAGCTTTCTCCGTGCGGTGGGAGTGGACTCCTCAGTAGCCAGGGGCTGCCGTGCGGGCCACTGGCGTGGAAACTGCCGAGAGCCGAGCCCCGGGGCTGCTGGGCTGCTCTGGGCGGACGGGCTGATGTCATGTGAGAAGCCTGCACACCTGGAGCCCAGATAAGCTCCGTGTGACCTGGCAGTGAGTCACGCGGCGCTGCGGAGCTCAGCAGAACCTGGGCGGGTGCGGCGGGCGAGGGCCAGGTCAGCCTGCGCGACCCTGCATGGCGCTGCGCCTCGCACGCAGGACTGGGAGAGGGGCCGCGGGCTGGGGGGAACCGCGGCTCCGGAGGTCAGAGGCCAAGCCACCGAGGCCGGGCCCCCTCGGGAAGGCATTTCCTTTGTATTTATTTATGAGTGCGGGGTGGGGTGGGGGCTGGGTGACTGACCTAAGGATCCATCCGTGGCCGCTAAAGCTATAGTGGTTTCCATTTCCTGGGGTTTCTGCTTTGCCCGCGGCAGGATGGCCCCTGTAAGTCTGTCCTGAAGCTGCAGAAATCGCTGGAAGTTTTTGAAGCCAGGAAAGCAAGCCTAATACTGTCCATGGCAGCGGGTTGCTCACGACCTTGTCAGGACTCCCTTTTTCAGTTTTTGAAATGGCCACCCTCCCCACCTCTGACTCTAGGGTCAGACCTTTGTTCTTTGGTGCAGCGATGGCTCCCAAACCCAGGCCTGTCACAGGTGCCAAGCCCAACCCTTCTCCGCTGAGCTATATGACTAGCTCTGCAGAACTTTTAAAGGCTTGTTATAAGGATATAGAGAGAGTTACGTTGAAACACACTTTTTATGTTATGTAGAAAATAGGGAATGCAGAAAAGTCGAAGAAAAGTTGCACAAAATTCCACTCAATTCCCTCGACCATAAGCAGACACACGCACCTACCAGCTGAATAGTCACACTGTAAAAAATTATAACATGGGCTAAAAAAATGGCCCAGCTGGTAAAGGTTCTTGCTGCCAAGCCTGATGATTTGAGTTCGACTCCTGGATAGAACTGACTCCTGCAAGTTGTCCTCTGATGCCCACAGTGGGGCTGCAGGGAGTATGCCCATACACACAGACATAAATAAATAAAATGTAATAAAAATTAAAATCATATATATATCACAAATCTGTTTCAAAATCTGTATTTACACCTCAAAACATACATACCCCCCCATGAACACGCAAATAAAATATATAATAGACATGTGTACATTCAGGTACACATACATACGTACACATGTTATAATTTTTTAGAACATGGGCCTGGGGATTGGGCTCAGCAGTTACGAGCACTGTCTGCTCTTCCAGAGGACCCAGGTTCAGTTCTTAACACTCATATGGAGATTCATAACCTTCTAGAACTCCAGTCCTAAGGAGCCAGTGCCTCTATGTGCAACAGGCATACAAGCAGTGCCTGCAGGTACGTTCAAGCGAAACGCTTGTGCACATTGTAGACCAGGCTGGCCTTAAACTCACAGAGACCCACCTGCTTTTGCCTCCCCAAGTGCTGGGGTTACAGGTGTGCTCCACCATACCTGGCAACAACTTGCTTTTTTCAAAAATTAACAGTATAAAGTTTTTCCAGTTAGTACACAGATGTAACTTCCCTTTCAGTCTGGGGAATTGAAACCGAGGGCCTTGTGGTAGGCGAGCACTCTAACGCTGAGTTATACCCACAGTCTCTACCTCATTCTTCTCAATAACTTCCTAGCTATTTTATGATTTAGCAGTTTTCCTGTGATACGCATTTAGGCGTCTAGCTTTGCTATTATAAACAAAGCCACAAAAGATTAGTTATGTTTGTTGTGTGAAATATCTGTAGATGACCCACAAGTAGAACTGACCAGGTAGGGGCGGGAGAGGTGGCCCTGCGGTTAAGAGCCCTTGCCGCTCTTCCAGCGAACCCAAGTTCAGTTCTGCGCAGCGCATTAACCACTGTAACAACAGCTCCAAGGGACTGGACATCCTTTTCTGGCTTTTCACGTACCTGCACACACATGGCGTTAATCAAGGAAGCACATGCATACACACAAAATTTTCAAAATCTAAAAAAAAAAAAAAAAAAAAAAAAATTGTGGCTAAAAAAAAAACAAAAAACCCAAACATGTATATAAGTAATTCCATAGGCATTACCCACTTGTCCTACTAGAAAATTGTGCCAGGGCTTTCTCTCACAGTATGTACACTAAAATTGAATGATCCAGGGCTTGGCAAGGTTTCTGTGCAAGGGTAAAATACGAGTTCATGAAGCAGCTCCTGTTTTTATAATAAAAGCATCCTGACCTTTTTGGTGCTCAAAAAGAAAGAAATTAAGAGGCAGTGAGGTGAGTCTTGCCTCCAAGCCTGGTGACCTGAGTTCTGAGTCTGATCCCTGGAGCTCACCTAGGGAAGTGAGAGAAGTGACTCCTCTGACCTCCAGCTGTGCACATCTGCCCCCAGAGTAAAGAAATGTCATTTAAAAGTTTTGAAAAGAAGCCGTGTCAGTTGGTACTTCCATGAGTATATATGAGAGTCTGTGTTTCCCTAACTGATGTTGCTCTTGAAGCGTTTCTATTATACTACTAAGTAAAAAATAGTATGTGCTTGTGTCACACCTCTGTGACTATTGTGAAAGCCAAGTTGCTCATCTTGTTTGCTATTTATGTTTCTGCATCTGTGAATTTCCCATATATATATATATATATATATATATATATATATATATATGCATGTGAGTGTGTGTGTGTATATATATATATATATTTTTTTTTTTTTCTTTCCCCAGACATGGTTTCTGTGTGTAGCCTTGGCTGTCCTGGACTCACTTTGTAGATCAGGCTGGCCTCAAACTCTGCCTCTCTGAGTGCTGGGGTTAAAGGCGTGTGCTACCACACCTGTCTGTCCATCTATATTCTTAGCAGTAGCTATGGAGGGCTGTGGACTCAAGCTAGTACACCTACCCAGCCATGTGCTCACTGGCTCACCTTCACACCTTTGGGCTTTACTGCCCAGGTACAAAGGTCTAAAGCCAAGCAGTGGTGGCACATGCCTTTAACCCCAGCACTTGGCAGGCAAGGGCAGATGGAGCTCTGTGAGTTCAAGGCCAGCCTGGCCTACAAAGCAAGTTCCAGGAAAGCCCGATCTACACAGAGAATCCCTGTCTTGAAAAACCAAACTACAACAACAAGCCAAAACAAAACAGAAAAACAACAAAGGCCTAGACTTAATTTAGATACACATGTGAATCTGTTTAGGGGGAAGTGCAAGCTATGACACACATGTGGAAGTTGGAGGACAACTTTGTAGGGTTAATTCTTTCCTTCTACCCCCACATGAGTTCTGGGGAAAATTCAAGTCATCAGGCTTGAATTTCAGATGGCAGGTGCCCTTAGCTGTTGGACAGTTTTGGTAGCCCTTTGGTATTATTCTTTTGTTTATTTGTTTGTTTGTTTGAGACAGGTTTCTCTCTGTAGTCATGGCTATCCTGGACTTGCTTTGTAGGACTAGGATGGCCTCCAACTCACAGAGACCTACCTGTCTCTGCCTCCCTGAGTTCGGGAATTACAGGCATGTGCCAATGCGCCCGGCTTCCTTTGATGCCATTCTTGAGCGCTTCCTGCATGGCTGGGCATTGTAAGAAGATCTGCATGTATACCTAATATATTAAGTGGTATCTATACTGTTTGATTCCATTCCTTTTGTGGTAAGTACTGTCATTCTTTCCACTTTACAGAGGAGGGGAAGGGAGCATTCAGTGTCCCTAAGTGACTTACCCCCAGCAGCATGGGCATTAACTCTTTGTTCCCACGTCCTTATCTGACAGCCAAAACCTGAGATCTCTACTAGGTTTATTTACTTTTTTATATCATTTGCATTTAGCAGGGACTTGGTACACATGTTATTTCCAACATCTTATCACAGAGATGGGCAAACTCAGAAAGGGTAAAGAACTTTACAGCTACCCTGGCTCCCAGATTGTCATTTCTCATCCTTGCTTTGTTACATCTATGAAATGATATGAACAATTTGACAGATCCCAAAGTAAATTCAAGCTACCAGTATGCCCTACTCTGAATCCTGTAGTGCATATTTATTAACCAGAAATTACTATTTGTTTACAGGGATTGTTTTCTTTCTCTGAGACAGGGTTTCACCATGTAGCTCTGGCTGTTCTGGAACTCACTCTGTAGACCCAGCTGGCTTTGAACTTAGAGATCAACATTCCTCTGCTTCCCAAGTGCTGGGATCAATGGTGTGTGCCACTGTGCCCAGCAGGTTTCTTCTTCTCCTCCTCCTTCCGTCCTTCTTTTCTTTTCCTTTTTTTTTTTTTTCAGTAAATATTTAAGCTCAAACAAATGCACCTTTCTTACCGCACACTATCTGATAACAATTGACAAGTGCATAAACTTGTCAGCTCCTACCTTTATGCTATGAACATACATGGCTTGATCATCACTCCAGAAAGTCCCCTCTTGCCCTTTCTCATATATTCCTGACCTCTAGTCCCCAAGGATAACCATTGCTCTGGCTTTTCTCACCATAGATTAGTGATGCTTGCAATAAATAGAATCATACCACCAGGTATAGAGGTGAATGCCTGTAACCCCAGCACTCATGAGGACCAGAACTTCAAGGTCGTCCTCAGCTACATAGTGAGTTCAAATCCAGCCTGGGTTATATGAGAACCTGTCTTGAAAAAGGAAAAAGAAAAAAAAAAAAAAAAAAAAGAATCCTGTTAATGTGTATGCTTTTGTCAATGGCTTCTTTCCGCTTCTTTCCCTCTTGTTTCAAATATTCCTGGATCCGTTCTTGTTATATGAGGAACGTTTTGTTTTGTGGATATGGATGTTCATTTGAGAGGTTCCTGCCTTGTAGAGGCTGACTGGCCTGAAATGATGAAGCAGCTGAGTTGCTAGATTGTGCTTGGGGACAGGAGGGCCCATGGAACTTAAGTACACACTTACCTTTCCTCCAGTCAAAATTAGGAAAAGCTTCCTGGTCAGGGGAGTTAGAGAAAGAAGTCAGAATGATTACAAGGCTAACGTTGCTGGAAGGAAGGGAGAGGGCAGGAGAGGAAGGGGCAGGGCAGGAGAACTGCAGCCCAGAATGCGGATTAGGAGGTGGTTGCAGAGCGGCTTTTCGTCTGAGGATGGAGCAGCTGGCGAGGACTTGAAGAAGGGGACCCAGCTTTGTAGCAAACTGAGTGAGGCTAAGTGAGGAGTCCAGAGGCAGAGGCAGCTGCAGCTCTCTGGCCAGTTTGGTTCCAGAGCGGGAGGGTGCGGGCAGCCAGGTAGCGGTAGACACATGGCTCGGGAGAGACTTGATCGACTGCCAGGCCTGACCACATGGCACTGGCAATGGGGAAAGGTGGCCCTGTGAGCTGATGATAGTAACAGAACAGGGGTGGTAAGTGACTCACAGCACAGCCTCCGAAGGCCCCAGAGCTTGTTGTGAGAGGAGTGTCTTTGACAGGATGTTAATACCTAACTTGTGTCCACAAGAGAGTTGGACTGTTGGAATTTTAGAGCTGGAAGAGGTCTGGATCATGTAGTTCAACCTTGAGCAAAGCGACAGGCTCAAGGTCCCCTGGAAATCGGTGCCATATCCAGGCCTAGATACAAGATCCTTAACAGTTTTAGTCAGAGCTGTCCCCTGTGGTGCCGGCTGGTCCTCGCTGGTATCGCTTGCAGTGACAGTGAGTGACGAGCTCGTGCTGAGAGGGGTCTGCACGAAATTTCTTCGAAGGGACTTATCCAGATCAAAGATTCTAGAACCCTGAGACTGTTTTCCATTGATAGTGCTCAGCTGTCTGACCTCCAGCAGAGCCAGGATTGGGTAAGGACAGCAGGGTAGACAGCAGGTCTCCCGTGGTTGAGCAGAGCTGAGGTCCCCTCCTTTGTCTCCTCTTAACTCGCTGACACTTTCCCACTGGTGTTCATTTTCTTCTCCAGGTATCCTGGAGCATCTTCTAAGTTAGGCCTTTAGCTTAATGTGGGCAGTGACCAGCCAATGACCCCACAGCCTGGCACAGGCTGGATCTGTGCCTTCTTCCCAGCAGCACCAGGGAGGAGGAGGAGCTATGCCCCTTAGTTGGTAGAGCCAGCTGTCCACATTCGCTCTCCATCAAGTCCAGAGGCAGCTGGCCAAGACTGCTTCTGATTGGTGCTCTCGGGGTCTTATGTTTCCTGTCTTCCAGCTTCCAGGGACTGTTATTTGGAACGGTTAGAAGCTAGCATTTCAGTTTTACCAAGGGGAAACCGAGGCCAGAGGAGCTGGAGAGAGAGCTTAGTTGATAAAGTGCTTGTCCTGTAAGCATGAGGACCTGAGTTTGTTGCGTAGGACTCAGCCGGGTCTACAGAGTGAGTCCAGGACAGCCAAGGCTACACAGAGAAACACAAAGACAAAAACCACTCAAGTGGGTCGTGCTGTAGTACAGGCTGTAATCCCAGAGCTGGGGAGGCAGAGGCAGGTAGATCCCGGGGATTCAGTGACCTGACAACATAGTCTACTCTGTGAGCTTCAGGCTAGTGAACGACCCTGCCTAAGGTTGACCTCTGGTTTCTATATGCACATGCGCAACCACACATATGTGCCAGTGCGCACACAGAGACACCGAGGTCAGAGAGGGAAATGTGTATACGACAACAGCTAAGGAGCTAGTGACCTAACCAGATTTCTGTCTTTTACATTTTATTTATTTAAAAAAAAAGTTATGTTCATTGATGTTTTGCCTGTATGTGTGTCTGTGTGAGGGTGTCAGAAGCCCAGAAACTGGAGTTACAGACCGGTGGGAACTGCCATGTGGTTGCTGGGAATTGAACCCAGCTCCTTTGGAAGAGCCGGTGCTCTTAAAGGCTTAGCCATCTCTCCAGCCCTATAACCAGATTCCTCACTCCTGTGCTACCTTAGTTTGACTTCTTTCCATGTGATAAACACCATGACTGAAAGCAATCTGGGAAGGAAAGGGTTTTCACGGTTCACTGTGAAGGGAAGGCAGGCCAGGAACTCAAGGCAGGAACCTGGAGGCAGGAACTGGAGCAGCCATGGAGGAGGGCTGGGTACTGCTTTCTGTGCATAGCTCATGCAGCCTGCTCATACCACTGGGCCTCCTGCCTAGAGAGGCACTGCCCACAGTGAGGTTGGCCCTCCCTTGTCAGACATTAGTCAAGAAAATGCCGTACAGGTTTGTCTGATGGGGGCAGTTTCTCAAATGATTCTCCTCTTCCCGGATAACTCTAGCTTGTGTCAAGTTGACAAAAAAACTAACCAGGACACATTCTATCACTAGAATTCTCCAGAGATGTATTGGCCATTCCAGAAGCTTTGGAGAATGAACACCTTAAACGAGGTCTGCCTGAAGTGAATTGTGCTCTAACTGTAAAGCACATACCAAGATCTCATTCATTCGTTTTATTTATTTGTTTATTTAGGACAAGGTTTCTCTATGTAGTCTGGCTATCCTGGAGCTTGCTATGTAGACCAGGATAGCCTGGAACACACAGATATCTTTGTGCCTCTGCTGGATCAAAGGTGTGCACCATCATATTCAGCCTTGCAATGGATTTGGGATTTTTTTAAGGTTTTATTTATTTATTATGTTCTGCCTACATGTACACCTGCATGCCGGAAGAGGGCACCAGGTATCATTATAGATGGTTGTGAGTCATCATGGTGTTGCTGGGAACTGAACTTGGAATCTTTGGAAGAACAGCCAGTGCTCTTAACCTCTGAGCCATCTCTCCAGCCTGGATTTTTTTTTTTTTTGAAACAGGGTTTCTCTGTGTAGCCTTGACTCACTTTGTAGACCAGGCTGGCCTTGAACTCACAGAGATCTGCCTGCCTCTGCCTCACCCAGTGCTGGATTCATAGGCATGTATTGGGCCACCTACACAGAGAAACCCTGTCTCAAACAAAATAAAACAAAAAGCCCCACAGAAATACATTTTGTATATATATTTTTTAATCCCAGGTGTGGGATATGGGGCTGCTTCAGATTCCACAGCAGCTGACTGTGATTTGCCTCATGCTCTAGCAGGGGTGTGATTTTCCCAGCTGCAGACAGTTTCTGCAAGTGTGTAACATTGGAAATTCTGTGAACTCTTGAGAGGGTGTAAATGCTAAAGCCCAGAGGACTGTGGCAGGGACTGCTGCTCTTGCTGGTTGCTGGTTGCTATTGTTACAGTTTGTTAAGAGGTCATGCCCCAAGGGTTGAGAAGCCAAAAATTGAATATCCTGATGGCAAAGATAAAACTTGCCTAAGGAACTCAAAGCCCCTAACCAGCAGGAAGTAGTCTAATGATAATTGTGCTCCCTTTCCCATTATTCTTCTTTCTCTCCTACCTAGTGTTGGGGGGGGGGTTGGAAGGGTGGAAAAGGGTAGAAAGGGTAAGGAACCCACAAAGTGTCAAACACCTGCTACAAGATATTTCATATGAAATGGAACAGGTCATTAAACTTAAATTAATCCAGTTTGTCTTTGAAACAAGGTTTCTACTTACTGCCCAGATTTGCCTCAACTTTAAGATCCTGTCTCAGCCTTCCAAGTAGTTAGAATTATAGGTATAGAATTATAGGTATGCCCAAATTAATCTATTTCTTTCGTTTTTAATTGTTATTTATTATTTTATGTGTATGGGTGTTTTGCTTGCATCTACATGTTTGCATCACATATGTACCTCACGGAGGCCAGAAATAGGCCCTGGGTCTCCTGGGACTAGAGTTACACGTTTGTGAGTTGCTGGAAGTAAAACCTGGGCCCTAAAGAGCAATCAGTGCTTTTAACTGCTGAGCCATTTCTCCAGCTTTCTCACCTGATTCCTTTTATCTTTTTTAATAAGACCCCTAGAAAAATATATGTATGTATGTATATGTGTATTAATTTGGATTTTAGTTCTTATAGCTAGAATTGCTTTCGAAGG
The DNA here is from genome assembly GCF_907164565.1 of Psammomys obesus. Classification (NCBI taxonomy): domain Eukaryota; kingdom Metazoa; phylum Chordata; class Mammalia; order Rodentia; family Muridae; genus Psammomys; species Psammomys obesus. The sequence goes on from NW_026595981.1 coordinate 3,524,928, forward strand.
AAGATCCTCCAGGAACCACATGGATCAGGGTGATTTGTAGAGGGGAAGCAATTAGCTAGTACACAGGGTCCTTCAGAGTTCCTGGTCTTGATGCCTTCCTGGCATTGAAACTTGGTTGGTGGGAGTTGGTCCCTCTCAATGGAATGGGGTACTGGCTTTGGGGGTGGTGGAGAGATAGGAAATGCCTGTTTAGGGCCTGGCAATAGGACATTGCTGGAGGGGGTAAGCTCATAGATTCTCTCTGGAGAATTCAGAGAGAATTCTCTCTGGAATTCAGAGGGGAGGCATTCATGAGAGGGAAAAAAATTACAGTTAATTTCTAATTAGATGGTGTGGCCTACTTCTATTTAGTGTTCCCTGCTGATTAGAACAAGAAAGGCTCTCTGAGCTCTGCCCCCACCCGGTTGTTCTCACTCCTGTCCCCAGATGGGCATGCATGAGAGGTGGGGTGGGTTGGGGCCATAGGTGCTCACATCCTGGAGCTGGGCTTTCCTCTTGCCACAACTCTCTGCCCTAGTCTATATTTAGGTGTTGGTCTGGGGAAAAGGATGTGAGTTTTTCAGGATCCTGTTTATCTAGCCAGCCCCCTCCCCCACCTCACAACTGTCCTGTGTAGAGTCTGGGACTTCCCCTTCCTTCCCTCCCTGCTTTACCCTGGGCACCCTGGGCCTCAGAAAGAACACAGTAGCACTGACACTTATTTCATGGGTAACATTTAAAATGTCCTTAATTTCCCAAGAGCCATCTGTTCTCATTTGTGGAGCAGGCGCGGAGACGCATACTTTGCAGGAATGCTGTGAGGACTGGATGGAAGGGGTATGTGTGAAGTTCCCGATGAGACACTGCACATAAATGATGGAAAGGTGGCTCAGTGGTTAAAAGCGCTTGCTGCTCTTGCAGAGGATCTGGATTCAGCTCCCAGCTTCCATATAGGTGTTCCCAACTGCCTGTAACTCCAATAGCGGGGAGCCAACACCCCTTTGGCCTTTTAGGGCACTAGGTACGCACATGATACACACATAGGCAGGCAGGTAGGTAGAACACTCAGAAAAATGAACATTGTTTGAAAAAGTTGGGCCCTCCAAGGTCTTTGAGGCAGGGGCTAAGGCTGCTGCTCTGGGCATACCAGGCGTAGGAAGGCGCTCAGACACATGGGATGTCCTTCGCATCAGCGGACATGCTTGTGGGGAGGTGATGTTGCAGAGACTTTTCCGTTTCCTTTTGTGCTCTGTTCATTTGGGTTCCAGGTTGCCATAGTGCTTTCTGTAGGTCAAGTCTCTCCAGGCACACCTACACTTTGGTCTAAAGGATGAAGTGAAACGTTAGATAAAATCATGTCAATCAGAGTGCCCGGAACATCATTAGCGCCCACTGAGGGGGGGCTGGTTTATCAGCATCAGCTGCCTCTGTCTGAACTAGGAAAAAACAAACAAACTGAATAGCTTCTCTCTATTTCTACTTGCAGCTACAAAGACCCCGTGTTAAGCGCCCATAGTCTGCTGGGGGTCCAGCCCCTAAAACCAGCACAGCCACCATGTTTAACCTCATGAAGAAAGATAAGGACAAAGATGGCGGGCGGAAGGAGAAGAAGGAGAAGAAGGAGAAGAAGGAGCGGATGTCAGCCGCAGAACTACGGAGTCTGGAAGAGATGAGCATGCGCCGTGGCTTCTTCAACCTCAACCGATCCTCCAAGCGCGAATCCAAGACTCGCCTGGAAATCTCCAACCCCATCCCCATCAAGGTGGCCAGCGGCTCTGACCTGCACCTGACCGACATCGACTCTGACAGCAATCGGGGCAGCGTCATCCTGGACTCGGGCCACCTAAGCACAGCCAGCTCCAGTGATGACCTCAAGGGTGAGGAAGGCAGCTTCCGGGGCTCTGTGCTGCAGCGGGCGGCCAAGTTTGGTTCCCTGGCCAAGCAGAACTCTCAGATGATTGTCAAACGTTTCTCCTTCTCCCAGCGGAGCCGGGACGACAGTGCGTCAGAGACCTCCACCCCCTCCGAGCACTCTGCAGCTCCATCGCCTCAGGTGGAGGTGAGGACGCTTGAGGGGCAGTTAATGCAGCATCCTGGGCTAGGCATCCCTCGACAGGGACCACGGTCTCGAGTCCCTGAGCTGGTCACTAAACGATTCCCCGCCGACCTACGTCTTCCTGCTGTGGTGCCCCCCCCACCTCCCGCCCTTCGGGAGCTGGAGTTGCAACGACGACCCACGGGAGACTTCGGCTTCTCACTGCGGCGCACAACCATGCTGGATCGGGCCCCTGAGGGTCAGGCCTACCGTCGGGTGGTTCACTTTGCCGAGCCAGGGGCAGGCACCAAGGACCTGGCCCTGGGCCTGGTGCCAGGAGACCGACTGGTGGAGATTAATGGACAGAATGTGGAGAACAAGTCCAGGGATGAAATCGTGGAGATGATCCGGCAGTCTGGGGACAGCGTGCGGCTCAAGGTTCAGCCCATCCCAGAGCTCATCGAGCTGAGCCAGAGCTGGCTTCGGACTGGCGAGGGACACCGCAGGGAGCCGGCTGATGTGAGTGCTTACCTGAGTGTCACCCATGTGAGCAGGGGGTATGGGCGTGTGAGCATCCCCGCCGGTGTGCTTCAGGGGGTGACTGAGGGTACACGGGAGCTGTGTGCAGAACTTACCCAGTGTGGAGAAGGAAAGGAGAGGGTACCGAGTGCTGGGTACCTGTTAAAATCAGACCTTTGCTTTATAGGGAGAAAGTTCTCAGTAATTCAGCTGAGCCCCCCCCCCATGTTTCCCTCCGATGTCCTTTTGGATTGACTGATGTGATTAAGTTTAGCCTTGTGAATTTTCAAGGGGGTTGGGTTAAGATCAGCTTTGGGGTGAAGATGCCAGTGTGTGGTTGGTGAGGAAGCGTTCAGTTTCATCATGTAGAGATAGCTTAGGGGCCTGCGCACCATATTTCCTGAACTCTAGGGTGTAGGTTAACAGGTGCTGCTCCCAGATCTGAGGGTATGTGAGCATCAACGTGTAGGAAGTCCATGTTTAGATCTCAGAGTTGAAAACGATGTGATAAATGGCTTGCAATACCGGCCAGTTCTGGGTGTATGGCTGCCGTGGTTACAGTTCTGGGGAAGATGGCTTCTGCTATGGGTGCCTCTCACCCTGGGTGAGCGAGACATTGAACAAGGGGTGAGATAGCAGGAGTCAGGTTGTAAAGAACTTGTAAGCTATGGTTGTAGTTTAGATTTATCTACACTACAGACACAGTTTGCAGCCTGACTGTCCCTGAGACCCGCCAGTTGTGACCTCCACGAAAAACCCCAGTGGGAGGCACGAGAGCAGAGGTTCAGATTGGGTAGGTGTCTACCTCAGTGATCTTTTGGTGCAGGAAGAGTGAGAGAATTTTGAATGTTCTGTGTGGACATGGCATATGAGGGACAAGCTAGCCTTTAGTCATTGTTCTTGTCCAGATGTGTTTTAGGACTGTCCAGATCGATGCCCTGCAGCCTGAGCTGTGTGTGACCTGCCTGGGACCTTTCAGCACTAAGTGACTAGCCAGATGTGCCAAAGTCAGAAAGAGGAGGCAGTGAGGAGGAAGCAGGCAGAGCTGGGCTCCCAGTGAGGGAGGCTGCTCGGGTGATGCTCCGTCTTGCAGTATGCTGCATGGATCCAGAGGAGGCTGAGGGAGGCGGGCCAGGCTTGGGCAGACTCACTGGACTTGAGTCCCAGGCCTTCCTTTATTAGTGAACTGGTTAGTTTGGGCAGCTTTGCAGAAGGGAGGCTAGTGTGTGTGTGGGCGGGGGGGGGTATGTGGAATCCAGAGAGAGACCTAGGCTCATTCAAGAGAGACACAGTGAGGGCCAGAGAGGCGGCTCAGCAGGCAGCACACTTACCACGCAAGTGCCGCCACTTGCGTGAGTTTAGTTCTTGGATCCCAGAGAACAAGGAGAGGACCAACTTCTAAAAATTGTCCCCTGACCTCCACATGCCTGTACGCATCCACACCAATAAGAAGAAATAAGAAGAAAAAGAGGACCCTAGAGAGATGGTTCAGCAGTTCTGCTGAACTCCCAGGTTCAGTTCCCGGCACCCACGTGGTGGCTTCCAACCGAACACAACTCCAGTTCCAGGGGCTGAGGCCCTCTTCTGACTTCCTGGGGCACCAGGAACGGAGAGGTGCATATACGCACAGGCAGGCGAAATGTTCAGACATGTACAGGCAAAATAAATAAAAATTTAAAAATCAGGAAAAGGCCAGGTGCAGGGGTGAGCGTCTGTAATCCCAGCACTCAGGAGACAGAGGCAGGTGAATCTCTGTGAGTGTGAGGCCAGCCTGGTCTAAGACAGCCAGGGCCATGTAGAGGGTCTGTCTCTCAAGCAGAAAAAAAGAAAAAGAAAAAGAAAAGAAAGAGAGAGGTACACCTAGCTAGGCCACCTAGCTAGGCTGAACTCAAGGAACCATGATTCAAAGGGACACGTGAAAGGGACATTTTTATTTCAGAACCAAGGTCGTAGTTTACGGCCATGCTTGTCCACGTCTCCTCTGCTAATACTGCTTTTAACAGATGGAATTTTTCTTCTTCAAGCATGAATCCCCTGAGGTATTGTTGCCAGCTCCCTGCCGAACCACAGCCAGGCCTCCGGGGGCCTGAGCCTGGCATCCCAGATGCCGCTGCGTTTACCCTTTATAGCTCAGGGACTATCCTGGTGTCTCACATTTCCCAGCCGCTTTCCCTTCCCAGCTAGCGGCTGCTACCCCATCCCCAGGGAAGAGGGTGCCTTAGCTCGGAGATACTGGTAGCATCTACCTCACGGTTGGTATCCCTGAAGTCCTGGCGTGCTCTAACTCCCCCTCCCACGGGACCAACGCAGCTGATGCCCAGAGGACTCCTTTGCTAGACCTAAGCCTAACAGACCTGACAGAGTGCGACATAGAAAACCCCATCCCCGTGATCGCTCGCTATAGAACACATAGGCTGAAGGAATCCTTGTACCTTCTTCCACTTGGGTAGCAGTGAGGACACACACAAGCAGAGGAGCAGGGTCAGCCTACCGCTTCCAGCTTCTGGAGACAGACCCCAGGATCCGCGTGGGGAGGCTTGCCAGCTCTCTTGAGGCCCTCAGCTTATCTCCTCTTCTTCTCGCTTCGACTTTTGCTCGTTTTCTTGGCATTGGTTCTAGCCCCACTTCCATGCCAAGAGTCTCCCTGAATCCTCTAGCATCTGGGCGCTACCCTGATGACAGTAGCTCCATGGGGATAGCTCCTGGCAGCCGCCCTGCCCTTCAGGTCGCCCATCAACTGTGTCCACACACGGCCTGTCTCCAGGGAACTCGGAGGGAGTTTACTAGCCATCTGTCCTCTCCCACGCACAGATGGGGGCTGAGGCCTCGTTCTCCGTGGCCTGTTTTGGAGGCCCCAGGGGTAGAGACAACCTTTGGGATTTCCTCTCACAGGGTGTAAGCAGAACGTGCAAACCCTTTTCGCCTGTCCCACAGCTACTAGATGGGAGCCGTGGAAGGCGGTGAGAAATGAACTGGAGTGGAAAGAGAGGCTCAGGGCCTGAGTGAGAAGAATGCCTTCACAGGGCAGTGAGAAGCACCTAGTTCTCACGCCGCTGCCACCTCTTTTTTGCTGCAACTGTCTACTAAGTAGATGTCTGTTTGAAGACTCAGCTTGGGTTTTGCCAGTTTCCAAACTTCTCTGAGCTCATTCCCCAATAAACAGTGTAGTCTGCTTCGGGGCCAGGCACTGAAGCATGAGAGATTAAACAAGGAAAATACGGCCTTTCCTTGAGGGAGCACAGACCTGGGTACGGATGTGCAGCTGAGGGCCAAAGCTGCTTTTGCATAAGGCTGAGCACATGCACAGAGGGTGGGTGGGAAGGAAGAAGTGGCTGGGTCTGACCCTAGGAAAGATGACATTCAGCAGAGGCCACCTTAGTGGAAGTAAAAAAAAATGTATCTGTTCTGTCCTGCCAGAGATTTAGGTTAGGTTGGATAAGCAGCGACTTTTCTCTAGGTGTCTGTGGGAGCGACAGAATAGGGGCCAGCAGGTTAGCTGGGCTGTACTCTGTGGGTTTTTATAGAAGGTGGGCATGCTTCTGTAGCAGGCGAGCTGCTGACTCCTGTGAGACTCTGGGAAGTGCCCCCCCCCCCCCATCTGTGAAGCCATCCAAGGATGCAGCTTCCTCACACTCTCCACTGCTTCCTCCTGGGAGGTTTTCTATCTACGGGATTGATTCCCAGGCCCTTGCCTAAATTTTCTATTTAAGATAGCCCCATGGCAGAGCATTGCTCAGCATGTGGGAAGGTCCTGGGTGTTATCCCAGCACTGAAATAAGTAAACAGATAAACAGCCGAAGGAAGAAAAGGCTGTCCCAAATCCTTATCCAGGTTTTTGTTAGTGGAGACTAGTGGCCGACTGAGTGGGCAGGGCCGCCTTCCTCTGGGAGAGGGCAGCAGTGTCCCTTTGGCTGCTGTGGAAGTCAAGACTCCTGGGTGGAAAGAGTGTGGACCACATTAACCTTGTCAACGAGGTTCCAGATGCTGTCAGGAAGGGGACCTGCAGGGTACTGAGGACAGCTTGGGAACTGGGCAGCCAGCTTCCAGGGTGGCCTGGCTGGCTGCTGGGCACTGCGGGTGCCCGAGGGGATGCTGCTGCTAGGTGCCGCTTGGGTTTCGAGTTCGGTAGTGCTTCTGTTCTTAACTTTTCCCCAAATGATCCTCAGAGGAGTTTTGAGGGGGTTTTCGGTTTGTTTGGTTTAAACAGGAAATTTTTATTTCATTTTATGCCAAAGTTTCCAGCACCTCTGGCATCAGGGTCTTCTTACCACAACGAGGGCCCAAACTAAGTTCGTGTTGGTAATGAAGGGCCAGCGGGCAGGTGTCAAAAGTGCAAGAAGTGGTGGGTGGAAGGTCCTGGAGGCTCCTAGCCCTTCACTGTCCTGGATTTCTAGGGTTCGTGAGCAGTGAGCAAAGCTAGGTCTGTTCTGCCCGCTCTCCTCTCTCTGTTTTTGGAGGCCCCATTCTGCCTTCTTCCTCCTGATGAACAGCCATCCCAGTGCTTCGGCCACCCAGCTGTGGGTGGTAGGCACAGTGCCTAGGCCGCATTGAACGGGGTGTGGGTACATGCCCAGGTCAATGGCTGTTTTTATAGGCGCAGCTTGGCATGGGGACAGGGCCTTAAAAGTAGCTTGCCCCGAGCCACCCAGGACACTGCCCTCTGCCCTCTGCTTCCTTCTAATCTTTTATTTACATTGAAATGGTTCTGGAAAATACCAGATAGGCAAGCACCCTGACTGGGGTGGCTGGGGAGTGGGGTGAAGGGGGGTGTGTGTGGCGGGTGGGAACACAAGTATTTTAAAAATGCTGCAAATCTCTACAGCGTTTCCCAGAAACCACAAGCATGTACGCTGCCTGCCAGCAGGGTCCCCGCCACCCCGCTGCACCAAGCAGCTAGATTCTCCCAGCGAAGCCTGGAGTGGGAGTCAGCATGGTGGGGGAGTGATGGGGATGAGGCAGGAGCAGCCCCGCTGCCAGGACAAGGTGCCTGGCGCCTCCGTTGTCAATCCTGTGGTATGGAAGCGGCCCAGGCATCAGGCAAGTCTGTGGGCACCTACTGTGTCGGGCAGGCGCTGCGAAGGAGTGACATTTTCATGGTTTCCCTGCCCCCTGCCGTGCAGTTTCAGGGGACAGCCAATTCCAGCTCCCGGATGGTGGCTGGCCACAGCCTAGGGTCTATTAAATACAGGGGACATTGTCAGTGCAGCTTATTTTCAGTTGGCCGTAGTTTGGTTGGGAGACATTTCCTTAGACCTGGGTCACCATGCTGAGTCTCTTAATCTGCCATACGCCTCTCAGCATCAGGGCATGGCCTTCTGCCCTGGCTGACTCAGCTTCCCTCCACTCTGCACAGACTCCGGCCTCTCTGTGTTGCCCAGTCCGGTGTGGGTGTGTGTGGGGAGTACTCCCTAGTGGTGATTACTGCTCTAGATAAGATTTCACTGAACAGAAAAGCCTTGAGGAGCAGCATGGGAAATGACGACAGGTGAGGCTGTAAACGTCACTTACAGACCCACCACAGACCCCAGCCCTCTGCTGCCCCAAGCCCAGCGCCCTCTTCATTCCTCATCTGCCTGCCAGGAAGGAAGGGGAAGCTGGAGAAGGACAGGACCACGTACTGAGAGTCAGCAGGAAGAAGTGAACAGCAAATGGCAACAGATTGTGTTCCCTGTGACAGGGGCCTGAAGACGTAGCGAAAGAAGTGTAGCCCAGGAAGGGCTGGGACAGCTGCCTTGGCAGCTTAGGGTGTGGCTCCCCCAGGCCTGAGGAGGAACACATTTGGTGCCCCTTACACAGCTTCGCTGCCCGATCCTGGACCCAGGAGGCGTGGGCATTGCCTTCCTCACTCTTTTGGCCTTCCTCTCTTCCTCTCCTCAGAATTTATGGTGGCAAAATCACTAGAGTGTCTGCCACCTTGGCAGGTCCCTCGGCATTGCACAGGGCCGTGCACTAACATTCTTCTGTATGTATTGTGTGAGAAGCTGAGGGAGTAAGGCCAGTGGAAGGCCCGGCAGGTGGGTGTCCAGCCCTGAGGTGCCCAGTGGTTCCTAATACGGAATTCTGGGGCATTCCTCTTGTCCATAGTACCTTTCCCTGCACACCATATGTGAGCATGCACATTTCCCAAAGTCTGAATGTCACCCCCTCAGACACACCATCCCTGATCCTCTCAGACGATGTCTGGGTCCACCTTAGCAGCAACCATCCTTCTCCCTCACAGCACCGCTTGTGACCCCTGGAACACTCACCCTTCTTCACAGCATCCGTTGGGACTTGGTTAGTTATCTGGTTGTTTCTCTCAGGCAGCTGGTGGAAGTGTGCGTTTGTGGAGGAGTGGGGCCCAAACAGGCATTTGCAGATGATAAGATGGTTCCTCAGCAGAAACTGGTTTCCCGTTCCCTTGGTCGGCATTCTTTGTGAGCTAAGGTGTGCTTGCTAGAACTCTTCTCCTTGCCAGCTCTGGTGACCTGTCTGCAGGTTGTTGCTTCTCTTGTCTGGACCGACTGACTGTTGCTTGTGTGGTCAGGACTTGGCACCTCTCACAGGAGTGGAGGAGAATGAGGTTCTGCAGGTATCCAGGAGCAGGAACCTGGGTAGGGAGAGCCAGGTCCCGCCTGCTCCTGTGCCTGCAGGGACATCCCCATGAGCCCCTGGAGATTCAGGGTTACAAGGGAGCCTACCATGTCCGGTCCAGGAGACCCTGGTGGAATGTGCCTATCTTGCTGTCTGCAGGTCTCTGAGGGGTTGGAATGTGGCCTGGGCTCCGGCTTCCTCTTCCCTCCTGCTGTTTTCCCTGGGCTGCCTCTGTGTTGGAATGTCGGCAGGCTGGGAAGGTTCGTGGTAAGGACCTCTTCCAGTCTCAGCAACAAATTCCAGCTGGAGCCTGGGGACAGCTCCCACATGGGTATAGAGGCCACCAGAGAGGGCAGCAGGAGGGGGGCCCAGTGGGAACGGCTATGTTCTTGGATCTCAGACTGGTGGACTTTGAGCCCCCACAGGCAGATGTAAACATCCCTGCCTCTTTAGGTCAGGTCCTGAGGAGCCATGGCTTCAGGAGCTGAAGAACTCAGTAGTGGAAAGGGGAGGCCGGGACTTCTGAGGAGAGAGGAGGCTGGCCCTTTTCCCACAAGGCCTTGCCTTGTGCAGCCCTGACATGAAACAGGAAGGGGAGTAGCCTCAGATTCCATCCTCAGGTGGGGCCTCCCTACTAGAACCAGGTTCTCTGCTCCATTGGGACTGTCCATTCACAGCAAGAGGCTACTCTCCTGAGTTTGTCACCCCTGTTTGTCTTCTCAATGTTTCCAGGGCTGTTCCTTTCTTAGCGACCTTTGCAGCCCCTGTGCCCTTTGTCCCCCCATCTCACATCTTCTCCCTCCCATTCCCATTTCTGTAAGGAGCTGACTCACTTCCTCCCTAATTATACTCACTGCCAGGCCCTGTGGCACAAACAGGGTGTTAGCAGGGAGGGAATGCTCAGCCTGGGTACTTTGTTGGGACTTGGAGGCTCTCCTTGGCTTTAGAGCAGGAAAGGGCTGAATGTGAGGTGAAGGGGAGGGATGGCTCCAGGCCATAGGGAACCCCTCCCCCAGCCATTGTGCCATCCGGGAAGGGCATCAGGGAGCACCTGTTCACGTCACACATGGGCTTGTCTGGGGAGGAGACGGGCAGTCCCAGCCCTGTGATGAAGGAGCCTCTGCTTTCACTAGAACCACAGGCTCCTGTAGAGAGTGAGATCTCAGCCCTGGGTGGCATGGGCTAGAGGCCAAGTGGTGACAGCACTGTCAGGCAGCCTGAGAATGTCATGACCCTTTATGACACCCAGCTTCATGCCCAGACATTGAAGGGACAGTATTTGTAGATTTACATAGAACCTTCTAGATGCACGGCAAGGGGCAAAGATTTGATGTTGTCTACTGTGTGAGTTCTTGCTGATGGGCTCGGCCTCCCGCCTCCCTCCTTAACGAACTGGCTTGATTACAGAACTGACAGCAGAAGCCCGGCTGGACTGGTGTCTTCCACCCCTGAGCTGCCCAGGCTATAGCAGCCGGTGTGTCCGACACTCCAAGGCACTGAAGGAATTTAGCTTGCGCTGAGCCTGCCGTAGCCTTGTATCCTCCTGAGCAGACAGCTGCCTGGGTTACCTGAAGGACCAGGCACAGGGTGCCTGGGGACCAGGCCCCACTCATTTGGATACACATCAAGATTAAAAAGAAAATGAGTGGGGCATGGAAAGATGACTCAATGGGTAAATGGAGAGAGGACTTGAGCTTGGATCAGTGAATGCACATAAAAAGCTAGGTATATGTATGGTGTATGCCTGTATTCTAGCACTGGGAGGCACAGAGAGGAGGATCTTGCAGGCTTAGCAATGGCCAGCTAGGCTAACTTGTCACTGAGCACCAGATTTAGTGATAAACCCTGCCTTAATAAAAAGAACTGGCCGGGAGAGGTGGCTTGGCAGTGAAGAGGTCACTGCTCTTGCAGAACACCTGGGCTTGGTTTCTCTCATCTCAGGCAGGCTCACAACCACTGTAACCCCAATCCCAGGAGCTCCAGTGCCCTCTTCTGGCCTCTGTGGGCACCAGGCACCCATGTGGTGTACATACACATATGCAGGCAAAACACTAATACACACAAAAGTAAAACAAAATAAATCTTAAAGAAGAAAGAAGCCAGGCGCAGTGGCACATGGCTGCAATCCCCACACTTGGAGAGACAGAGACAGATGGATCTCTGTGAGTTTGAGGCCAGCCTGGTCTGCAAAGTGAGTCCAGGACGGCCAAGGCTACCCGGAGGAACCCTGTCTTGGAAAAGAAAGCAAAAACCAAGAAGATAGAAAAAGGCACAAAAATGATAGAGGAAGACGCCTGACATTAGCCTCTGAGCCACACACCTACAGGCATACACACACACACACACACTCGCACACACACACACACACACACACACACACACACACGTGTGTATGCTACACGTACCCATACGTGCAGAGAGTGAGGAGGAGGCATAGATATGAAGAGAGGAAGCTGGGCCGTGACCTTAGGGCAGGGTGCGTTGGGGGGAACACAGCTGTGGTCTGCCTTCCTGGAATCCAGTGACAACAAACAGCCCTGTTCCCCAGAGCACTGAGCTGTGCCTGGCAGTGCCCCATGTACTGTGGCCTGAGAGTCTGCCTCAGGACTTTGGAAGGACAGGAGTTTCTTGTGTAGGTCGTGGGGACTGGAGAAAGTGAGGGGTACCAGCCTGACCCCCACCTGAGATGCCCTCTGCCTCGCTGGTGGCAGCAAAGCACACTGCACAGGCTCGGGGGCCCTCTGTGTTCACTCAGGCACTGTTACTCGTTCTTGCTCCACTGGACTCTGTGGAAGGACCTTCGATGTGAGAATGGCCTCAGTGCAGCCCTCGAAGCCCTCACAGAGTCTAGACTGGGCCGTTCTTTATTCCCCAGACCCTTCCAAAGTACTTTTGCTATTAGCCCCCAGTCCTTCCTCCAGTCCTTGCCGTAAGACCCGTGGGTGCACAGCATGGTGGGTGTCTCTGACCCGGCAAGGCCGAATGTTACTTAGCACGTTTGTGTTTTCTTTCACTGTTGTCTTTTCTTGGCCATTGGAAGAAGGACCTTGCTAGGTGTGGTCTACATCTGTGATCTGTGGTATCACTTGGGTGTTGGAAACAAAAGGATCAAGAGTTCAAGTTTAATATCAACTACATAGCAAGTTTGAGGCCAGCCTGGGCTACATAAGACCCCACCTCAACAAACAAACAAAGAAACAGAAACAACCAAAAGAGGGACTGGAGAGGGGAGATTACTCAGTGGTGAAGAACCCTTGTTCTTGGGGCCAGATGTAGTGGCGCACTCCACTAATCCCAGTGCTCGGGAGGCAGAGGCAGGCAGATCTCTATGAGTTCAAGGCCAGCCTGCTCTACATAGTGAGTCCAGCACAGTCAGGGCTCTGCTATACAGAGAAACCCTGTCTTGAAAACCAAAACCAAAACCAAAACCACCACCACAACAATAAACACTTTTTCTTGCAGAGGATCAGGGCTCAGTCCCCAGTACCTATATGATAGGTCACAACATGTATAATTCCAACTCTAGTGAATCTAACTCCCTCTTCCGACCTCTGAGGGCACGCAGTCCACATACATATGTGTAGGCAAAACACTCATACATAAGACAATAAAAATAAATAAACCTAAAAGTACTTGACTTATTAAAAAAAGAGAATGAATAAGGGGGAGGTAACCTAATCTGTAAAGAGAATTGTTTGTTGTCCCGTTCTCATTCTCATACTCCCCAGCCTGATGCGAGGCACTGGGGTTTGGTGGAGGGCTGGTTTTTCCTGTAGGAACTACTCCCAGCTCACCTGGGACAAGAAGGAAGAGGAAGGCAGCACAGAGAGAAGGGCCCAGAAATCAGCTCTGTTACGTGGTTCTGTGTGCAGTTCAATGCATTGTAGCGTCTTAGGTGATATGTCAGCTCCAGCTGGATTGCCTCGTCCAAATCTGGGCTCTGGACAAATTTTTTTTCACTTCTTTGGACTTCATTTTTCTCTTCTATAAAAAGTGTTGATGATGCTTTCTTGTAAGGGCTCAGAGGATTGGTGGGTCTAGCACATTTTTTATTTTTTTTTATTTTTCTTTTTGTTTTTTTTTTGAGACAGGGTTTCTCTGTGTAGCCTTGGTTGTCCTGCACTCACTTCGTAGACCAGGCTGGCCTCAAACTCATAGTGACCTGTCTGCCTTTGCCTCTCTGAGTGCTGGGATTACAGGATAGATATAGCACATTTAGAATCACTTTTTTTTTTTTTTTTTTTCTGAGATAGGGTTTCTCTGTGTAGTTGTCCTGGAACTCGCTCTGTAGATCAGGCTGGTCTCAGATTCAGAGATTGGCCTGCCTCTGTCTCCTGAGTTTTGGGAGCAAAGGTGTGCGCCACCACTGCCAGGCTTATCATAACTTTGAATAGTGCCTCAAAAACTATTAATGTAGTTCTCCTCATCCTCAGGGGTCTCAGAGCCACAGTAGATGCCAAAACCCTGTGTATTTTATTTCCTAGACACGTGTGTTTATGATAAAGCTTAATTTGTAAATTAGGTACAGTGAGAGATTAACAATAACAGTAAAATAAAATAATCCTAACAAAACATTGTAATAAAACGTATAGATCACCTTGTGCCGGCACTGACACCTGTAATCCGAGCATTTAGGAAGCAGAGGTGGGAGGGGCAAGAATTCAAGATCACTCTGGACTACATAGTGAGTTCGATGCCAGGCCTGGGCTACGGGAGATCCTATCTAAAACAAAACAGAAACAACAAGCGAACGAGACACTCGATGAATTATTTGTTTCTGGAATTTGCTGTTGTTTTGGGCCACAGTTGACTGTGGCTAACCGAGACTGTAGCAGGGGGAACCATGGCTGAGAGGACGGCTGTACGGGCTCCAAAGTCATCATGGCTGCCGCGAATCCACCTCCAAAGCCCAGGAAGGGCTTGGTGTCTGAAGGAGGCCATCTGCCTGCAGGACTGCCCGCAGGCACTGCCCCTGCTGATGACTCAGCTGTGTGTCCTTTCCTCATGCCCTCAGGCTAGTGCCTTTGCCCAAGATGTCTTTCCAGTGGAGAGAGGGAAGCAGTCTGGGCTTCCTCAGGGCCACTCTGTAACCTCAGCCTGGATGGCTTGCTCCTGCTCTTCGTTGTTTCCTGCAGGTTCTTCAAATCATGCTGAGTTTTCTTTGCCTTCCCCAGTCAGATTCTGTCTGGTGACAATGCCTTTGGAGTACCAGGCCTTTTCCTGTTTGTTTTCCAGTTGGCAAGCCTACTCTTCTCCTTTTTATCTGTTTGCATGCCTGTCTTGCTCCTTAGCAGTGCTAAGCAAGAAGAGAGGCAGCCCTAGCCTGCCCTTTCCTGGCTTCTTCCTCATCACACACGGTTGCTCAGACTTTCTTGCGTGGATTTTCTGACTAATGTAGCAAACCCCTCAGACTCAGTTTCTGTGGTGGCATGTGCCAGCAGCTGGATCCCCTGTGGTGCCCCACCCAGGCCTCTCAGAGTTTGTCTGAGCTACTCCAGCAGGTGCCCAAGGGCCAATCTCCTCGTCCTCTTTTGCTTCATGTGGCTGTGTAGAAGATGTCTAATTTGGCTTTCACTGCCTCATGGCGGATGTCCTGGCCTGGGACCTTATTTGCCCTCAAAACGAACCTTGAAGTTTTTGTTTAGGACTGTCTCTGGGGCACTACCAACCATCTCCAGTCCTGCACAGCCAGTGCTTTGGTAGGGAAACCCTCAGGCCATTACATTCCTAATGTCTTACCCATGCCTGGCCCAGAGACGGTGGAAACAAGGGCGGATTGTGCTGGACTGAGGGGCTTTCCCCCAGGCCAGGGCGCCTTGGAGTGGAGGCAGGCTTCCATTCAGGCTTTCTTCAGCATCTGGCTTCTGCTCATTGGCTGGATGCTAATTGTGACTGCTCCCTCTCCCTTATTTCTTTCTGAGGCTCAGTGAACAAGACACATGGGACAAAGGGTGTGAGTAGACTGTGGGCAGGGGGCAGAGAACAGCAGGTCAGGTACACTGTCTCAAGGAGTCTCGGACAAAGATGACCTCAAGCAACTTGGAGGGGGAATTCCTGGACCAGAATTGTCCAACAGAACACTTGGAAACAGAAACTTTCTGTGGTCATGTGGCCACCGATCACTTGGAATGTGGCTAGGTGCAGCAGGGAAACAGAATTTTAAATTTCATTTGATTTTAATTTAACACAAAACAGTCCCAGTGTTTTTATTTAACTTAAATGTAAACGGCCACCACGGCCAGTGGCTAGTGTATTGGACAGTACAACAACAGCCGGCTCCTAGAAGTGTGGGGTCGGGGCAGGAAGACAGTCCTTAAAGTCTTATCTCCTTCCGCAGCAGAGCACCTCTACCCCCCAGGAGGCTGGGCCTGCTGGCATTTCCCCTTTCTTTCAGGAAGGAAGGTCTGCTCTCTTTGGCAATTTCTCCACTTCACCAGCTCTGGAATCCCGATGCCCTAGGGACAACAGGTCCCTGGCAGTGTGCCACCACAACTGGGGCAGTGCTTCCCCACCTTGCCAAGCGTGACTTCTGTCCGCCTTGGTAACTCACAGGTGCGCACACGCCCAGTGGGTTTGGCGGCTGTGCACGCGGGGCGGGGGCGGAGACCAGGTAGGCAAAGCAGAAGCCTTCCCTTCCTGCTTCTGCCCGGACTGGGCTTGGCTTTGTTGTTACTTCAAAGGGTTCTAGAAACAGGCCCGGTAAGGGCCTTCAGAAGCGAGCACAGATCTTCAAACACTGCGTCTGCGTTCCCCTCCGTGTTCAGGGGGGACCGGAGGGCGCCTCAAGGAGCCTGTCTTTGAGAATGACTCCTACAGGATGCCAGCTCCCACACCCTGGAAGACCTTCCTCCGGCTTTATTAAATCAGTGCGGCCGACCCTTAAGCTGGTGTTCCTTTATTCTTCAGTGGAAATAGAGAGAAGTGGTCACTTCTATGAGAAGAGCACAATGCCCCATTGTGCTCACTCTCCAGTGTCAGCCAGGCAGGATGGGGTGTGAATATAGTGAATGTGTTGCTCCTAGCTGACTCCGAGACCCAAGTCTCCCCGAGCTGTGAGGCCGAGCCTGGGGAAACTGTGGTCAAGCCTGGCCCTGGGCTTTGGGCCTTGTGGAAAATTGGGAAAGCGCCGGCAGTCTGGAAATCCCCAGGTGCCGAGGAAATCCCCAGCAGCCGGAAACAGGACCCTTGGAGCCACCACTCCCGTGGTCTCCTGAGGTGGTCAGGATCTGACCGTTCAGGTTCGGAGGCAGACACCTGTTCTTGGCGGAGCAGGCAAAATGGTGTGGTAGCACGAAGCTCTGGGCAGACCTTTGGATGTGTAGTTCCAAAGTTCGGGGGGAATGGAGGGGACTGGCTGGTCCCTGCGTCTCCCGCATGCGCATGCGGTCTGTAGCTGCCCTCCCCATACCCACGGACTCTACCGACTTCTTGTCTCTGACTTCTTTCCACTGTAAAACTCAAGGCGTGGTCTGAATCTTCCAGCTACAAACTCAGGCATGCATGCATGCATGCATTCATTCATTCATTCATTCATTCATTTTATTCTATCCTAAACACTTATTAAATGTCTTCTATGTGTTGGAACTATTTCAGGATAAGTCAGTAACGCAAAGAAATGCAGGCGCCCGGCTAATTTTTGCACCTCTTTGCCGCCTCTGTCCTGGGTGAAGAGAGAGGCCATCTTGCTGCCGTAGCCCCCCTGAAGCCTCAGCTCCCCAGGATGCTTAGTGAAATTCTGCAGCCGCGGAGGCGCCAGCAGATCCTTGAGAAGGGGAAGGCCGCCCTCTGCCGGGCTCCGGTGGCGCTGCAGGGCGGAGCGGCTATGGCGCGTCAGGCGCATGCGCCGAGCCTGGCTCCACCCCTGCGCTGGCGGCCGGGCGGAACAGGAAGTGTAGAGGTAGTCAGGTCTAAGGCCGATTTGGCCACCGAGGGCTTCCAGTGCCAGGGCTTTCGCTTAGACCAGGTTTCCATTTACGGGCCCCTACTCTCTTTGACGTCATTTCTAGGCCTCTTTAGGGAGTTTGGCCTCTTCCCTTTGAGGATCCACTGATCACTTAGTGCCATTAAAATACAGAGGCGCCTCTGCGCTGGCGCTTTCTGTAAATGCTGTCTTTAAAGCTGGTGTTGAGGAGCCTCAGAGGTAGTCTTCTGAAGGGTGCACCTGTTACCATTGGTGGCTGGTGCCCGCCTACCAGGAAGCATAAGTTCTTGGTCTCTCCTCAGTCCCTAGGGCGGAGCCCTTGAAACAGGGCTCCCTCCAACTCCCCTAAACACCGAGTTCCATTTGTGTTATGTTCTTAGATACTGTAAATTAGTACTTCAAGCATTATGTAATTGGTACTAATTTATGAAAACAGTGTTTACAGATTTATTTTTTCTTTTTTAGACAGGGGTTTCTCTGTTTAGCCTTGGCTGTCCCAGACTTGCTTTGTAGACCAGGCTGGTCTTGAACTCACATCAATCAGCCTGACTCTGCCTCCTCGAATGTTTGGATAACAGATGTGCGCCACCACACCTGGCTATTGATTCTTTTTTTAAAGATTAATTTACTTTTATTTTTACTTTATGTGCACTGGTATTTTACCTGCATTATGTCTGTGTGAGGGTATTCGATCCTTTGATTCCCCTGAAACTGGAGTTACAGATAGTTGTGAGCTGCTGTGTAGGTTCTGGGACTTGAACTTGGGCC
The DNA here is from genome assembly GCF_907164565.1 of Psammomys obesus. NCBI lineage: Eukaryota > Metazoa > Chordata > Mammalia > Rodentia > Muridae > Psammomys > Psammomys obesus. Next base: position 3,542,723 of record NW_026595981.1, read on the forward strand.
GTCTGGAAGAGCGGTCAGTGCTCCTAAGTGCTGAGCCGTCTCTCAGCCCTATAGATTCTTTCACAGTTACTTATTTATGATGTGTGTGTGTGTTTATACCTAAACCTGAGCAGGCTACAGCACACATGAATGGAAGTTAGAAAATCTGTGGACTCTCTTCTTTCTTCACCATGTGGACTCTGGGATCAAACTCAGGTTGTCCAACTCAATGACAAGTGCCTCTACCCACTGAGCTATCTCAACCTGATAGACTGAACAAAAAAGTATATGTTTGTTTACATGTCTGTGGCTTGTATGTATGCATATATATGTACATTTATATTTATTTATTTAGAGGAGTTACTAGGGACAAATGGGGTTGCAGAACATGGCTTTGTTAAGGTTTTAAAGAGAACCTCAGTTTTAGTGTTTTCCACCCAATGTCCCAATGTCTTTTCTGATAAACCAACTGTCTGTAGTACCAGCACTGGTGAGGCTGGTCATTGGGGTGGGGGATGTGGGGCAGGCGGCAGAGTCAGAGACACTGAGTCACTGCTGTGCCCCTCACCCCGTTCCTGTACATGCCTCGTCTCTAAGCATCCTCCAGTGGTCGGTGAGTGATGGGGCTACAGTAACAAACACCCCTGCCTGCCTGTTCAAAGGGTAGTTAGTTCTCCAGAGATGGAAAAGAACCAGACAGCGGGTTTCCCCAGAGCATGCACTGTGAGGTGTTCGCTGTTCTGCTAGCTGTGTGGCCACTTCCTCTGTCTCTCACGGCTTCCCACCAGGCTTCCCATGGCTCTGCTTAGCAATCTATAGGGCCAAGGACCTCTCACCTCATCCCTCAAAGAGCGTGGCGGTGCAGAGTCCCGTGTGGCTATCCTCTTTACCCAGCTCCATTCCATCCAGCTCATTACCTTCTTGATGAGTTGGGTAAAGTCAGTGGTTTGTTGAATACCTACTGTGTGCTTAGTGCTGGAGGAGAGTGGGATGGTTTTGAGTAAGTCTTTCAGGAAGATACAAAGTTAAATATGGCCCCAGCACCAACAACCGGAAGAGTGACTCTTTCAAGTTTGTTAACAGGTGGGGAGGGGGGCTGCGCCAGGCAAATGCTCTACCACTGAGGGACAGCCCTTCAAAGTCATTTTGGTGAGTAAAACAGAATTTATGAGGGGTTTCTTACGGATGGACACTGGACAGTCGTATTTTCTTGGCGTCAGCAGTCTGTCCCCAGCACCAGGGTCCTATTTGATCTGGCTGTAGTCTGTGACATAATTGTTATGAACCTGGGTTCTGAGCATCACCCAGTGTTTAATTCCAGGGCTGGACAACAAAAAGTCAAGGACTAGAGCAGAGTCAAGGGCAGCTGTGTGTTTCTGTACATCTCGTGCTCGCTTGTCAGGGTGTCTCCTGGTCTCTGCCAACACCATTCAGCCGTGGGAAAGATGGCTGGCCTTGCTTAACTGAACAGTAGCTTGCTGCAGGGTGGACTTGACTCTGGCTGAGGTGTGGAGGACCAGTCTCCACAGACAGGGAAAAAAGGAGGCAGAAAGTGTTCCTTACGGAAGGGCAGGCTTAAACATACAACATCACTTGATAACCACTCAGTACGTTAATTCAGGCTTTGTAGTCATGGCATTCACACAACAGACTTCAATGGGTTCAACTATATGTTTGTGCAAGAAATTATATTGGCCGAAAGTCATAAAAAACAGTATTTGGGATATTTATATTACATGTTGTATGCCCTGTACATTGTGCTTCTGTGGAGATCTTTTGTAGAGAGTGGTTCAGGCTTCACCCCTCATCCACAGGGGATGTGTTCCAAGAGCCATAGTAAATATCCTAAGCTTGGCTAATACTGAGTCCTAGAAATAATGCTTTTTCCTGTATGCATACCTGTGGTAAAGTTTAATTTATAAATTAGGCACAGTAAGAGAGTAACAGCAAGTAATAAAATGGCAGCAAAAATATCAATATGCTGTAATTAAAGGTTTCATAAATGCCACCTCTCTCAAAAAGTCTTACTGCGTTCTCACCTACAGGAAGCACTTTGCAGCTTCTCTCTGGCATATCTGGGTTTCTGGCTTCACCACTCCCCTTTAGGAGCAGAGTTTACTTAGCAGTTCGGCCATTGAACCCAGGGCTTTAGGCACACTTGGCAAGAACTCTACCACTCAGCTCCCTTCCCATCTCTGAAGTCGTTGTTAAGAAGAATTACTGTTACGTGAACACAGCCTGGGGATCCTGTGACAGTCGGCCTCATAGTCAGGAGGGCTACTCAGTGACTCCTAGACAGACAGGACAGATAGCATTTGTGGCATAGATTCATGTCTTGGTTGGGACAGGGTAGGATGATGGGAAATTTCATCATGCTACTCAGGACTATGTGCAATTTAAACTTATAAAAACTGTTTATTTCTGGAATTGTCTAATATTTTCAACCTGTGGCTAACCTCAGATAACTGAGAGCTTGGACTTTCATGAAACTGCGCAGAGAGAGGCTGCTGTAGATACAAAACCACATGCACTATACTGCTGAGCAACTGTAGGGATTTTAGGGCATTTTATTTTTTTTGTGTGTGTGGGTTTTTTTTTAACTTTATTTTATGTGCATTAGTGTGAAGGTGTCAGATCTCTTGGAATTAGCATTACAGACAGTTGTGAGCTGGGAATTGACGGTTGTGAGTTGGGTGCTGGGAATTGAATTCAGTCCTTTGGAAGAGCAGGCAGTGCTCATCACCACTGAGCCATCTCTCCAGCCCCTGGGTGGGTGTTTTGCCTACATGTATGTGTGTGTACCATGTGTGTGCCTGGTGCCTGTGGAGGCCAGAAGAAGACATAGGATCCTCTGAGACTGGAGTTAGAGATAGTTGTGAGCCACCATGTGGGTACTGGGAATTGAACCCATGGCCTCTGGAAGAGCAAGCGGCCAGTGTTCTTCCCTAGCGAACCATCTTTCCAGCCTCAGGAGTTTTTGACTGTGTCCTACTTTTGTATTACACAACGACTTTAGAATCTGATTTTATGCAATGTGTGACTCTTTATGTGTAATAGAGTACCTACCAAGTGTGTAGGTACAGAAGGTGAAGGCTGCGGCATGTTTTTGGTTTGTTTGTTTGGTTTTGTTTTTTTGAGACAGGGTTTCTCTCTTTAGCCTTGGCTGTCCTGGACCTGCTTTATAGATGAGGCTGGCCTTGAACTCACAGAGACCCACCTGCCTCTGCCTCCTGAGTGCTAGGATCACATGTGCATGCCACCGAGCCTGGCAAATGCTGTGGTTTTAAATGATAATTTGGTGACGTTAATCACGTAGTTCCCACCTACAGCTTAATTTGTCAAGCTCAAGCTTAGTTGTACTGTCTTCCGTTCTCACAACAACCACACAAGCAAGAATCCTATTTTACTACTATGAGGGGGACAAAGGTGGCGGCCTGAAGAGATGAACAAGTCTGTCTTAGATCAGATGGCAAGAAAGAGGCTGAGCCGGGATTCAGCCCCATGGGTGTGTGATTTCTCCATCCCTCTTTGCACTGCCCTCTGGATGGGCCTTTTCCCCCTTACACCCCAAAAAGATATCCTAAAGAAGGCAGAGCTCTGGCTGGGTCTCTAGGAAGGGGGAGGGCTGGGCAAGGTGGAGGGGCTGGTGTCCTGTGGCCAGGGAATGTAGGGAAATTTGCATGAGATAGCATGAGGGAATGAAAGGGGGTCAGGCCCACCATAGACAGGGAGAGAAGACTAGAAAAGGCGAGGGCAAGTGGAATGGGCGAGTGCCACTGTGACCTTGCCTGGAGGCAGGTGGAGTTGCCTGGGAGAGAGACAGAGACAGAGACAGACAGAGGCAGAGTTTATGTGGAGAACAGAGGCTAATGTTGGGTGTCATAATTGCTCTCCACTTTATTCTTTGAGACAGTACCTCTCATCGAACCTGAAGCTTACCAATTCAGCCAGACTTACTGTCCTTCAAGTCCTGGTGATCCTCCTGTCTCCATCTTCCCAACACTGGGATTAAAGGTGTGGGCCACCACTGCCTGGCTGATAGGATGAGTATTTTGCTATGTAGTTAGTTGTCTGTGGACGGTGAGGAGGCCAGAAGAGGGTGCTGGATTCCCTGGAACTAGAGTTACAGAGAATTGTAAGCCATCATGTGGATGCTGGGAATCAAACCCAGGTTCTCTAGAAGATCAGCTACTCTTAACCACTGAGCTGTCTCTCCTGAGCCTGAGCCTGGGGTCCAGCTCAGGTCTTCAAGGCTAACACAACAGGCACTTTAGTGACTAAGCCATTTCTCCACTATCACTTATTTTATTTTAACATTTACTTACTATGTATGTATTTATTTATTTATTTTAGACAGCTCCTGGAACTCACTATGTAGACTAGGCTTCCCTGGAACTCACAGAGAGATCCATTTCCCTCTACTTCTACCTTCAGAGTGCTGGGATTTAAAGGCATGTACCACCATACCTAGCTTATTTATTCTTTTTATTTGTTTGTTTGTTTTGAGACAGGGTTTCTCTGTGTTGTTCTGGCTGTCCTGAAACTCACTCTCATAGACCAGGCTGACCTCAAACTCAGAAAACCACGGGCCTTTGCCTCCCACCTGCAGGATTAAAGGTGTGCATCACCACCGACAGGTTTCTATTCTTATTTTATGTGTAGGAATGTTTAGTGTACATGTATATATGATACACATACATACATGACTGATGCCCTTGAAGTCAGAAGACAGTGTTGGATCCTCTGCAACTAGAATTCCAGATAGTTATGAACCATCATATGGGGTCCAAACCTGGGGTCCTTTGCAAGAGTTCTCTGGAACCCCTGAGCCAACTCTCCTGCTACCTTCTTTCACTTTTAAGATAACAGTACTTGGGCTGGAGAGATGGCTCAGAGGCTAAGAACACTGGCTGCTCTTCCATAGGTCTTGAGTTCAAGTCCCAGCAACTGCATGGGTGGCTCACAACTGTCTATAGTGAGATCTGGTGCCTTCTTCTGGCCTGCAGGTTTACATGCAGACAGAACTTTGTATACATAATAAGTAAAATAAACCTTAAAAAAAAAGATAACAGTACTGACTTTTCATCCCCTTTAACTGTGTGTGTGTGTGTGTGTGTGTGTGTGTGTGTGTGTGTGTATGTGTATAGGCCAGAGGTGGACACTGGATGTCTTCTTCAATCTTTTTTTCTGTATTTTTGTTTTTGCATTTTGAGTCAGAGTGTCTCTATTATATAGCCTTGGCTGTCCCAGGACTGACTACGTAGACTAGGCAGGTCTCAAACTCACAGAGCTCTACTTATCTCTGCTTCCTGTGCCCTGGGACTAACGACGTGTACCACCACGCCTGGCTCTCCTCAATCATTTTTTAGGAGAAATTTGTGTATTTAATTTGTGTGTATCTGTGTACGTACATACGTGTACATAGTATGGGCAGAGGCCCTGGTGTTATAGGCATACGAATGCCGTAGGCATACTTGAGCACCCATACATACACATGTGTGCTCATGCATGCTTGTGTGTATGCGCATGTGCTCATGTGTGTGCACGTATGTTTGAGCATGTCACATGCCTCAAAGTACCCATAGAGGCCAGAAGACGGTGGTAGACCCCTGGGAGCAGGAGTTACAGGCATTTGTGATGACATGGGTGTTGGGAACCAAACTCTGGTCCTCTGGAAGAGCGGGATGGGACATTCTCTTAACTTTGGAGCCATTTCCCCAGTTCCTATTGTTGGTCTTTTGTTTTGTTTTTGTTTTTTTTCAAGACAGGGTTTCTCTGTGTAGCTCTGGCTGTCCTGGACTCTCTTTGTAGACCAGGCTGGCCTCAAACTCACATCGATCCTCCTGCCTCTGCCTCCCATGTGCTGGGATTAAAGGCATGAACCACCATGCATGGCATGTTGGTCTTTTTAATGTGCATTCTAGGGTTTGAACTCGAGTCCTTATGCTTACAGAAGAAGCGTTTTTACTTATTGAGTCATCTCCTCAGCTCTTATTTACACTTTGTTTAGAGGTGCCTTCCCCCAAGTGCTGCAGCTAGAACCCAGGGTCTCAAACATGCGAAATAAATACTCTGAGCGTGTGGCCCAGCACCGACATTGTCTTTAGAAGTCAGTATGCACAAAATCTCTTACTCTGCGCTAATTCTATGCCATGGGCACGGGCACTTCCGAACTTTGCAGACAGGGAAAACTGCGCTCTAGAGAAGTGTTTACTGTATACAGTGACTATGTAAAGAGCCAAGGTTGGACCGCAAGTGTGGCTCTGAAGGTTTTATCTTCAACCGTGAATAAGTCCTGTCAAGCAGTGGTTCTAAGACTTCAGTGTGCCTCAGAATTACCAGGAGCCTGGCTTAAGAAGAAAGGCTGGGCCCCAGTGCTCTGGGTTCAGGAGGCTGTATGTGGCTCCAGCATCTCAAGCCAGTGCCCAGTTGAGGTGGATGCTGTTGGTCTGGCGACCAAACTTTGAGAACTGACTCTCTTCTATCTATTCCGTACTTGCCTAATATTGACTGGGAAATAGTACAAGCATAATCTTCAGTTTAGAGGTGAGGGGAATTAAAGTCACCTGCCCATGGTCTATCCGTCCATCCATCTGTATATCCATCCATCCATCCATCCATCCATCCATCCATCCATCCATCCAACCATTCATCCACCCATCCATTCATCCATCCATTCATCCATCCATTCATCCATCCATCCATCCATCCATCCATCCATCCATCCATCCATCCATTCGTCCAACAGTTGGGCACATTAGTGCTAGGCTTTATGCCTGCCTCAGTTTTTGGCTTTGTCTTAAGCCAGAATCACCAGGAGCCTGGCTTGGGGGTACACACCTGTAATCCCAGCTTCAAGAACCCGAGACAGGAGGATCTCAAGTTCAAAGCCAGCCTGGGCTGCTTAGTCAGATTCTCTCAAAAACAAAACAGCCCACTAATCGCGGTGGTGCACGCCTGTAATCCCGGCACTTGGGAGGCTGAGGCAGGAGGGTTAACTAAGGGTTTAAGTGACCGGAGCTACATAACTAATTGCAAGTCAGCCTGGGCCCTAAAGATGGTCTCACAAAAAGCCAAAAGCAGAGTCTGCACAGGACCTGGGTTTGGTTCCCAGCACCCATGTGGTGGCTTGCAACAATCTGTCACTCCTGTTCTGGGAGCTGATAACATCTTCTGACCTTCTTAGGCACCAGGCACGTATGTGGTGTGCATTCACAAATGCAAACAAAACATTCATACACATTAAAAACAAAACAAAAACACCAAAAGAACCATCTGGGCTGTTTTAGAGATCGCAGTGCCCAGTTAACTGAGAGGGAAATGGGGAGACAGAAGCATCGTATCCTAAAGTCTTTCAGGACCTCAGTGAGCATCACCGTGCTAAGAGGAACCAGAGGATGCAGGACTCTGAATTGTCCCAGGAGGACTTCCCTGGAAAACACAGAAGCGTGTTTCCTGATAGCCTGTGTGTGTGTGTGTGTGTACATGTGTGTGGGATGGTAATACTAGGTGACTTGTGCAGTTTTGTGTAGAAAGGCAGGAGAGCCAGGCAGTGGTGGGGCACGCCTTTAATCCCAGCACTCGGGAGGCAGAGGCAGGTGGATCTCTGAGTTTAGGGCCAGCCTGATCTACTGAGCGAGTGCCAGGACAGCCAGGGCTAGACAGAGAAACCCTGTCTTGAAAAATCAAAATAAAAAAATGAACAAATAAAAAAAGAAAGAAAGAAAGGTAGGAGATCTGGATTTGGTCCTTTGGGTCAGTTTTTATGATTTTGTTCCTAGAGAGTATAATTTCTATGGGACCGGTGGTTCGTAGAACCGGCCACGGGTAAGGAGCTTGGGTTTTTCCAGCCCTCCCCTCCATGGAGAGGAAGACGGAAGCAATAGCTATTTCCTCTCTTCTGTACACACTTGGCAGGTCTTGTCTCTTTCCTCGTTTCCATCTTCCAGCCAGCACCCGTCTCAGCCTCCAGGGGACCTATAGTTCTGTTGGGTATCTGGTAGCGTTAACTAGAGCCAGGCCAGGATTTCTCACAAGGAACACATGCCCTTCCCTGACAAACAGTTCGTTGGCCAGACACCCCCAGTTTCCTCTGTTTGCAGGGCTAAGGCCTACCCATCTCTCCCCACCCACCCCACTTTCCTCTGCCTATGCTGCAGCTGGCTGGTGTGTGGGAAGGAAAATGTAGATGAACGAAAGCAATTGATTCCCTGCGTGTCTCCCATGTCTAGTCTAATGAGGCAGTAGCAGGAGGCCTCAGCCTGATCCTGTCAGTCTCTGCCCTGGCTGGACCTTGCAGGACTGACGTGAGGCTGCCGTCTGGGCATAGTGGGCGTGTAATCTGGTATGTTACCCTGGATGTAGTGTTAGTGTCTCCATGAGGTACTTAGGTGGCATAGTTAGGCATCTGATTGAGGTGTTTTCAAGTACACTGTGCTGTGATTCAGCCCATGCATAGTGGTGTGTGTGTGCGTGTCAGTGTGAGCGCGCATGTGCTAGTCTCAATCTTGGCCTGTGGGGCCGGGGGCTGCAGGTCTCAAATTCCTTTGCTATTTTTAGGGGCCATATCTGCTCAGCTGTCCAGGAGCCTGAGTGCGTGTCACAAGGAAGTGCCACCCTTCCTGCCTCCTGTCCCTAACCCCAGACACTCTCTGTCCCCAACCAATGCCCTTACTTGAAGAGCCTCCTTTCCCCTCCACCCAGACCCCGTTGCCCTCGGGCTGTGGACATACCTGGTACCCGCAGTCCTCCAGCCTCTGCTGTCTCCACAGCTCTGGCAGGGTTGGGCAGCTGCAGCGGGAGGGGCCTGGGAGAAGGAGGAGACCAGGGGCGGGGCTGCAGCCCGTGCTATTTTGAGCTGCTAACGGGAGAGAAGAGACTCCTTGCTCTGGGCTGCTCCAGGCCAGGCCATGCGGGTGAGTGTCCTTCTGACCCCCCAGCCCAGGAAATGTCCCAGGCTCCCCATGATGCTTCCTCATTCAGGGAGGGAAGGCCGCCTGTTATTTCCCCAGATGTGGCAGAAGTAGGTGGAGAGGAAGGGGCGGGGCTGCCTTGGGGCTCATCTCTGTTACTTGGTTGAAAGGTCAGTACACAGCCCCAGCTGCCTCAGAGCCCCTGAGAGGCACATATTGGGCCTGACTCATGATTTGGGGAGCTTTGATGGGGAATCATCCTCTAAACCTCAGTTTCCTGGGGCGGCCGCCTCCACAGGCTGAGGCACGCCTTTCCCACAGTGATGAGTGCTGTGGGGGCTTTTACTTCCTCCAAAGCCCAGGAACCAGGCATCTCTTTGGAGATTTTGGTCCTGCTGATATTGTAGCCCCCTCTGCCCTCTTGGGAAAAAAGGGGGGGGGGCTTGACAGGGGATGGTCCTTGAGGTTGGCAGGAATCTTCTTGCTGTCTTCAAAAAGAGCCTAGCATGACCTCTTCCATCCTATGCCCAGGGTACTTAGTAGGGACACACATGTTATCTCAGGGATGCCGTCTGTGAGCCTCTTTTTATTTTAACTTAAAGAAAACTTTTTATATTTATTCATTTGTGTGTGTGGGGTGTGTATTGCAGAGTTGCGAATGTGTATGGAGTCAGAGGACAACTTGAGGAAGTTAGTTCTGTCCTTCCACCGTGTGAGTTCTGAGGACCAAACTCAGGTTCTCAGGCCTGGCAACAAGCATCTTTACCTACTGAGCCATCCTGCCAGCTTATGGCTTTCTTTTAGCAGAGATTTTACCAGAGAAGTAAGTCCCTTAAAAAAGCAAGTGAGGAGAGACATAGCTGTCTCCCAAGGCCATCCTGTCCTCCCCTCTGCTCCCCCAGCCACTAAGGGTAAGGTTTTCAATTGAGTCAGCAGTTGGCAGAGTGTGGGCTGGCCTGGTGCGGAGGTGTATCAGAAGCCTGAGATGTGCCATAGCATTTGTATCTCTCTGTGCCCAAAGAACTGCCCTGTTGCAGCTGCCAAGCTGGCACCGTTGTGGAGGTGTGTGTGGGCAGAGCAGGGTGCCGCCTGAGAGCTCTTCACTCTGGCGAGCTGGGTGCTTCCTGCTCTAGCCTGCCCCTCCCCCTTCCCGCATCCCCGGGCCACCAGCACCTTGTCTGTCACAGATTCAGGGTGATAGGAAGTGATGCTAGCGTGTGGCGAAGCGTCCTGCAGAGGAGCCGTGAGTGTCCTCAGGGAGGGGAGGCCTCTAGCAGGCCCGTCTGTCTGTCTGTCTGTCTGTCTGTCTGTCTGTCGGAGGAAACCCCGGCCTTTCTGTGACTGCAGTGGCGGCAGGAAGCCATCCCACTGCACCTGCTTCCTCCAGGCTGGTGGGCAGTTGCCCAGGGTTCTCTGCTGCTTTCTGTTCCTCCCTGCAGTGGGGGAGGGCTCTGGCTAGAGGCTGGCTCTGGGGGCCAGCGCTCCTTCCTCTCTTCCTCCAGCTGGCAGTGTGGCCTTCAGGCCCTTCCCTAAAGAGCTCCTCTCCTTCCAAGCAGCTCTTTAAAGAGTGTGCTCAGGTCATGAGTGGGGAGCAGGTCATCGATGGAAAGCATGGCTTTCTACCCAAGCTGTTGCTCCAGGCACTGATGTGGAAGGGCCCATGGTAGAGGTGAACAAGGGGAGGCAGGGGGGAGCGCTGACCATTTTCCCTAAAAGGAAGCCCCAAAGGCTTGGAAAAGGACAGATGTGAGTGTGAGTTCTGGATCTGTCCCTTGCTGTCATGAGGCCGTGGGAAAGTCACATGATCTTCTGGGCCTCCAATGTTCATTTGTAAAGCAAGACTCATGCTGGTGTCTACTTCAAAGCAATGTGGTTGGCATCTGCTTGTTAGAGGCTGAGCACAGGGCTCAGCATCAAGAAGATGCTCAGCAAAGCTGTACTGCTGGGGCTGGATGCATCGCTCAGTGCAGACTGCTGGTCTACCATGGTAAGGCCCTGGGTTTGATTCCCAGCACTGCAAAGAGGTCACTGCCGTTCTTCCTGTTCTTTCTTCCCTTCTCTTCCATTTCTTTCCCATCCCTATTCCTTAGATAAATGAGTGCTAGGTTGTCAAGAGGAGATTCTCCTGAGAGCTCCCTTTTGTGCCTTGGAGTGGAGATGAAGAGAGAAGACGATTCTGGGCTTCCTTGTCCTCAGAATGAGAAGGAAGACCATTGTCAATGTTGGCACAGGGCAACATCCTGGAAACTTACCTTGGCCACTGATGACATTTTGGTTCCCTCTAGATACAGTCTCTCTCTGGGAGTTGCTTGATGAGCTTGGGACTTGGCTGTTTGGCTTAGACACCTAATGTCCAGGCTGGGCATTCCTGGCCGAGGTGCTGCCCAGTAAGAATGATTATTCTCAGGAGTCTTTGAACTCTTTTGTTTTCTTTTCTTTTTTTTTTTTTTTAAGATTTATTTATTTTTATGTGCACTGGTGTTTTGTCTGCATGTATGTCTATGTGAGGATGTCAGATCCCCTGGAATTGGAGTTACAGACAGTTGTGAGGTGCCATGTGGGTGCTGGGAATTGAACCTGGATCCTCTGGAAGAGCAGCCAGGGCTCTTAACTGCTAAGCCACCTCTCCATTGTGAGCTCCTCTTTTCTTAACATAGTGGATTGTGGTAGCTAAGGGAGGGTGGTAGGTGCTAGCACCAGGTGGGGTAAAACCCAGCCCTGATTCCCTGAGTGACAGGCGCCTTTGGGGCTGCGGGTATAGAGTCTCCCAGCAGATTTCTCCTCTTTGAAAACAAATGCTTCTAGCTATTATCTCCTTTTCTTTTTCTTTTTTTATTGACTATTTAGCCATCTTTACAATAAAAACAAGCAGTAAGTAACAACTGCACAGCAAAATAAATAGCAAGTATGTCTATTGTGTCTAATTCACACCATTTACAAAACTATTATGATCACCATTTGTATGCTATTTATGTTCTAGTTCTTTTTGATTGATGCCATTTTGTGTGGGATTTTTCCATATGGTTTCACTGTCCACATCTTTGTCAGTTTAAATGGCAGCATAGCCATGTGTTGGGCAGAAGCCATTGTTTACCTAACCATCTTGGATTCCAGTCCCTTGGGTTGTTTGCAGTTTGGCTGTTATGTAGAGTACATCTATGAAAAAAAAAAAAAAAGCTTGCGTGAGCTTGCGGTTTTTCTTTTCCTTTTTGTTTCTTGAAGTCAGCTCATTGGGCAAACATTCCTGCAGTGGGCTGGCTAGGCCAGAGATGATGCATTTCCTGCATATCCCTGCCTTCCTCATCCTGGCCCCATGGCACTGAGTTTGCTATCTATTTATTTTTGCTAAGTTTGGAGATTATAGCTCTTTTGTTTGTGTCGCATCTCTGAGAATCAGGATGGACAAGCCTTATTCTCCGTAGTGTATTTGGGGAAAACCCTGCCCCCACTCCTGTTCCCAGAATTGTCAGGTGACCAATACTTGTAAGTGCCTAATGCTATGATGGGTAAGAGAGTCCTGGCCAGGAGGAATTCACAGTCAGGGAATGACACAGGGAAAGACCTCTCCTGGCTGTGAACGCCCGCTCTGCTGCTTGCTAGTGGGAGCCTCTCAGCAGCTCTCCCTCCTTCCTTCTCTGTAAAGGGGGTGAAGTAGCAAGTGACTCAGGAGAGAGTGCTCAGGAGTGATGCTCTCCTCTCCCTCCAAGGGGAGAGGTCAGAACTGACACAGGGAGGGAGATGGCCAGGGCCTCAGAAGGTGCTGGTGACACATTGGAGTCTCCCGTTTGCAAGTTCAGAAACTCAGGAAAAATCGGCCACTAGCACGGGCTACGCCGTCAGCTTGTGCCTTGGCTTGAGCCGATCTGCCAGAGCTTGGCACCGCGAAGGAGGCAGGAAGATCAAGAATGTAAGGTCATCTTTGGCTGCACAGTGATTTGAGGCAGGGATAGGCAATATGAGATCCTGTTTCGAAACAAAACAAACCAAAAAACAAAAACAAACCCCAAAAGAACAAAATTAAACTTTCCATGTCCTGTCATATATTATCTTTGTGACATAATCGCTTTCAGAGTTCCTTTTCTATATCAGCGAAATGGAGATAATGATTCCATGTCAGAAGATTACATTAGGGAGCTGAGCACTAACTTCTCTCTCAGAGGAAGAGCTCTTCAATTCCCAGCACCCCCATGGCAGCTCACAACTGTCTTTAACACCAGTTCCAGGGGTCTGACACGCCCTCACACAAACAAAATGCCAATGCACATAAAATAAAAATTAAAAAATTGTTTTTTTTGTTTTTTGTTTTTTTTTTTTTTAAAGAAGCTCTGGGTTAGCTGGTGTGCATACGTGGAATTTCAGCATGATGGGGGCGGGAGTTATTAGCCAGCTAGAGTAGTGAGCTCTGGATTCATTGACAGATGGCTGTCTCAGACATTTTTAAATGGAGGGGTTGGTGAGTTGGCCCAGTGGCTCAGTCAGTGCCGCCCAGCCCGACGACCTGAGTTTGATATACAGGACCCACACAGTTGAAGGACAGAACCGACCCCACCAGCTGTCCTCTGGTCACGCACGCCGCCTGGCGCATGTTCACAGACTCTCACACACATATACAGATAAGCACAGTAAAGTTAATGGAAATGAAGTGGAGATGTGATTGAGAAAAACATGCTGATGTTAACCTCTGGCCTCCACACCTTTCTGCACGGGTGAATACACCCACACGCACACACAGAGAAGTGAATGGAAAAATGAATGGATGAGTAAAAGAAAGAATGAGTGGATAGATAAGCTAGGGAAATTTATGTTAAATACAGTGTGTAGGGTCTGTCTCAGTGTGGGCATGCCATATTCAGTAGTTAATGCTGGAAATGGCTGAAACCGCTGGAGCAGAAATGTATCAGTCAGGGACAAGAGTCCTTCCCTCTGGGAACTCTTGCTCCACAGCAAGTCTCTAGTTCTAGGAGAAACTAGTTTGTACCTCTGGAGTCACTGAGGCATTGCGATCAGCCCTGGGGCCGGAGTTCCTTCTCTGCTCTGTATTGGGTAAAGACGGCCTGCTCCTGGTCCCAGGCAGCTGTAAGGAAGAGAGATCCAGACCGTTCTCTCCCAAGGCACAGAGGCAACTTCCTCTAGGGAGATCCCAGAGGCTGTCAGTGATGCTCCCTGGAGCAGCTGGTGCAGAGGGGTGGACCAGATGTCCTTCTGGGTCATATGGGACTTCCCTAGACAGGTAGGAAAACTTAGACTCATTTCTTAGACTAAATTCAAAGGGCACATGAGTTAATTAAATGAATTTAAACCCTGTAGCATATTAAGTGGTTAGTAAGATGGAAGTCAACAGAGCTGACTAAAAATAACTCTTAGGTCTAGTATGTGTGATGCCCTAGGTTCCATCCCTAGCATTTCAAAACAAAACTAATTTCTAACCGTTTATTTATTACTATCAGTTATAGGAACAAACCAGATCTCTAGTTCCACAGGATCGAAAGGATTCTCTGGTGAAGCCTCTCCTGGGCAAGGGCAGATTCTGGTGTTGAGGACTAGTAGATAGGAAAGCTTTGCCATCCCACAGACCTCTGGTTCCTGCCAGGCGACTTGGGTTGCAGGTGGAAGGCAGAGGTGCTGGGGTCCTGAGGCAGCCTACTTCGTCTCCTTCAAGGGCTGTCTAAGCACCTGCCTGACTCCTACAGCGCTGGGTCTGGAGGTGGCTTTATTCGCCATCTACACCAATATAGCCCCTAATTCTCCAGTCAGGCCCGAAGGGATAAAGCAGCTTATTTGAGGACACACCTTCCCAGTTTAGACGTCCCCTGTCCTGTACCCAGCTTGCCTTTGCTTTCTTCCAACAGTACGTTCCTTACTCCTTCTATGGCCTAAATGTTGTGATCTCTCCTCGCTCCTACCCTCCTCTTCTCTTGTCACCCACAGCATTTGTCCCAGCAGGTCCTGGCCTTTAGGAAGACTTGGAGCCCCTGAGAGGCTTTGCCCCTAATTCCTCTCTGACTCAGGGTCCGGGCTGCCTTCAGCACTATGGCCTTTTCGTCGAGATTTGCCTTCTGGGAGCAAAAGGGAAGTTGGATTTCAAAATCTTGGTTCTCTTATGTGCTTGGCATGGTGAAGCTAGAGACGGCTTGGGGCATGTGTGTGCATTTGGGGTGCAGAGAATGACCAGTGGCTGGGGAACCCTTTTCTGTGTTGATGGGCTTCTGTGCTGAGTCACTCTCCCCCCTGAGCCCCACCTCTGGTAAGCTGAGCTGCCCTTTGTGCAGCTGATGCCCCTCCAAGCCCATCCCTCCACACCCTTCCACAGCCTGCACTTCGGGCTCACCCCTGGGGCTCTGGGCTTCTGGGGCAGACTCAGCCCTGATGGCTTTAGAACTCAGATTCCCTGAGTCTGGGGAATGAGGTGGGTAGAAGAAAGGAGCTGCGAGTGGGGATGCCAGGCCAGTTGGCATCTGGGGCCAGAGAGTAATTTAGGCTGTGGCAGACTTGGACATGCCTTTGTGCATATGCACAGTCTCTGGCTGGACAATGACCTACAACAACCAGAACCTTTAGGGAGGGGGAGGGCGTGAGTCAGCCTGAGGCTAAATCCAGAGCTGAGCTCATCCCTGAGCCCAGTGTCCCAGACACTTTGGGGGCAACCAGTGTTCCTAATGCCTCGCCTTGGACAGCCATTTGGGACCCCAAATACATGCTACCGGAGAAAGGACAGATTTGGAGCTGGTGAGGGACTCGGTGAACTTAGACTCTGGGCCATATCTGAAGCTAACAGCGCGGTGTGCGCTGCTGAGAGTGTATGGTTCGGGAACACTTGCTATCCTCTAACCTGTGTGCGTAAGGACTAATGCATGGTGTGGTCCCGGGGGGAGGGGCGATGGCCCTTGGTGAGGAGGTCACAGGTGCATGCGTCCTCTCTCTCCAGCCCCCCTCTTCCCTTCTCTGCACAGACCCCACTTTCTGAAGTAGGAAGCTTTTCTCTGTGAGTGTTTGCCATCTTCCCTCACCTTGTCCATGTCAGTGAGAACAAACTGAACTCTGGACCCATTGAATATGCTTTGTGGACAAGATGTAGCTTCAATACTGCAGTGCCCATCATGCTGGACGGTGTCCAGGCACTGCTAATTGGAGCTCAAAATTGACCATTGACCCTGGCTGAAAATGAACAGCCCCACTTCCCTATTGGATAATTGATTTTGGATGTTGCTAAGTATGTCTTCCATTAGAAATCAAGGCTTCTCCTGGGTGCCTGTCTTCCCACTCTGCAGGGAAAGAAAGGCATGCTGAGGATGCCAGGGGCTTAGGAACAGAGCTGGTTGCCTGGGGAAGAGAAGAACATTAAATTTCCTGGGGCTCTCTGGAGGGAGAGATGCCGAGAGGTGCTAGAAGAGCAGGCTCTTCTGAAATTGGGGCCCAGCCTCCTTGAAGTCCATTCCCAGCTAGAGTCCGAGCTAGAAGAGCCTTCGAAGCATCTATACCACCAGTCCTTTTCCCGGACAGTAATGGCGGCTGCCGTTTCCCCTGGCTCTGCACCACCTGTCTGACTCAGGCCGCTGGCTCCGGCTGTAGTACAAACTCCCACCCCAATCAAGCATATTTCTCTCCTCTGCACTTCGTCTTACCTTGGGGTTCCTCCCCCCCATCTGCATGGCTGGCAATTCTGTGACCCCGAGACCATGATGTTGTGGACCTCTGACAGCCCCAGTGGGCTGGTTCCCAAGCCCCCCCAATGATTTTCACTTTCATAGAGACTCTTGGTTCTTAAAACACTCTCTCTGTGCAGTATCAGCTGCAGGAAAAGAGATGGCTTGCTCGACCCCAGCCCCAGCTCTGCTCTGCTTCTCAGGGAAGGAAAGACCCCTAGATCTTTTCTCCCAGCTTCGACCTGCCAGTGACTTCTCTGTCTGCTCCCTCAGGTTAAAGAGGAGGACAAAAGTCTGACCAAACCTGGCCCTCCAGGCAAAGAGGAAGGGGCTGTAAGTGCTTCTCTGAGATGTGTGTATGTGTTTGTGTGTGTGTGTGTGTGTGTGTGTGTGTGTGCGTGCGCGCGCACACACACACATTTATCTGGTGGGTTGGCCTTGTCCCTTTCAGTGTTGCCAGTGTGGTTAGAAGGAATGTCAGTAATGGAGTGGAAAGTACAGCCTGTGGCTCCACTTTGGGAGTATGAAGTGGTGGTGGGGAGCCAAGGTGCTTTGGAGCCCATGCTCTGTCAGCTCCCCAACCCCCTTAGTTGACTCCTTCAGCTTCGGTTTCTTGAACCTTTGGGGGCACGCGGTGCTTAGGTGGGTAAATGCTCAGGTCAGGGAGCGCCGACCAAATGAGAGCTCAGCTGTTGGGAGTCTTCAGCCTGGACTGGGCGCCTAAGGCAAGGGCACAGAGGGGCTCTCGGCAGCTGCTGCTGCTTCACCCCGCCCCACCCCTCAGCTGCTTTGTGCACAACCTGGAAGCTGCTCAGTGTCCCCAGACCCCTGTCACCTTGGGGCAGAGACCCTGAATAAAGCTAGATGCTTACAGGGTGAGAGGGAAGGTGTCCTCCGATCAGTGGTCCATAAGTGTGTCCAAGAGAGGGTGCAGGCATTTTCAGGATGGGCTAACTGGACCATGAAGCCATGCTCCCTTACTCCAATAGTAGCTGTCCTAACCTCCCTCCTTCCTTGGATGATTGATTTGCCAGACATGTGGCTTCCTTTGGAACTGTAAACACTCCTGGAAGGCCAAGGCTAACCAGTGATTTCAAAGGAATGCGTTTGAGAGAGGTGAGGAAGGAGCCCAAGTTTTCCTTCTTTCGTTTTCTAACATGTAAAGTGCTTAGGAGAGTGTCTAGCAGGCAAAATACCATGTATGTGTTAGCAACTACCCTCATGTCCTCATCTTCACCTGTGGGAGATGGGAGGGAAGCCAGGAATCAGAAGGGAGAGAGTGCTGTCAGTTGGGGCTGTGGCTAGCTCCACAGTCCTCTGGCATGCCACTGAATACTCTCAGCCTAAGAAGCTGAAGACGAGCCACCGTCCAGCTCTCCCTCTTCACCCCTTCAGCAGAACCTCCCTGGAACAGAGGGCAGTGTCCTCTGCATGTGGCAGGTCTGTCATCTGGGAGCTGTAAACAGGCACAGCAGCCAGCCCTCCACATTGGGGTGAATCACGGGTGTGCAGGGGGTGGAGGATGAGCGGAACAGTGTAGTGAGTGGTCACTGGCTGGCCGGCTCCTGAATTGACCTTGTCTCCCAGGCAGTGTGGCGAGCTTTGCAGGAAACTCTGCCCTGCCATTAGCCAGCGTGGCCTTCCAGTGGTGGTCTCTTGCCACCTCAGACAGTTCCTGGCAGAGGGAGAATGCCAACATATACCAAGCAGCTTCGAGGTGCCCAGAGGGTGGTCTCTACCCTGCTCTCCAGAACTGTGGCTCCTGGATTGTTTAACCCTTTGTGGGCCTGAGTTGCCTCCCCTCCCTCCCATCATTCCACACATGCCCTCTGGGAGGTAGGAGTCTCCAAACCCACGGGAGTTTACAGGAGGGAAACAATGCGGGCGCCAGGTCTCTGCAGCTCTTGAGAGTATAGGTGAAGGGGAGACAATTTCTTATCAATTTCTTCCTTCAGGAGGGTCAGGCTGTAGGTTTGATTGCCTAGAGAGCTGAGTGATGAAGAAATAGGGATGACAAGGACAGGAAGGCCCGAGGAGCTGGGCCTAGTGTGACCTTCTCACTTTCCAGCACTACTGGCTGTGAGGGGATGGGGTGTGGGTGGATTGGTTCTTGTAATTACCCTGACATAAAGACATAAAGATTCCAGGGTCCTCGTGGGCTTTGGGGACTTTGTGGTGGTGTCTTCACACCTTCTGTGTTGGGCAGCAGGGTGATTTGTGAGAAAGGGAAGCCAAGCTTTCCGATGCAGTTGTGCTATCTAGCGGTCTAGGCTCTAGAAGGGAGAGGGAGGTGTACTGGGGAAGAGAAGGGAGCTTTTGGATCTGTGTGTGTCAGTGAGTGGAAGGTCTGTCTTGGGGCCCGAGGCCACACCCCCTCACATCCTGTGTGCATGACTGCAGGCCTGTGGGGTTGCGTCTCATGTCTACCTGTATTTATGTGACTCCAGCCAGAGGGCAGCTCTAAGGACAGCAGTGGTCCATCCAGGAGTCCTCAGCCTGCCACCAGCCCGGTACCCTCAGAGACTTCCCAGAGAGCCAAGAGCCCTGAACCCACGCTCACTATGAATGGCCTAGGCACTACCTCAGCCGAAGGGCCAAATGAAGAGGCTCAGGGGCTGTCCCGGAAGCGGGTGGCGAATGCCGTGAGGAAGGTGGTAAGCAAGGTCCTGCCTGGTGAGGAGCCTGGGAATGCCAAGGAGCCTCCAGGCCGAGGAACCAAGTCCCCTGAGCACCCAGCTCGAGGCAAGAAGGGAGAGAAGGCAGCCTCTGGTCCCAAACCCCAACCCCCACCGCCTCCTCCCCCTCCTCCTCCTGCTCCATCGAAGCCTGAAACAAAGAAAGAGGCAGCCAAAGATGAGCTTTCTGTGGGCCTGCGCAGTCTGATGTCCCGGGGCCGAGGCAAGGACCACAAGTCCCGTAGCAAGCAGCCTCCTGGGAAGGGAGAGAAGGCCCCCAGCCAGGAGCCAGCCTCCTCTGGAAAATCAGGCTCTCCAGACATGGTGGACTCCCCCAAGAAAGCAGGGTCCCCAGCCAAGCCTGAAACCTCAAGTAAGCGGCGCTCCCCAGCCCCAGCACAAGAACTGGCTGACCCAAACCTGGCTGGCGCGAGGTTGAACCCCTCTGGAGAGCAGCAGTCCCAGCCACCAGCCTCTGGTGTGCAGCAGGAGGTACCCCAGTGTGCCGCTAACCTCCCCTGCCCCTCACTACTCTTCCTTGAGGGCTCTGTGTCCTCATGATGGCGTCCTCAAGCTTGCAGGAGCCTCGCATGACCAAAGCTGGCCCAGCGTCATAGGCCTACCCACCATGGCAGGGGCTGCATGACTCTCATTAACTCTATGTCAGAACCGGCCTGGGCTCTGGTCTGGTTGCCGAGATGGGACGTGCTAACCAGCATTGCTGCATGCCTTTCCGTAAAAGTCAAGAGTGGTCTCTAGCCAGCTTGAGGCACCGTCTCCAAAGCTAAAGATCGCAGTCTTGGCAGATGAGTGCAAGGTGGAAATAGTTTTAAACCAGGTAACCCAGGCTCACATCCACAGCCATACCCCGGTGAGACTTCAGCAAGGCCCATCGCTAAGGGCCTGTTTGGCAAGTGGGGCGGGGTGGGGTTACAGTGCGGGTCCTTAGCCTCTTCTGTGAAGTCTTAAGTACTGGGAGTTAGTCATTTTTATATTTTGGGATGTTTTATGGTATACATGCTAGCAGCCACCTGCAGCAAACTTGCGTGACTATGTCCAGAGCAAACTCGTGAGTATTCTCCCTGCAGGAGGATAAAAGATCAACAGGTGTTGCCACCAACATAATTAAGAAAACTCTTCTATTTGGGGGACTCCTTGGGTTGAGTCACAAACAAGGGTTAAAACTTGCCTTGAAGGGCGGCTGTGTTGATCAGATCTGATGCAGGTTAAATGCCAAACCCGTCACCAGTACCCACAGCGGTAGGCCTGACTGTGATGCCGATGCTGACTGATGCTGTCACTGCTTTCTTCAGGCCTGGCCCAAACATGTATTCTGGCTGCAGCAATCCTGGGAAGCCCTGTACCTGGGTGACAGGCAGGCATGGCGAGCCCCTTTGTATCGGCACTACCCCATCTTCACGGTTGATGGCTCCTTGGCTGGCCTTGAGTTAGAGTTAGTTCTTTCCAAGCTCCTCTACCCGAGGGTCCTGTTGAGGTCTCACAGGATATGTGTTGGGGGGGTCGACATTAACTTCCACACTGAGCAGGTTCCTAGTGGCTAGAAGGAGAGGAGTGAGGTGGATGCCAGGGCACAGTCTGAGGGACCTTGAGGCACTTACTGGGTGCTTCCTGTTGGTAGCCATCTTTCCTGGAAGCTGCCTTGCCCCATTCTTCCTGGGTACTGCAGGATGTCCAGGAAAGCCAGCTGCCACCCTTCCGCACCTCCTGACCTACTCTGTCAGGGCAGTGTATTCCTATCCCCCAGGGAAGAGTTGGCAGGGGCTTTCTGGCCCGAGGATCAGGTTAGGAACTGAACTTCAGTCCCTTGGGGGAACCTGTAAGTAGGTAGGAAGTGTCCTGTGCTTGTCTTGGCCTGTTGCCTTCTCCCTCCGGCACACTTTTCCTTGCACTAGTGTGGAGTTGGAGGCTGAGACATGTCTTGACCTGGATTTCATCCCTTGTTCATCCTGGGACAGGAGCAAATGGGGAGGGTAACAGGGTTGTTCAGAGCGCACAATGGTAGAGAGAGTAACTTAAGGCCTCATAGGCACCTCCTGTTCCTTTTTTTGAATCATACAGTTTCAAAACTCAAATTGGCGCTCAGCTTGTCTCCCTGACCCTGCTCCACTTCTGCATCGGGTCCCAGTAACTTCCTGGGCTGAGAGCTTGGCGTGTGGTGCCCCCACTGTCCCCTGGGCCAGAACTAATGATGGTTTAACCTTTAGGCAGGAGCTGAGCCTGAGGTCCAGCTGAGTCCTGCAGAGGAGGCACACCAGCGACTTGAGAGGATCTTCACTGCTTCTGTAATGCCAGCTCTCTCTCGTGTGTGGGGTTCACAATACCTGGCCCTCTTCTTCCTAAGGCTGGTGGCTGGAGTGTGTGTGTGTGTGTGTGTGTGTGTGTGTGTGTGTGTGTGTGTGTGTGATGGAACCCCATGGCTGTTCACGAACCTTCACAATGGCTCTTTGGTTGGAGAAAAGAAAGCTGAACTTGATGAAATATTGATCCTCCAGACAGACTAGGGCCCAGTGACCATGGAGGGGCCCTTCATAGCTTTAGTCCCTTTCTCTAGCCCTGGTCTCCTACTTTGGGGATACTCATTGGTGTTGGGTTCTGGTGTATGACAAGACAGGAGTCAATTTTGATGCCAGGGGCCTAGACTCACGTGGATATTAACCTTTCTTATTCCTAACAACCAGCACCCAAGACTTGCCTGGCTCTCATTTCTGCCAGAAAGGCTTTGGAGGGCTTTGACTAGGCAGACTGTAATATAGAGGTCAAGGCTGGCTCAAGGGTTGGGCAGCTGACAGGTAGCCCTGTGGTTGGAGCTGGGTGGAATGATGCCTCTGCTTGCCAAGTGGTCAAGGTGCCTGCCCAGGGGTGGACCATGTTGCAGTGGGGGTTTGAAGAAGGTGTCATAGATTTAGGCTGTCAGTTCCATGAACTAGCTCTGAAGTGTAAATAGAGCCCCTGGTAAGGGAAGTGGCACCCCACGGCCTGTGTTGAGAAAGGAAGGACAGCTTTCTTTGTGTCTGTGTCATAAACAGGCTGGTGCTCTTGGGAAAGAAAAAAAAAAAAAAGAAAAAAGATCCCAGGGGCCCTAACCTTGGGTGTTGTGAGGTGACCTGGCCCTCCAGGGGCATGGAAGAGGGAGACTAATCCAGGGTGGACTGAATAGCCAGTCCCTCAGAGACTGGCCGGAGACAGAGAGAGTGGCAGATGCTTGTGTACCACAAGGAATAATCCACAAGACCCTTCCTTCTGTAGGGTCTAATGATAACAAGAGCTCCTACCCCCATGGTGGTCTGGCCTCTCCAGCCAAGCCAGTACTCCAGTCTTGGGCAAGTAAACAGTGCTGGCTCACTGGTCTAGGGGTGTCTTATGGAGGGTACCTGCAGTGCTCGCTACCTGTCTTCACCTTTCTCTCGTTCTCTCTTTGCTCGCTGCTGGTAGCTGGACCCTGAGGCCGCCTCCCCTGCCCACAGCCAGGTAGGGTGCCCCTGCCCCACCCAGGAGCCCTCTGCTTTCTCCGGTGACAACCCACCACCCCCACCTTGCACGTGGGTTGGCGTCTGTGCTCGGGCTTCCTGCTGGAGTGTAAGGCCTCTTTCCCTCCAGGTTCCCACTTTGTGTCAGGGGAGCCAGGGGAGCTGAGATGGTACAGCTGCGGCCCTTGGGGACCACCACTGCCCTCCCTCCCCAACCCCTTCCCCGCCAGCTTTGCCTCCTAGCCACTGAAGCCCGGGCATTTCTGCCCTGATCACCCTGGGTAGGAAAGAACCAAAAGACCTTTCTTCCTCTCCTTAGCCCCAGCCTGAGGATGAGATGTTCTTCACGTTCTGGTCAGTGTGAGAAACTTGTTTTTAGACAGGCCATGACCCTTTGATGTCATTCCTAACATGGCCATAGAACTTGCTCACTCAGGACAAAAGTTTCACTTGATTCATGTGATTTGAAAAAGACAAAACACAGGTGATTTGTTTTCTGAGACAGAGTCTCTGTATGTAGTCCTGGCTGTTCTAGACCTCACTATATAGACCAGACTGGCCTTGAACTCACAGAGCTCTGCCTGCCTCTGCCTCCTGAGTGCTGGGTCAAAGGTGCCCATCAAGACTGCCAGCTCAATCCTCCAAATATTAAAAGATAAAAACCCAGTGTGTTAAAGTTTTATCCCTTAGATAAATCAAAACATTGACAGCTTTGCTACGATCAGGCTATTGATCTCCCTTCTGTTCTGAGCTAAGAAATGTGATGAAGACTCTACAATATTTCCGCTCACCTGTTCTTGTCATTTTCTGTCCCTTACCCAGGGTTCAGTATCACAGGGTGGTGTCCCTGCCTCACTCTGGGGTTTCATGAGAAAGGGACACATTTGGGGTAAGAATCTGGGGTGTTGCCAGCTGGGGAGAGTGTCCGAGCCAGTGTAAGCCTGACACCCTGCTTCTGGGGTGCCAGCTTCCCCCAAGGTGCCATGACATTGCTGACGTGTTGCCCACACGCCACCACGGAGCCCGATAAGGTCCCTTTCATGTCCTCTGGTGTCCCTGTTTCCTTGTGCAAGTGTTGCTGTTAGGGGTGTCAGATCTGATAGCCCCACGCTCTGACAGTGCCTATTTTGATTGCTGATCTCTGACCTCAGGGGCTTCCCAGCTCTTTCACATCTACTTCTGTGCTTCCTGTGTTTGACAAAGCAGCACTGTCTCTATGCCCATGCTGCCCTGTGCCCTCATGTGGCACTAATATACCCACTAGGTTTGTGTAGCTTGTAGACTGTGACTTGGAGAAGGCGCTATCCCCTTGCCCACATAGAACATCTGTAGGCCAGAGCCCAGGGCCTCTTATCATTCCACAGTGCAGAACCCTAGGGTGCAGGAAAATGGCTCTTCCAAGCTTATGGCAAGAGGCCTTTCTTTTGGCATAAAAGAACCAGCAGTTGTGGCCCAGACATAGAATTCAGGGCTTGAGTCAGGTGCAGATCTCACAGGCTCCCAGGGATGAAGGGATGGGGCAGCTAGAGATGAAGCCTGGTGACTTGCTTTCCTGTGGCTGGTTCTCTGATGGTCACAATGCTCCCTGTGTCCACGGACCCTCAAAGTTGGTATAATTCCTAACCTCACTGTCTTTGTTGTCAGCATTCCTGGCTTCCTGCCCTCCTTTCCTGCCCTCTCTCTCTCACAGACACACACACAGACACACAGACAGACACACACACATATACACACATGTGTCCTGTGTCTCCCACCTAACCGTTCCACTTCGTCAGTGGCTCAACTTGAAGCCCTTTCCTCCCTTGTCGTTTCATTCCTGCTGTTCTTGTCTCTCTGTCTTTTAAAGCAGTGTCTGTTCATTCCTCCCTTCCCTCTATAGGCAAAGACGGAAGAGCAGATTGCTGCCGAAGAGGCCTGGTATGAGACGGAGAAGGTGTGGCTGGTCCATAAGGATGGCTTCTCCTTAGGTGAGTCTTTGGAGGTTGGGTATAGACACTGGGACTTGAGTCAAGTCTGGCAAGGGATTGCCTCTACTTCTGGTGAGGCCCGGTAGTGAGCAAGGAGAGGCTGGTGAGCCAGTGGGGAAGAAGGTCTAAGGAGAACAGTAGAACTTCCCAGGCCCAAGTCCAACCATCCCTGCTCTGCAGCCAGCCAGCTCAAGTCGGAGGAGCTCAGCCTACCTGAGGGGAAGGTGCGTGTGAAGCTAGACCACGATGGAGCCATCCTGGATGTGGATGAAGATGATGTAGAGAAGGTTGGAAGGAAGCTGCTGGCAAGGGAGGACACAGGCAGGGCAGGCTTGTCCCCTGTGATGCAGATGGGATCTGTCCTCATTGTCTCCTCAGGCTAATGCTCCCTCATGTGACCGTCTAGAGGACCTGGCCTCACTGGTGTACCTCAACGAGTCTAGCGTCCTGCACACAGTGCGCCAGCGCTATGGGGCTAGCCTGCTGCACACGTATGCCGGCCCTAGCCTGCTGGTCCTCAGCCCCCGAGGGGCCCCTGCTGTGTATTCAGAGAAGGTGTGCCTTCCTAAGGACCCGCCCACCCGCCTCACCCTGCCTTTTCTGGTTCTCTACTCTTTCTCTCTGGTGTCCACTGAGTTCCTGCCCACTCTTATAGTTGACTTTGGGAAGAGGAGGCAAAGGGTGGGGACAGTCTTTAACAGAGTGGTCGGATATCTGCATTTCCGTGGACGGCTTTGCCCTCAAAATACCCTGGGCATCTGTAGAGTGGCAGTATAGAGATCTGCGAGCCCCACAGAGGTAAGACTAGGTGGCCCAGCCCCCAGAGCCCCCTTCTTCCCTCGGTGCCTCTTCTGTTGAAGGTGATGCACATGTTCAAGGGGTGCCGGAGGGAGGACATGGCGCCCCACATCTACGCGGTGGCCCAAACTGCATATAGGGCAATGCTGATGAGCCGTCAGGACCAGTCCATTGTCCTTCTGGGTAGCAGTGGCAGCGGCAAGACCACCAGCTTTCAGCATCTGGTGCAGTACCTGGCCACCATTGCTGGCACCAGCGGGAGCAAGGTGTTTTCTGGTGAGGCGGGGCTACAGGGAAAATGGACAGGGGGCAGGGTATGGGAAAAGGAGAATGACTCTCCTAGATGCGGCTCTTCTCCCTTCCCCCCACCCCCCCGCCCCGTTCCTTATCCCCCTGAACGTCCCAATCCCAATCTCTGGGCAGTTGTTTTCTGGGACATCCTGGGGCCGGTGGCATGGAGGTAAGCTGTCCCTGATTTTCCTGATGTCCCTTGGGCCTGTGCTTGCAGTGGAGAAATGGCAGGCTCTGTCCACCCTCCTGGAAGCCTTTGGGAACAGCCCTACCATCATGAATGGCAGTGCCACCCGCTTCTCCCAGATTCTCTCCCTGGACTTTGACCAAGCTGGCCAGGTGGCCTCAGCCTCCATTCAGGTAAGAGGCATTGCCCAGGCCTAGGGAGCAAAGATGGACCCCAGGTTTCATGTCCTGGGAGTCATCCTCTCTACTACCTCATTAGCCTGGGAGTCTGCCCTGACGCAATGGAGGCCATGACAGCATTGGCAGGGCTGGTCAGTGCTGTCCCCATTCTGGCCCCCAGGCCTCCTGCATCATCTCCTTTCCCCTCCCCTCCCACTGTGGGGAACCTCCCCCCCACTCTGCCCACTCTCTGAAACTCAGGGACCTGAGACTTCTCTCAGGCCAGTGCTACAACACTTAGCAATGAAGTCAGGCCCAGGCACACTGATCTTCTCCCATGCTGAATAAAGTTTCTTTAAAAAAAAAATTACATCTGGGGGCTGGGGAGATGGCTCAGAGGTTAAGGGCCCTGACTGCTCTTCCAGAGGTCCTGAGTTCAGTTCCCAGCAACCACATGGTGGCTCACAACCATCTATAATGGGAGCTGATACCCTCTTCTGGCTTGTAGGCAGACCATTGTATACATAGTAAATAAATATATCTTTTTTAAAAATTACATTTGTAATCCCAGCATTCAAGGAGGCAGAGACAGGTGGATCTCTGTGAGTTTGAGGCCAGCCTGATCTACAAAGCAAGTCCAGGACAGCCAGGGCTACACAGAGAAACCCTGTCTCAACCCCCACCCCCCAAAGTTTACGTTTATTCATTTATTTGTGTGTACGTGTCTATACACATTTACACAGGCGTACCATGGCACATGTGTGGAGGTCAGAGGGCAACTTGCTGGAATCAGTTATTTTCTTCCATCATGTGGGTCCTAGGGATCAAATCCAGGTTGTTAGGCTTGGTGGCAAGCTTTTTGTCTGCCAAGCCATCTTGTCATCCGCTAAATGAAGTCTTCTGCCATAAGCATCCATCACCCTAGGGAGGCGGGTTCCTGGGAGCTGGGCATAGCAGTATCGCCCCTACCCCAAGAGTTGGGACTTTCTTCTTTTGCTCAGCTCTGCCTGCTACCTTTTTTGATCTTGGAGTGAGGTGGTTGAGCACTTGCAAATAGGATGCCCTGATGGGTCTCTGGGCTTGGAGGGTCAGGGGTGGGGGGAGTGTGACCCTTCCACACCTCTGCTGTGCCATAGACAATGCTCTTGGAGAAGCTGCGCGTGGCCCGGCGCCCAGCCAACGAGGCCACTTTCAATGTCTTCTACTACCTGCTGGCCTGTGGGGATGGCACCCTCAGGTGAGATGGGGTGGGGTAGTCTAATGGGACTCTGGACTCCAGCCTAGTGACTGGGATTTTGCCACCTTCTGGCCCACTGTGTTCATTGCTTGCTGTGTGCTGGCTCCAAGGTCGGCCCTAGCGGGGATGTTGAGATGGTATAGACTCAGGTCTTACTTACAGATTCAGGAATTACTTGGTCCTAAATCTTGGGGTCACACTGTATGAAAGGGACACACTGGCCCTTCACTGGTCAGTGGCCTCTGGGTCTGGGGAAGGAGCTCAGCTGCGCACAGGTGGTGGCTGGCTTGCATGCAGTTGTGCAGCTGCTGTGAGCTGAGCTGGCCTGAAAGCCAAGCCTTCTCCAGTACCCTCCAGCTGGCCCTGAGCAGCGCATTGCATGACTCTTCCATGTTCTTCAGACCGGCTCTCTGCAGGCCAAGCGGGTGGCTCTGGGCACCCTCTTCACTTTCTTTCGCAGCAGAGGCACAAATGGTCCTTCAGGCAGGCTCCTGGCTCCTCTTTGGGGTTCTAAGTGTACCCCTTTCTTCTAGGGAGGCTGGTGTCCCTACTGAGGCATCCAGCCCAGTTAGGAAAGGTGGCAGATCTGGCTGGATTATTGGGGCGATGGGCAGATGGAACACACAGTCTGCAAGCTGATTATTTGTCACCCCTGAGGAGGATATGGCCTTGGCCTGAGACCAACCCTCATACCGATGCCTCCTTTCTACCCCTAGGACAGAGCTCCATCTGAACCACTTGGCAGAGAACAATGTGTTTGGGATTGTGCCGTTGGCCAAGGTGAGAGCTGGCCTGTGGGGGCTGAGCTGGTGGCTCTGGGGCTAGAAGCCTCCACTGGTGGGTGTTTCTAGCCTGGCCTTGCTAGGCTAGGGGGTGCAGTGGTCTGGGGACTACGGGGAGGGAAGCCCTCTGAGGTTCAGAGCCGTCATGCCTGTCTACCCTCCAGCCTGAGGAGAAGCAGAAGGCTGCTCAGCAGTTCAGTAAGCTGCAGACGGCCATGAAGGTGCTGGCCATCTCCCCGGAGGAACAGAAGGCCTGCTGGCTCATCCTGGCTTCCATCTACCACCTGGGGGCTGCTGGAGCTACCAAAGGTAGTGGGCAGCCTGTCCTGTTACCCAGAATGCCTTGGAGGCCCCTACCCATGTGTGTGGCTATTTCTTGTCCCACACACTCAGCTGTTACCAGACAACCTTCCCCCACCCCCACACATACTTTGACCTGTAACCTGTCTCAGTCCTCCATGTCAGGGCAGGCGAGAGAAACATCTCTGCCCATGATTGCCTGAGGCTTGGCCTTAGCTATCAAGACTGAGAGCACAGAGAGGAGCGAGTGGGTGGCTCGGGTGGGGGTGGGGGTGGGGGGTTGAGGGATGGAAGGTACTCCCTCAGAGCGGGTGAGTGACGCCTTCTCATTCCCTCCCTGATAGAGCCCCTTGAGGAGCAAGCCGGTAACTGACCTTGTTGTACCTTGGGGTGTAGGGTCCTGCTTGACTGTCTTGGTGCTTCCCCGGGCTTCTGGGCACTGGGCTCATTCTCGTGGCAGGGAGAACTGGTCTAAGGAGAAGCCCTATGTTGAGAGTAGAAAAGGAGCTTGGTATCTGTGGGACCTCTTAGAGCCCCCCCCAATATCAGTTTTTCCTTCCCATTTTGCATCCGGAACCTGGGGCTCCCTGAGACCAGTTTCCCCATCGGTAGTTGCTGCTCTTTGTCCTGCATGTCAGGGTGGAGGTCCCTAGGGTGCAGCAGGCACCTGGTGATGGATGGACTTAGCTTCTGCACTTGGGACCCATGGCTTGTGGAGGGCTGGGGCGCGATCTGACTAGAAAGAATGGTTCTCTTCCTTGGATATTGCACTGAAGGGCCACGACTGTGGCAGCTCCTCACCCCTTTTCCTCCTGCCTTGCAAAAGGGTATGCTGGCTCCAGACAGCACTTCTGGCTTTTGCTCTGTCTTCTGGGAGATGTGAGAAAGTGAGGGTTGCTTAGCAGGAGTTGGGACGCATCGGTGGTTGTGGGCGCATGCAGGGACACGTGTCTGGGTATCTGGTCTCTATGATAGCAGCTCTGGGTCACCCTGAGTGGACCTTCAGACTTTGGGGGAGGAGAGTGTGAGGGTATGTAGCTGTGTTCTTCTACTCTGAGGAATCAGGCCCAGGTTTCCTCTGACCCTTCTAAGTTTCGACTGCAAATCGGATGCCCTGAGTGTTGAGTAGTGTCGTTCCCTCAAAGTTTCTAGCTTTCCCAGGGTTGTATGTGTGTGCACGCATGCATATGGTATGTGTGTCTCGCCCACGTGTGCAGTAGGGCATCTTCTGTGGGTCTCTTTCTCTGTCAGTGTGGTGATATCCACAAACACGTTCCTTTGAGACTGTGTACTTTTGTATCTCAGAGCCAAATGCAATCGCGTTTTCTTGCCTGCTCATCTTCGTAAGCCCCTGCCTCCCACAGTCCCTTCCCCAGGGCCTGGCTGGCTCAGTTGATGACTGTTTGCTAACACACTGTTTTTCTTTGCATGCTGCATGCTGGTCCTTTGCCTTACAGAAGCTGCTGAAGGTAAAAACCTTGTTTCTTGTTAGCTTTCCCTAATTGCTGTGATTAGACACATGTTGGCTCAGGCGCATATGTCTGTGTGGGCTGTTCCCTTTCCCCTGCGGCTCTGTTGCCTCTCCACAGTTGAGCCATTAAGGCGTCTATGGTCTCCCTTAGGGTAGGGTGGGGGTGGGGGACCCTAACGGATTCAGGGAAAGGACAGGTGCGGTTGCTCTCTCTTGCTAAGACCCCTGGCAGGCACAGGTGGCCCCAGTGCTCCTGCTGGGTAGTCCTCACCCTCTGACCCCGTCCTCAGCCAACTCAAGCTGGACACCCCTGGATTAAAGGGACTGTGTACCCTTTGGTGGCAGCCTGTGGAGTCGGTGTTTCTTTTAGGACTCTTTCCACCTTTAAGGGACTCTAAGAGCTGGCAGCTGCTGGCTACTCTGTTCCCATGCCGAGCTCAAGTGGTGTTATCAGGACTGCCTTTGGCCTTCAGAAGATGCCAACTTCCCCATCCTATGGGGTGAGGGTGCCAGAAGTCATGGCGGTCTTCAGTTGTCCTAAGGAGAACCTCAGGTGCTAAATCTTTTCTTTTTCCTACCCCACAGCTGGACGTAAGCAGTTTGCCCGCCATGAGTGGGCCCAGAAGGCTGCATACCTGCTGGGCTGCAGCCTGGAAGAGCTGTCCTCAGCCATCTTCAAACACCAGCTGAAAGGGGGCACCCTGCAGCGGTCCACCTCCTTCCGTCAGGGCCCGGAGGAGAGCGGCCTGGGAGAGGGTAC
Organism: Psammomys obesus; assembly: GCF_907164565.1. NCBI lineage: Eukaryota > Metazoa > Chordata > Mammalia > Rodentia > Muridae > Psammomys > Psammomys obesus. The sequence goes on from NW_026595981.1 coordinate 3,573,371, forward strand.
AGGTGCCTGGGGGCCCTCGCCTGAGGGGTGGAATCAGAAGGCCTTGCCTGAGACTTGCTGCCATCCTGGATGTGGGAGGGACGACTGGAGTGGATAGATGCTCCCAGAGGGACAGCCCCAGGACTCCATGCTATCTGTGTGGGTAGAGAGCGTTCTTGGGCAGGGGGTGTGGCCCCAAGGACCGAAGCTACATGTGTGTCTCTTGTTGCACAGGCACCAAACTGAGTGCTCTGGAGTGCTTAGAGGGCATGGCATCTGGGCTCTACAGCGAACTCTTTACTCTCCTCATCTCCCTGGTGAACAGGTAAGCGCCAAGTGGACTACAGAGGCTCCCTGCTTTCTGCTATAGTAGAAATGGGGTTGTTGCTTAGGGGGTGGTGGCTCAGGCAGGGCTCTCTTCCACCAGCAGAGGACTCCCTGTCCCTGTCAGCCAGGTGGGAGCCCTGGGTGCTGGGCAGAGAAGTGGGGCCCCCTGTGTGGTAGGGCCCCATCCAGCTCTGACCCAGGCTCTTCCCGCTAAGGGCTCTCAAGTCTAGCCAGCACTCGCTCTGTTCCATGATGATTGTGGATACGCCAGGCTTTCAGAACCCCGAGTGGGGTGGGTCAGCCCGTGGAGCCTCCTTTGAGGAGCTGTGCCACAACTATGCCCAGGACAGGCTGCACAGGCTGTGCCATGAATGCACCTTCCTGCAGGAGCTGGAAAGATACAAGGAGGTAGGTGGCTGCCCCAGCCCTGCGCCCCTCTTCTTCCAGCCAGGGCATCCTGGGCAGGGTCTCTGCATGCATGCAGCACTGAGTCCCAGCTCTCTGACCCCACTCATTTCTGCCTTCTGGAGCAAGAATTTTATTCAGGCCTTGGCTATGTCCATCTCTCTCTCCCTCTCTTCCTTCCTTCCTTCCTTCCTTCCTTCCTTCCTTCCTTCCTTCCTTCCTTCCTTCCTTCCTTCCTTCCATATTCTTTTATCTTAATATACATACTGTGTTCTCCCTGCATGTATGCCTGCCCATCAGAAGAGAGCATCAGATGTCATTATAGATGGTTGTGAGCCACCATGTGGTTGCTGGGAATTGAACTCAGAGCCTCTGGAGGAGCAGCCAGTGCTCTTAACCTCTGAGCCATGTCTCCAGCCCCCCAGCTGTGTCCTTTCTTTGTGGACAGTCTATAGTCCAGGAAACTGAAGGCATATTCCGAGTCCCAGGGAGATCTTGGTGCCTCTTTATGGCATCCTTTTCAGTTTGTGAATTTTCACAACGCAGTGTCTGCCTCAAGGTGGGACTTAGGTGCCTCTTCTCCCAGATCCCAGTCTCAGATCTCTTAGAATCTAAGATGGTGGCTAGCTATCAGGCCCCTCCCTGAAGAGGTCTCTGGATGTGAGTTCTGGGATTTCTTTCTCCTTCGGAAGAGGATATGTGTCTTGGATAAGAGGAGACCCCAGAGGGAGGGATGTGACCTTGTCTTCGTGAGTTCTAAAGACGATTGTGTGAGATGCAGAGAAGGCTTATTCTGCATTGCCTAACCAACTGATGCAGATAGCGGCAGAATGTGACTGCTGTTTGGTAGAAAAAGAGATTATGAGAATTTTAGCTGTCAAAAAATATTGAGTATTACCTTGGGAGGTAATGAGCAGTTTGTCCTTCAGGATAGTTTAGGGACTCCTGCATGGAGTTGAGGCATTAGATTGCTGTCACCAGAGGCCCTGCCTAGCCTGCTCTTATGGCTACGCACCCTTCGTGGCCCCGTGTGCATTACTGTCGTACCTTCTTTCCTAGGAGAACATCGAACTGGCATTTGATGACTTGGAGCCGGCTACAGATGACTCAGTGGCTGCTGTGGACCAGGCTTCCCACCAGTCCCTGGTAGGCATGTCAGGAAAGCCCAGGCTAGCCTCAGCTCTTTCCCACTCGATTGCCTCTGGTCGAGCCCTCCCGGCTGAGCTGCTGCTGGGGCTGCCACTGTGGTCTGAGGAAGGGTAATACCCGCATATCACGTACCAGCCAACTCCAGGGCTCTACCCTTCAGCACTCAGTCTGGCTGGGTGGTGTACACTCTCCTGCCTGGTCGGGAACCATCATCCAGAGTCCCAGCCAAACAAGTCCTCCTTCTCTCGCTACCCGAGGCTCAGACTCTGTCCTGAGCCTAACTGAGCTCTCAGTGTACCTGCCTCAAGCCCTGACATCTGCTGCTGGGGGGTGAGGGGGTGGGGGTGTGACTCTAAATCCATCCTCACAAGAGGAAAACAGACGCAGTCTACCAGGGCCTGGGTGAGGAAGCAGCGACACCCTTAAACAGCGTCAAGTGTAAAATGCCCAAGGGGACAGACAAGATGTGAGTCCTCACCCCACAGCCTTGGGGACAAGCTGTCACCCTCTCTGCTAGTATCTTGGACATCTTGTTGCCTGGGGCACTGGCTGGCTGGTCTAATGAGTGCTTGGCATTTGGTGATTGTCTTCAGTTCAGGGATTTGCAGCCTATACTGTTTTTTGGAGAGTGCTATTTTTGCTTTTCAGCAAAATTCTTGATCTGCTTGGCTCTCCCTGTTTCCTTGCTGTGGGCCTGCTGGGCTAGCAAGGCATGGGAACAAAGGCGTATAGTGCCAGGAGGCTCTCCAGGGAAGATGGAGATTCTGATCCCAATACCTGGGCTTCCATGGTGGCCTCCTTGGAGAGCCTTTGCCATCTTCAGATGGGAGGAAGCTGTCTTGGCGTCTCCTGAGCAGCAGGGGGCAGACGTGTGTTAGGCTGCAAATCAGTCATTAGGTTTCTGCTACCTGATGGTTCTAGGGCGGGGGTCTCCAGGGTCTTACCATGCCACTCCTTTCTGCCATTCATCTTCAGCTAACAGAATGCTGTCACCATCCATTGGTCTTTAGCCTTCTAGGAGTCAGACTGACTCCCTTCTATGGGGAGGGGAAATAGCACTTTTCTTATTTTTCTTGTCTGCCAGGCCCTAAAAGCCAAGCAAGAGTGAGGTGTGGGCAGTTCTTCCTGCCTAAGGGAGACAAGGGAGACACAGAAACACGGAAAAGGACCTTTCAGGCCAGATGTAGCCATAAGCTTAGCCTGTTTGGTCTCCGTGAGGTATTAGGAAGCAGGATTCCACCCTCTCTTGAAAAACCCCTGGCTTAGAGGCTGGGGGGTGGGGGGGCAGCTAGCTGATTGGGTAATGCTCTTACTGTGTAAGCATGAGGATTAGAATTCACTCAGGAGGCAGGGGATCCCTAGAGCAAGCTGTCTAGCTAGACTAGCCAAACTGGCAAGTTTAAGCAAGAAAGCCTGTCTCAGTATATAAGGTGGAGGCAAGCTGAGCAAGATACCAGACATTAACCTCTTTCCTCCATATGCATGTGCTCATACACACCCATACACCCACAGAGAGAGAGAGGGAGAGAGAGAGAGAGAGAGAGAGAAGGAATGGGAGAGGGAGAGGGAGAGCGAGAGAAGGAGTCTGCTTGAGTGACAGTCAGTAATTCCCTTCAGATGGGGACACATCCTGCTTCTGTTGGCCACTGCCTCCATAAAGAGCCACCTGCCTCAGGGGTTTGGTCCTTGAACTTACGGCCAGCAGCCTTCTAGGCACTCTCTGGGTTCTCCCCGTGAGGACCAGCGTTAACCCCGCATTTATTAAGAGCCTTCTTTGAAGCTGGGTACACACACCTTTAATCCTAGTACTCTGGAAGAAGAGTCTGATCGATCTTTGCGGGATTGAGGCCACCTCGGTCCACACAGCTACACTTTCTTTCAAAATAAATAAACAGCGAAAGGCCTTCCTTGAGCTTTGGCAGTGCACACACTTACGGTCGTCCCCCTGAATGTGCCGGGGAGTGAGGGCAGTGTGGGGCTGCCCTTGCTCCCCTGCCCTCTGAGGGGATAAGGATTGAGGAGAAACTCTGAGTATGGGTGCACAGCAGAAGAAACTTCAGTCTCGGGTGCCTTTGGGTGCCGGATCCCAGCAGTCTTTGGTGGTGGGCTCCTAGCATTCTTTCTCAGCTCCTTTCCTGTGTACGCCCATCTCTTCCACAAGATGTCAGCAGTGAGCAGCCAGAGCCACACTGTTCAAATTCAAGCAGACGTGATTATGGCTGTTAACAGTGTGTGCTTGGGAAGGGGCGGCTCCTTTTGCCCAGCTCCATTCGGCTAAGCTGGCTCTTCACCTTGTACGTAGGTTCGCTCACTGGCCCATGCAGATGAGGCAAGGGGACTACTGTGGCTCCTGGAAGAGGAGGCGCTGGTGCCAGGTGCCACTGAGGATTCCCTCCTCGACCGTCTTTTCTCCTATTACGGCCCCCAGGAAGGTGACAAAAAAGGTAGGTGGTGCCTGGAGGACAGCCCTTCTGCTTTGGAGAAGCCAGATGGCGCTCGCCAGCTGTGTGTGTGTTGGTGCCCTGAAATCTCAACTTTGCTTCCCCGTGCCCTCAGGCCAGAGTCCTCTTCTGCGCAGTAGCAAACCACGGCACTTTCTCCTGGGCCACAGCCATGGTACCAACTGGGTGGAGTACAATGTGGCTGGCTGGCTGAACTACACCAAGCAGAATCCAGCCACTCAGAATGCAGCCCGGCTCCTGCAGGATTCCCAGAAGTAAGGCCATCTCATATCCTGATCCTACAACTGTTCTCTGGGCTCCCTTTCTCTGGAGATATTTCAGAATCCATCACCAGCAAGGCAGATAAGCCTCCAGCCCCTGAGAGACAACAGCCAAGGCCACGTGGGCTTGAGGACACAGGAATAACCTGCAGAAACAGAGACAGGAGACATGGTTAGCGGGACCTATGGTTTTCAGTTTGAACAGCAAGCACCCTCACACTCTTCAGAGAAAGCAGAAACAACATAGTCAGCAAACTTGGAGGCACACACCTGTAACCTCAGCACTCAGAAATTAGAAGCGGGGGAGTCAGAAGTTCAAGGTCGTTGTCCTTGGCTACACTTTTGGAAGATTTTATTTTTTAATTGTGTGTTTGTGAGGGGAGGGGATGGGCACATGAATGCAGGTACCTCTGGAAGCCAGAAGAGGGCGTCAGACCCCCTGGAGCTGGAGTTATTGGGTGGCTGTGAGCCACCTGACGTAGGTGTTGAGGGCTGAACTCGTGCCCTCTGCAAGAGCAGTCAGTACTCTGAACTGCTGAGCGATCTTTTCAGACCCCTCAACAAAATGTAAAAACTAAGAAGTTATTTTAAAACCCAGAAATCACTGAGTGGTGGTGGCATACACCTTTAATTCCAGCACCCAGGAGGCAGAGGCAGGCAAATCTCTGTGAGTTTGAGGCCAGCACGGTCTACAGAGCAAGTTCTAGGACAGCCAGGGCTACACAGAGAAACCCTGTTTCAAACAAACAAACAAACAAACAAACAAACAAACAAACAAAGGCAGTTAAAACCTAGAAATCACATAATCCCTGTCCTCCATTTATGTCATAGATATTTAGATACAGGTAGAGAGAGCCCTGTAGGTGCCAGGCATTTAGCAGTGAAGACAGCACACATCCCTGCCCTATGGAAGAGACGTAATGAACAAGAGATGAAATACATAGGTTAATTATATAGTGTGCTGAGCTGTGTGTCACTAACACTCTCTGCCCCCACCGGTGCGGAAGAGGAGCGAGCGGATTGCCTCCACTGCCCGCTCCCTGCCTGCATGGCCTCTGTCTATCTTGGGTTTTCTCTTCTTCTAGTTTTACTATAGGATATGGGACATACTGCCCCAGGCTTCTGGCCGCGGTCATGTTGTATGTGTATGATGGGTACCTAAGGAGCTGGGGAATGGGGGTGCAGCCTCTGTCACCCTGTGCCGTAGCTCCTTTTCTGGTCTTGCCTCCTTCTGCAGAAAGATCATCAGCAACCTGTTTCTGGGCCGGGCAGGCAGCACCACGGTGCTCTCAGGATCAATTGCAGGCCTGGAAGGTGGCTCCCAGCTGGCCTTGCGCAGGGCAACTAGCATGAGGAAAACCTTTACCACTGGCATGGCAGCTGTCAAGAAGAAGGCACTGTGCATACAGATTAAGCTGCAGGTGGTAAGTGTTTAGCAAAGTCGCAGGTCCCTTCCTTCTGGTAGGTGGGCACTCATGGCATCAGTGCCCAGTCAGATCCACCTGCTTTGGTCACTGCCGGTGGGGTTGGTCGTCTTTTGAGTGCTGTCAGTATGGCTGGCCAGCCAGGCCTGAGGAAGGCAGATGTGTCCAGGCTTAACAGTGTCCTGGCAGGTGGCGGAGCAGCTGCTGTCCTGTGAGGAGAGGAGATGTAGCTTCCTAGAGTACTAGAGCATTGAAGGTTGTCTCTCTGTCTCTGGCAGGATGCCCTCATTGACACCATCAAGAGGTCCAAGATGCATTTCGTGCACTGCTTCCTGCCGGTGGCTGAGGGCTGGCCGGGGGAGCCCCGATCTGCCTCCTCTCGCCGAGTTAGCAGCAGCAGTGAGCTAGACCTGCCCCCCGGTGACCCCTGCGAAGCTGGGCTGCTGCAACTGGACGTGTCCCTGCTCCGGGCCCAGCTTCGGGGATCCCGCCTGCTTGATGCGATGCGCATGTATCGCCAAGGTGAGGTGTCTTCCTTCTTGGCCAAGCTTCTTTCCCAGAGCTTGCCCCATCCCCCACTGCTGCTCTCTTGTCCAGGGACTGGCTTGAGGACTCTCCTTCCTTCTAAGGTTCTTTCTTCTTACTATTCCCAGCCCAACCTGTTGTTCTATTCTTTTCTGCTTGGGGACTCTTCTCTTCCTCCTTTCCTTACTCATTCAGTACACACACACACACACACACACACACACACACACACACACACACCATCCTAAATGCCCTATCATTTGTTCTCATGGCTCCTCTTGCCCAGCATGCCTGGTGTGGGCAGGTCAGCTCTGCCCTGTAGCAGCAGATAAAAGACTCAGTGCCCTTTCGTCCCCATTTGCCCAAGGGTGTTAAATCTCTTTGAAGTACTTAAAACTCCCAAGAAAGGTCAGTAGATCCTTTTAATGGACCCAGCTCCAGGAGGGGACACGGATGACAGTAGTAGCAGTTGCCGTCTATACAGTATTTATGGCTCGCCAGGTGCTATTCTCGGCTCTTTCCCACATTAATTCGAAGCAGCCACGGAAGTGGTAACTAGTATCATCCCTAAGTAAGGAGCAAGGCTCAGAGAGGCCAAGGCATGTGCCCAGGGCCACCCAGTGGCAGAGCTGGATTCCAGCCAGGCAAGCTGGCTTGTCCAGCCTCTCAAGCAGAGAGGTTAGGAATTGCCAGGTTTCTGTTCATTTTTTTCTCCTCCCTTCCTCTAGAAGTGCAGGCTGGGTCCCATCCAACTGCAGACAGGTCCCTTGAGGTATCCCATGGGCACCCTCACTTTTCTTCAGCTTCGAAAGCCAGGAAGCGGGCTCCCTACCCTGTTCTAAATAAATCATCGATCTGTCCCCACATCTTGATATGGAGTTGGTGTTTATTATTTCAAAACCAGATTGTTACCGCTCTGAACCAAAATCAATGTGCTTTACTCAAACAAGCAGATCGATGAGACCAGCGGCGGCAGCCTCCCCCTCCCCCAGCCCCCAGCCACCATTGATAGCGCTGATGATTAATTAAGATGCCAGTCGTCCAGACCTGCTATCCTGGCCCATCAATTTAATTGCAATTCAGATACAATCAATAGCTCACTTTGTCTCGGCCCCTCGGCGGCCCCCACCTCCTGTTTCAATTACCAGGCACATGCATCAGCCTCGTCTCCCAGTTGGAGGGTTTCCCAGAGCTGGCTGGCCAGAGCGAGCCCCCAGCTGGCTGTCGGCAGCCCAGGTGTGAAGTCCACTCTGCCTCCAGCCGCAGCCTTCATGACCTTGGACAACCCCATGGCTCCAGTCCCAGGCCTCAGTTTCCTTGGCTGAAAGGAGAAGCAGATCCATTTGGGATCCTTTTCTGGCTTCAAAATCTGTAATCTGGAGGAGTGGACCTTTTGGCCCTCCCCTATGAGCCCTGATGAGGTCGGTACAATTGGGGTTACCTCCTGCTAGCCACTATTCTGACCTTGTTCCAAGCCAGAAGCCATCCACCTTACCCTTGCCTTGACCTCAAGTCCAGATGCTTTAGGGAAAGAGAGTTTCAGGGTTTGTTGTGGGTTTTTTGTTTGTTTGTTTTGTTTTCTGGTCATTTAGCCTTAAACTCAGAGTCAAGGTAGGGCAGGGAGGGTGCTCTTTCTGTAATCCTGCTACAGGAGACAGGGAAGTCCCTTTTCACTGAGTGTTCACCAAGTGAGCCAACCTGTGCTTACTCCACATTTTCTGATGTGGTCTCTGTAACTGCCATGTGGAATTGGGGCGAGCCCTCCCCCTGTTTAAAGGTGAAGATGGGCCTGCAGTGTGGCGTTAGCTCATGACAGAGAAGGGAGCCCCCACTCAGTAAGCCCTCCAAATGAAGATGAGGGACAGATGATTTGGGCATGACTAGGAGGTCTGAGTGACCTCCAGGATACTCTTTCTTCCAAGTACAGGACTCTATGATAATGCAGAGACTGAAGCCTTGATAAGGAAAAACAACAGGACATCAGATTATAGTTAAAGAAAAATGTGGGAGCTGGCCACAGACCGTGTGACACCTCTCTGTCTGTCTGTCTGTCTGTCTGTCTATCTCTTTCTGGTGTTGGGAATGGAACCTACAGCCATGCTCTATCCTATTGTAGAACAACTCTGAGGGTCCGTCCTTTCTGGGCCTTCCCTGTTGCCAGCCCCCCTCTGTACCCCCTCAGCTCATCCCATTCAATCAAGCTCGGTGTTGATGGATCTGGCTCTGGTTCTGTCTCCAGGTTACCCAGACCACATGGTGTTTTCTGAGTTCCGCCGTCGCTTTGACGTCCTGGCTCCACACCTGACCAAGAAACACGGGCGCAACTACATCGTGGTGGACGAGAAGCGGGTAGGTTTGGATCCCAGGGTCTTCGAAGTCCTCCTCACTCACTCAGGGTCCTCTGCCTGTCTTTCCTAGACACTGCAGGATGCGTCTTGCCCAAGGTTACAGAGTTCCAGCCAGCCGTGGCTACAAGGAGACACGATGCTGTGGCAGTGTGAGGACAGCTCAGAGCATGGGCTGTAGGGACTGGAGAGGAGCCACTGTCGTTGAAGGTCCAAGATTTGGGTGTCTGCGTTTTAGGAAGCCAGATAGTTGTACTGAGTAAACATGCTAGAGCCTCCCCAACAGATGGCTAGGATTTGTGTTTTGGGTATCCCGCGGACTGGGTCCCTTGGCCTCAGCTTCCATGGCAGGATCTGGTTCCTGAAGTAGGAAGCTGTCTAAGGCTGGGCAAGCTTCCTTCCTAGGAGGAGGCTGAGATGGCAGCTCTACTTTGGGGCCAGGAGCATTTAAGCTTCTTGCAGTCAAGAACGATGGACTCCTGACTGCAGAAGGGGTGCCTTTATCACTGTCCACCGCCACTTGCCCCACAGAGGCAGCTCCTCAGGCAGCCGGAAGCCTCCTTCCCTGTGCACTAGCCTCAGGCTTCCAGCTTGACTCTGAAAGCACTGCAGGCCTTAGGAGGCTTCCCTGAAGCAGGGGTGCTCTGTGGCCTAGGGAAGGAAAGCCCACAGCATTGCCTGCTCTGTCCCTGCGCAGTCCACCCCTTGTCCCTGACTCGGAGGTGTACATTCCTGGAAGCCTCAAAGACTTTTGTAGTCTCAGCCTGTCAGCATTTCATCTTACCCCTTCTCACTGGCCCTGATTTCCATCCTAGCCTCCCTCTCACGGCTATGGACTGTACCTGTCGGCCTGGAAAGACTGTCCTTCCCAGAAGGACATTTCTACATGAACTTCTCTGATCACAGCATCCTTCTTGTAGGTCTCCACTGCTCCAGCTGTCTGTTGGCCTCAGCCAGACCTTTCAATCTAGACCCAATCTATTCTCTGTTCCATCACTATTTTTTGAAATTTACTAGGGCACTGGAGAGATGGCTCAGAGATTAAGAGCAGTGACTGCTGTTCCAGAGGTCCTGAGTTCAATTCCCAGCAACCACATGGCGGCTCATAACCATCTATAATGAAATCTGGTGCCCTCTTCTGGTGTACAGGCATACATGCAAGCAGAATACTGTATATATAAATAAAAAATAAATCTTTAAGAATTTTTTTTACTAGCCGGGCAGTGGTGGTACACACCTTTAATCCCAGCAGTTTGGGAGGCAGAGGCAGGTGGATCTCTGAGTTTGAGACCAATCTGGTCTACAGAGTGAGTTCTAGGACAGCCAAGGTTACAGAGAGAAACAAAACAAAACAAATAAAAAAAATGTACTTAATTTCCTGCTCAGCCTTGGCACTGTGACCCAACCTACCCAGCACTTAGCTTTCATCACCCTCATTTCTCCTGAGCCTCCCACAGCTCTGTCTTACTCCTGCTCTGAAGGGCCAGCTCTTGGGTGGCCTCACTCTTCATATTAGACTCCCAAGCACTATGGAAAGAAGCTATATAACTCTGTAGACTTAAGTCCCTATAGGTTTGTGATATCAACTTCAGGTGACCCTTGGCATGGCCTAGGGAAGCGTCTTCGTGTCCCTCCTTATATGGCTGTATCACCAAGCTCCTTGCCTGCTATCTCATTCACCTCTTTCAAGTCCTCCCCTACCCTGCCTTCCCAGGACACCTTCCCAGCAGATGACCTTGACTCTGAAATCAAAGGTCCAGCTTTGTCTGCCATCTTTATACTTCTCTTCATCTTCTACCTTCTTGCTATCCCCCATCCTGCCTTGGTGAGTGCAGGGTAGAGGTAAGCCATTTCTTTGTGTGCAATTCCTTCCTCTGTGGCTTAGAATTCATTCCATCAGAGATAATCATTTCTTTCTTGATCTTCAGCTGCTCCTAGCTCTTTATTAGAGTGGTTCCACAGACATCAGCCATAGAAGCCACTGCACCTGAAAGAGGGTCTTTGTCCAGCTCTCAAGCTGCCCAACTTTGTAGCCTGGGACTGTCCATATTTCCTCCTGAGCTCCCACTGCCATTTATTCTCCTATCTCAGCTGCCTGTCTTCTACCCTGGCATTCTGGGGCTGGTGTCACCATTGCCTCCACGCTGCCAGAACCATTGGACGTTTTTCTATTCTCTGTTTGACTTTTCTAAAAAATATAAATATATATTTATTTTTATGTGTTTAAGTGTTTTGCCTACATGTATGTATGTGTACAACTTGCATGCTTGTGCTCATGGAGTCCAGAAGAGGACATCAGATCCCCTGGGACTGAAGTTACAGACGATTGTGAACCACCATGTGGGTGCTAGGAATGACACCCGGGTTCTCTGGAAGAGTGGCCAGTGCTCTGTAAACTCTGAGCCATCTCTTCAGTTGCATTATTTTTTCAATTCTTTGAGACAGGGTCTCACTATGTAGTCCTGAGTTTCCTGGAACTTACTCTGTAGACGAGGCTGGCCTATACCTGCCTCTGCCTCCCAAGAGCAGGGAGTGAAAGTGTGTACCCCCTGCCTGGCTATTCCTTGAATTTGTTCCTTGAGTTCTTGACATGTGACTTTACTGACAGCTCTGTTATTTTGAAATGTTTTTTGTTGGTCTTCTTTACCACCATGCCCAGTTTCCCTTGTCCCTGCTCTTCTCCCTCTAAAGGTCTCAGCCCCCACTTGATGCTTTAGTAGAGATCTCACCCCTCAGTACTCTATCCATGGCTCCGATTTGTATTCAGCTGTCTCTCCCTGAACAACCTCATTCACACCCATCACTTCAATTACCACATATATATCGATGACTCCCGGATCAATGCCTCAGCTAGACCTCTCTCCCACACTCCAGGCAAGCACGTCTGTCTCACTGCCTTCTGGATCTCTCTCACCCCAGACTGAGCACGTTCAGACCTCCCAATCCTGTACCTCACATATTCCTGCTTCAAATCTGGCTCTGAGAGAACACGCAGAGTTCCCGGCACAAAGGGCTCCCCACACCCTGACTGCTGCCCACCTCTCTTCCTGCACTTTAATCCCAGAGCCCCTCACTGTTGCAACATGCACTCTTTCATCCTGTGACCCCAGGCCTTTGCTCAAGTCGGCAGCACTTTCCAAAATGCCTCTTTCTAACTGGTAGTTAGATTCTCTGGCCAAGCAGTACTCTTCTGGGGTCCTTCACACCCAACTCCTCACTAACTTCCTTTTTTTTTTCTTTTTTTTAAATTTACTTCACTTGCCTTGTCTCCACTTGTCTTGTCCCCCAGCAACACAATTTGTTCTTCTTCTAGTCTCCTCTGGTCCCCAGAGGGGATGTAGTGGCTGGTACCATGGAAAGCTAGCTGAGGAGCTTTCTAGGAGGGATGCTAAGAGAGGGCCAAGTAAATGGAGATGGGGAGAGCCTGTGAGGACCTGATGGTGACCTTTGTCTCTGCAGGCTGTGGAGGAGCTGCTGGAGTCCCTGGACCTGGAAAAGAGCAGCTGCTGCATGGGCCTGAGCCGGGTAAGTTGCCTGCAGCTGGGCAGCCAGGTGGTTTGCTCCCTGGTGGCCCTAGTCAGATTGCTGCCCTCCTCTCTACTCTGCTGCTCAGTCAGACTTTGAAATCTCCTTCTGAGTCTTTTCCCTGCCCACCCCCAACCCCCACCCCTGACTAGCCACTCGGAAGCTGCCTTTTCTTCAGCCAGAAGCCAGGATGTAAATGTCCCAGCTTCAGCAAATTTTACTTTCTCACCAAGATAGCTAACTGGTTCAGGACTAACTGTGATGTCAGTAGGGAATGGGTTGGAGCATGGCTCTGACCTTGGCCTGAGGCCCATGTGAGGAGTGGGAAATGGGAGGAGCCTAGACTTGGAGGAGGGGGACTGGAAAAGCCAGAGGTGAGTGCTCCAGAACACCACTAGGGTCCATCAGAGCAAGCAGGGACATGGTGAGCTGGGCCACCCCTACCTGCCCATGGTCCAATTCGTCATCTAAATGGAATGTGTAACCAGAAAGTAAAGTCAGGCATGCCTGGCCTTGGGTTCACACCAGAGGGTCAGCTGAACAGTCCTCCTACAGGCAGGGAGCCCTGCCCACCTCTCCCCTGGCTAGAAAGCTTGGATAGCTGGCATTCTCCAGTGTGCTCTGGGAGCTGGCATGGAGGAAGGGCAGGGGCAGCCAGAGAAAGAGTCATTGATATGTTGTTCTCTGTCAGCAGAGAGACAGGGGACTCTGGTCACAGAGCCTTTGCACAGGGGAGGTGGAGGGAGAGGCATACATACTCCTTGCCCTCTGTCCTCTAGCCTCCAGGGTCAATCAAGGTCTCCATTTTTCCTGACCCTCTCACTGAGTCTTCTCATCTCCATTTCTGCTATCCTTGGCTTTCTGTTTTCCATTGGGTCTCCAAAGTCCCTGCTGCCCCCTGTTTATTGCTTCCTGGTCCTGGTTTTCCTTTCCTTATTCTGTGTTTGTTCCCACCCCTGTGGTGTCATTTTTTTCTGCTCTGGTCTCTCCTTTGTCTATGGCATCTGCCTCCCTTCCTTTCTCTCTGGTCACCCTCTACCACACACACACACACACACACACACACACACCACCTTTTCTGAGACTCAGAGGCCGCCTGCAGTCAAACCCATTCCTTTAGCTACTCAGCATCTCAGTTAGTTCACACCCAGGGTTTTCTGTGAGCTCCTACCCCTCTAGCAGGCTGGACCGCTGGTGGCTGGTACTGGGAGTGGCACTCCAAGCCAGTTCCCAGTTTCCCAGACACATCTCAGGCAGGAACAGGCCCATACAGGTTGCTCTTCTCCTGGCCGCATCTTAGGCCCTCAGCTGTCCTGATTCCTCCTTCCCGGTGCCAAGCTGAGGCAGGTGAGCCACAGGGGCCTGCTGATACTCTAGGGGGAAAGGGGCGAGGCTGGGTGTTTGCTCTGAGACAAGAAGCTTCAGTTTTGCAGGCTGCACTTGGCACAGGCTGGTGAGAAAGGACCGGGTGTTCGTTAGAATGCTTCAGTGCACGGACCTCATTAGAGGCCACTGGGCCAAGACTTTGGGAGTCTGAGAGCCTCCTGATACTGTAAAATCTGCATTAACTCAAGGAAGGAGATGACCATAGTCTTTCACCTAGTACTCAAATGATGCTAATTTTTTTTGTGTGTGCGTGCGTGTAAGTATGTGTTTGTGCTTGTAGTGGGCACTGTTGAATAGAGACCAAGGATTGAATCTGGTGGCGTCCTCCCTTGATCTCCACCTTATTTGTTATTCCCTTGTTTTAGAGGACAACTTGCTCATTCTTCTTTCTACCATGTAGGTACTGTAGATCAAACTCAGGTCCTCAGGTTTGGTGTGACACAGGACTTAACTCACTGAGCCACCTCATCAGCCCCCTCCACCTAACTTCTTTGAGCAGAGTTGGGAACTCGCTGGCTGGCTAGACAGGGGAGCCAGCTCCCCTGTCCAGACCCCTCCAGACCCCTCTCTGCTCCCTCCCCAGTCCCCAGGCACAGAATTACAGACAGGTACCACCACACATGCAGCTGCTGGGGGTCTGAACAGAGACCCCTTTGCTTCTACAACAGGCATTTAAGAGGGTGAACCAGCTCCTTAGCTCCCCCAGGAGGACCCTTAACTCCACAGCTGTTCAAGAGCTTAGGGACATGCATCTGTAGCCTTTAGACCGTTTTCCTCATGGTGTTTCAGGGCATTCTGTCTCTCTGTGTCCCACTCCCTCACTTCCCTGTTTGCTAACCAAGTGTATTTGCTTGACCTAGGAGCAAATTGGCAGTTCCTCCTCTTAGCGGTTCTCATTTATATTACTGGAAACTGAGGCAGGAGTTTCCAGTAACCTCAGACTTAAAATGCATGGAAAGTCCCACTTTGCCAGCTGGTAGGATTTGGGACAGTATCGAAATGACTGAGCTGGCTGTTTTCCAAAGCTGGTCTTAGAGGATGAGGCTTCTGTGTGGCCACCTGGGTGTGATGTTCTCCTCAGGGTTAGGCCCACTCCCTGCTCCTTCCCTGAAGGGGACTCTGGGATCCTTCCCCTAGATGGGCTTTGTATTACTTGTGCTCCTCTTGATTTCCTCTCTGTACCACAAAAGGGAGTTTCATTTTCTTTCTTTTTTGAACATTTATTGTTTACGTGTGTGTGTGTGTGTGTGTGTGTGTATGCGTGTGCACGTGTACAGTTTATGCCATGTGTATGAAGAGCCTCACATCGGCCAGAAGAGGGCATCAGACCCCCCTGGAACTGGATTAACTGTGAGTCACCTGATATGGGTGCTTCAAACCAAATTCAGATCCTCCAGAAGAGCAGGTAGTACTCCTAACTGCTGAGCATCTCTCCAGGCTGTCTTTCTTTTTAGAGATAAATTTTATTTATTTATTATTTGTTTACTTGTTTGCTTATGAATGTGTTCATTCCACATGGATGGTCAGGAGAACCTGAGGCACTCAGTTCTGTCCTTCTACCATGTGGGTCTTGGGGACCAAACTCAGCTTGGCAGCTCAGCCATCTCACAGGCCCTAAAAGGGAGATTTGTTTTTATTTTTATTTTTTTGTGCTCTGTACCAGGATATATACCTAGTGCCCCTTTGCCTTCTCAAGGACACCAGAGTCATCATCTCCTGCTCTGCTTCTCTTATAAGGCAGCAAAGAGTGGGAGGAACAGCTGGGTGTAGGGTGCCCAGCAGGTTCCCTGCACATCTGTCTTCCAGCCCCCAAACCTGTATGACAGGTCTGTTGCTGTCACGCCCACCTCACCGGCTTCTTCAGGAGAGTGTGAAACCTGGGGGTAGGGGTGGGGCGGTGACATGAAAGAGGAGGTGGCTGGAATGAAGCTGAGCAGGAGGTGGAAGGGCAGAAGCCCCACCCCCACTCTTCGTGTGGGGGAACCCACATGAAAATCTCAAATCTTCTTCTCACACCCAGACACACCATCATGCCAGTCACCCGATCCCAGGTGTCTAGAGCTGTACTTGGGCCCTACAGTGGATCATGGCACCCCACATAGAGACAGAGTCACAAATATAGCTGAAGGGCCTCCCCTCCTTGTTTGGCCAGTGAGGGCTTCCTGTTCCTCTTTGCCCCAGGTATCTTCTCTGCCTGGAGCTGCTGTCATTTCTCTTTGAAGTTCGACTTCCCACTTCACTCCTCCAGACCCAAAGCCTTCCACCTCCCTGGCCCTCCCTCCTAGAGCACCTCCCCTCCTCTCTTGGGCAAGTAGATTTTCAGGCTCTTCCTGAACTAAGGTCCACGCTCCCTATCCTGTTCGCTCCCTATGCTGGCTGCCTGTGCCTCGGGCTCCTCATCTGTCTTTGCTGTCCCAGCCCAGTCTCCGGCTTTTACCAGACTGCTTCCCCGACAGGTGTTCTTCCGGGCAGGCACGTTGGCACGGCTGGAGGAGCAGAGAGACGAGCAAACCAGCAGGCACCTGACCCTGTTCCAGGCGGCCTGCAGGGGCTACCTTACCCGCCAGCACTTCAAGAAGAGAAAGGTGCTGCTCTAGGGACATCCCAGCCTTGATGGCAAGACAGCGTATCTGTGGGAGGGCATGCGGGATACACGCCAGGGAGTTCAAGCCGTTATCATCGTCTGAGAAGGAGGTGGGGAGCATGCTTGAGTGCCCAGCAACGTGGACGCGCACCCTGGCCGGGGTGCTGTGTTGCAGGAGCGTGGGGGGAAGCAGGGCCCAGGCAAAGGTGGGCTCGGGTTCATGGGCTGCTCTATGAAGATTAAGGAGCTGTGTCAGCGACTCCTTTTCTTATTAGCAAGTCCATAAAACAGCCAGCACTGCCGCCTCTTGTGTTTCAGCAAGATTAGGTTTTATAGCACAGCTAGGCCAGGGTGCTGGAAATAATCAGGCAGCAAATAAAGCAGATGAAATTATTCCTAATGACGGTGGGACGTGGGAGCCCCACGTACCTCACCGCTCCCTGCCCACCCGTCCTCTGACGGGGTGGAGGAATGTGGGGGCCAGGTAGTCGGGAAAAGGCTCCTGGGTCAGGGGGTCTCGGGGAGCTGACCCAGGAGCCGTGCTGGTGCTGGGAAGCGGCTTCACCAGGGAGAGCTGAACGTCCCTCACGTGGCAAACCCAACTGCAGATCCAGGACCTGGCCATCCGCTGTGTGCAGAAGAACATCAAGAAGAACAAAGGGGTGAAGGACTGGCCCTGGTGGAAGCTCTTCACCACCGTGCGGCCCCTCATACAAGTCCAGCTGTCCGAAGAGCAGATCCGCAACAAAGACGTGCGTGACCTCCAGGGCTAGCCGGGGCCTGGGAGGGACTGCGTGTACACAGGGGTCGCGCTGGGGCTAGGGTGCTCATAGGGGCAGTTGGAAGAGCTGGTGTCTTTGAACTGTGCCCCTCAAGCAGCTGTCTCCCTGGAGTGCTGCCTGGGCCCTAGGTAGCTTCCTAGGGTAAAATCGCAGGCACCCCCTGCTTACAGAGAAGGGTGCAGGCTCAGGAGTCCTGGGAGGCTCTCCTGTTGGGGATGTGTCTCCCTTTTGTGTCCACGGAGGACAGACGTGGGGTCTTCACCCCTCACAGTACCTTGCCCCCTGCAGGAGGAGATCCAGCAGCTGCGCAGCAAACTCGAGAAGGTGGAGAAAGAACGGAATGAGCTTCGGCTCAACAGTGACCGGCTGGAGACCCGGGTGAGTGACTCAGTCACCAGTCAGACTGGCCCGCTGCCCCAGAGGGCCCTGGCCCATGAGCCCAGAGTCCTGGCTGGGTGAAGCAGTCGCTTCAGCTGGTGACACCATCCCCCCGCCCGGCCCCCCCCAACCCCAGATCTCAGAGCTGACATCGGAGCTGACTGATGAACGCAACACAGGAGAGTCCGCCTCCCAGCTGCTGGACGCGGAGACGGCCGAGCGGCTGCGAGCTGAGAAGGAGATGAAAGAGCTACAGGTGAGGGCAGGGCCAGGGCGAAGACCGCAGGCTGGTGCCTGCCACACTCTGCTTCCCCAAATCCGCTTGGCACCTCCTCTTCTAGCTCGACTTCTCTGTCTGCCTGGGGTAAGCGTGTGGCCTGCGTGGTTTAGGACATTGGGGAGGACTTGGAAGGCTTACCGGCTCTTCCCTTCAGACCCAGTATGATGCGCTGAAGAAACAAATGGAAGTGATGGAGATGGAGGTGATGGAGGCCCGGCTCATTCGGGCCGCCGAGATCAACGGGGACGTGGATGACGGTGATGCAGGTGCGTCTGAAGTGGAGGAGGCGGGCAGAGGCCTGAGTGGCAGGCCCTGATGCCTGTCCCTGGGGAATCAATCACACACCCTGTCCAGACTTGTCTTCCCTCTGTGAGCCATTTTAATCTAAAGAATAATAAATAGATGAGGAAGCAGAGTTGCTGAAACCAGGCATGGTGGTACATGCTTGTCGTCCCAGGTGACAGAGTTCAAGGTCGTCAACTATATAATAAACCCAAGGACAACAGCCTGGGGTACGTGAGATCTTGTCTCAAACCCCAAACAAACAAAACCCTCAAAGCCACAATGTCAAGGTGCTGAGAATGAACGGGTTGAGCCACTATGGTAATGACAGGGGCTGTGGTCCTGGTGGCCTCCAGAGAGAAGATAGCACAGGTCCCCCTGTCTCCCTCTCTGGACTTTGTCCTGGTGGTAGTTCCTTCTAGAAATCACTCCAGAAATAGTCCTAAGGCCTTCTGGCTGGCTCCACTCACTCCTCCTTCCTGCCCCTCTCCTTCTGTCCCCTGCCCCTTCCTGGGGACCATCAACAACTCAGGAGCCGCCTGTCCCCTACCCTGCAGGGGGAGAGTGGCGGCTGAAGTACGAGCGAGCTGTTCGGGAGGTGGACTTCACCAGGAAGCGGCTCCAGCAGGAGCTGGAAGACAAGATGGAGGTGGAGCAGCAGAGCAGGAGGCAGCTGGAGAGGCGGGTGAGGCTGGCCAGGGCAGTGAGGCTTGTGTGAGGAGGGCTGGGGCTCAGTGCCATGTTGCTTGGCAGATAAGCCAGAGGCAGCAGGCAGACCCTGGGAGGAACAGGGGAAGGGTGTGTTAGCCGGTCCTGAAGGGACAACTAGGAACTACTGTTTGGGTATCGCATCTTAGATTCTGAACGCGTCCCTGCTCTCATCCTTCCCCCACCGCCTGGCCTCTCCGTGGCCGCGGAGCACTCATACTTTCTCCACCTCTAGCTTGGGGACCTGCAAGCAGACAGTGATGAGAGTCAGCGGGCGCTGCAGCAGCTCAAGAAGAAGTGCCAGCGGCTCACGGCTGAGCTGCAAGACACCAAGCTGCACCTGGAGGGCCAGCAGGTCCGGAACCACGAGCTGGAGAAGAAGCAGAGGAGGTGTGTGGCCCTGCCCTGGGTTCCCAGAGCCTTCGAGCCGCGGGACCTGCGCATGGCCGTTAGTGCACGCGCGTGAAACAGGCTCAGTTCTGATCTTTCGGGAGGAGTCGGGCCGCGTCTACCTGGAAGGCCGCTCAGGCCTCCGTTCACACGTGCCTCACTCAAAGTGTACATGTGACCTGTCCCAAACCAAAAAGGACAGGCTTTTGCCAAGGCCAGAACCACAGGTCCCCTGCTCCTGCCCCTCCTGCCCCTCCTGCCCCTCCTGCCCCACACCCCCGCTCCGCCTGAGTTGCTCTCTCGCTCACCTCCACTATACAAGCACAGTCTCCTGACTAATGTCATTAAACTCCCGTGCCACTTCCATCTCATTATGGTAATGACGGGAAGGAGGGGGCAGCCCTCACAGGAGAAAATCCAATCTAAATTAATTTCCCTGGCTGGGGATGGAATGGGGCGCCTTTATTAGCAGTGCGAGGAGCCCACACACCCTGGGAGCAGCAACGCCTGAATCCCCTCTGCCAGCTTCTACAGAGGTACCAGTTACCTTTACAGGGTGACCTCACCCCATGACCCCGGCAGTGAGAGGGGCAGAACAGAGTCCCCTCCTCCCAGTAATGGCTTACCTACCTTATGTGTCCCCAGCTCCCATCACCTTCCTTGCCAACTGCTTCCTGTTACTCTGGGGAGAGCCAGGGGGCTCAGAAGGCCAGGACAGCCAGGCAGTCCACTTCCCTCATTCTCTAACCCCGCTCTGTCCTTGTCCCTAAAGACTGACATTCTTAGCAGAAACCTCTCCTTCATGAGCACCCCAAAAAGACGGTGCCAGCTTGGCCTAGTTACCATGTCGCTGCACTCCCCGCTGGGCAACTTATTAGGTTTCAGCTACCTGGAGTTTTCTTACTTCTTTTCTGCTGTGGGATGGGGAAGGGGCTGTGGAGTTTCCACAGGAACCTGATTAGTTATGCGGGGAAGGTGTAAGAGGGATTTCAGCAATTTGCTTCCCATTTAGAGTCACTGGGCGGGAAATGGAAGACGGGAAGTAGAGGAGCAAAGGCTCCTGACTGAGTGCCTCTTTTTTTTTTTCTTATTTTAAGATTTATTTGTTATATATATATATATATATATATATATATATATATATATATATATATATATATATATATATGAATGCTCTCTCTACACATACACCTGCATGCCAGAAGAGGACATAAGATCCCAGTATAGATGGCCGGGAGGCACCGTGTGGTTGCTGGGAACTGAACTCAGGACCTCTGGAAGGGCAGAGGTGCTCTTAACCCCTGAGCCAGCTCTCCAGCCCCCGAGGGCCTCTGAGAGCACATTGCCAGCTGGGCCTGCAGGAAGGCTGTCCAGCCCTGGTAGTGACTCTGGTACCGCTGAGGTGGGTGGCAATGACCAGACGCAGGGCAGAAGCCAGCAGCTGTCCTGCACTTGCTGGGTCGAACATAGAGTGAGCTGTAGGAACTGGATGCCATTTCTACTCACCCTTTTGCTGCTCTGCTCTCACTCTGGCGCCTTATTCTTTGAGCTGTTGGAGAATATAGAGATTTTGTCTCCTGCCTGCTCCATAAGCAGAGTGTGGAAGCCTGCTTGATGAAGCACTGAGCGTCCAACAGGGCCTCAGTATCTGACCTGTAAATCCTGAATTCCAGTTCCATGTCAGCAGGGCCCCAAGTTAGGACTGTATGAGTCGTTCCTGCTTGTCTTGTCTCTGTCTACGGCACCTCTTCCTGCTAGTCGCAGGGTGCCGGAGACCTAGACTCTGTCCTTCTGAAGAGGCCACCATGCTCCCCCACAGGTTTGACAGTGAGCTTTCCCAGGCCCATGAGGAGACCCAGAGGGAGAGGCTGCAGAGGGAGAAACTCCAGCGGGAGAAGGACATGCTCCTGGCCGAGGCTTTTAGCTTGAAGCAGCAGCTGGAGGTACCAGGGCTGAGCCCCTTCCTTCTCCATCTCCCCCATGGCCTGGGGACAGCCCTGTGCCAACCTCACCTTCCCTTTTGCTCTAGGAAAAAGACATGGACATTGCAGGGTTCACCCAGAAGGTCGTTTCCTTGGAGGCTGAGCTTCAGGACATTTCTTCACAAGAGTCCAAGGATGAGGCTTCTCTGGCCAAGGTCAAGAAACAGCTCAGGGACTTGGAAGCCAAGGTCAAGGATCAGGAAGAGGAGCTGGATGAACAGGCGGGCAGTATACAGATGCTGGAGCAGGTACCTAGGGTGGCCAAGGGAGGGGCAGGTGCAGCAGGAAGTTCTGCCACCCTCATCATTAACACAGGGAAGCACAGAGTCCACATTGTCCATCCATTCATTCATTCATTCATTCTCTCAATCACTCATTCACCTACTCATAAAATGCGGAGTGAGTACGTGATGTGTGCCAGCCCCAGCGTGAGGACAGTTAAGCTGCCATAGAGCTTTTCACAAAAGCTAGCGAGGAAAGAATGAGAAGATAATGCTACCAGAGGGCCAGGAGCCAGCCGAGCATGTGACCAAACAGCCAAGTGAGTTCAGGAAGCCGTGCTCAGGGAGGGAAGGCATTTAGTAAGGAGGCACGCTACAGCTTCCCTAGCGAAGCTGGCTGTCAGGAGCAAAGTGTGAGCAGGTGAAGAGAACGGTGATGGAGGTGGTCTGTGCACCTCGGGCAGGGCCTTGTTGGGAAAGGAACCTAGTCCCACTGCCAACCCACAGGCCAAGCTGCGTCTGGAGATGGAGATGGAGAGGATGAGACAGACCCATTCCAAGGAGATGGAGAGTCGGGATGAGGAGGTGGAAGAGGCCCGGCAGTCATGTCAGAAGAAGGTATGGAGTCTACGATCTTCCTAGGCTGGTATACAGGCCTGTTCCATATCAGCACTTTAAAGTGAGGGGCTTTGTTTTGTCCCACCTTAGGGCCCTGTATTCTCTTCTCTCAGGACTCAGGTCTGGCCTGGGCTGCACCTTTCAGTCTGTAGGAAAGCTTGGGCCCCTAAAGAGCAGTAGTGCCTCACCTACAGGGTCAAGTGGTGGCCATTCTTGTGTTCCGCTGGAGCTGCCTTTGGTCAGCCACTGAGCTGGACAGATCTCCACCCTGCCCGCTCTGTGTCTACTGTGGCTCTAGTAGAAGCTTGTGGCCTGCGGTCCCCATCCAGCACTCGCACCTCTTTGGGTTGCCCACACTCTGCCCTGCCCCATTGTTCTGGATTGAGACACTCAGCATGGGAAGGGACCCCGGCCATGCACAAAAAGGACAATGGGCCTCTGTTGCCATGGCTCTGCAGCTAAAGCAGATGGAAGTACAACTTGAGGAGGAGTATGAAGACAAACAGAAGGCACTTCGGGAGAAACGGGAGCTGGAGAGCAAGCTGTCCACCCTCAGTGACCAGGTGCGTGGGGACGGCCCCCTGCTCCACTGAGCCAGGCATGGGGTGGTGCTCTGCAGCAGGCACCACATCACAGAGGGTGACGAGGGCATCCTTCATCCCCCAGGCCCTTCTCGTTAGCCAACACGGTCCAGATATGCACCCTGCTCCTTCAGGAGAGTGTGAGGGTGGACAGGGTTAGCAGTGTGGGAGAGATTTACGGAAGTTCCGTGGTGGAGCTCAGTGCCTTCCCGGATGGTGTCCCCCCTAGGTGAACCAGCGGGACTTCGAATCAGAGAAGCGGCTGCGGAAAGACCTGAAGCGCACCAAAGCGCTGCTGGCAGATGCCCAGATCATGCTGGACCACTTAAAGAACAATGCCCCCAGCAAGAGGGAGATCGCCCAGCTCAAGAACCAGGTACCTTGCTCAGAATCCGCCGGTTCCAGGGGCAGCTGGGAAACGCATTTGTTTAATTACTTTTCTACTGCTTGTTCTTCTTGCTGGCTCTTACGTTCTTGAGAAGGAAGATGGCTGGAATGTGATGACAGGCCACTCAGAGCAGCCAGATTCCCCAGGGTCTCTGTGCCCTACAGCATGGCTACGAGGCCTTAGGGTGGTGTGGACAGGGCCTCTTGTCTACTGGAGGAGAAAACAATGTATGCACCACAGCACAGCTGTGGCTCCTAGACTGACTGACCTTCAAGAAGAAAGAGGAGGAGCGAGGAGGGGGAGGAGGAGCAGAGGCAGACAGTGTCTGAGCCCTTTCTCCCCTGTGAGGCAGTGGTTCTGCACAGCGTGGTTGATGTTTCTTCCCTGGGTTGGGGTGGCTCTGTGTCCAGCTGGAAGAGTCAGAGTTCACCTGTGCAGCAGCTGTAAAAGCACGGAAAGCCATGGAGGCGGAGATGGAAGACCTGCACGTGCAGATTGATGACATCGCCAAAGCCAAGACCGCGGTGAGGGGCAGAGTATACAGGGCAGGGCTGGGGACTGAGGGAGAGTCCAACCGTGACGGGAGCCGTGTCCACCCCACACAGGTCCTTTCCTGCCAGGGATTCCTGCAGGATAAACACCCCGACCCCAACTCTCGTCCTCTGTCCTCTGCTTTCTCCCCACTCGGAGCAGAGTCTTGAGAGGAGGGAGGGCTGGCAGAAGAGGGAGCCAGCCAGGGTGCGTAGCTCCCTGTTTAACCACCTGCCTCTGGGAGCTTGGCCGCAGGCCCTGGAATCATAAATAAAGGCAGCTAATGTGGCTGAGGGATGTAAGCAGGTGCCTCGAGATTAGCAGAAGCACCGATAAGAGGACAGGATGGCTAGGCTTCCTCTCCCTCCCCCTGCCCAGCCCACTGACAAGCCCAAGCGGCAGCTAATTAGAGCTTTTATTTAATGCCTCCCTTTTAATTCCCCACCTCTCCCACGGCCCATCCATCGGCTGTGTATTCACTCCTGGGACGTAGCTACACGTACCTCCTCAGGCCAGGAATGGGGCAGGGAAGGAGGCAGGGTTTAGCTGTTGGCTTCATGGCCCCTAGCTAGTCACCCTGCTGCTGAGAGATGCCAATCTCACAGGCTTGATTTATCTTGTGACATTTGTGCTCCTCAGCAGTTTCCAGGTGAGTAATTCAAATTCCTTAATTGTGTTAAAAAAGGCTGTTATAAAATTACCATTTTATTTAAATCTGAGTTAATAAATTTCTTGGCGGAGGCTTCCCCAGCTCCCCACAGCCCAGTAACAAGATGGATGGGGCAGAGAAGGAGCCAACACAGTCATTTTGGTTTGGAATTACAGGCTAATAGATTCATTCATTTCCTGAAGCTGCTGGTGCTGTCTCTTCCCCTCCCCCCAGGCTGGGAAAGCTGGATGACCCAAGAGTGGGCCATCCCAAGGGTGAACAAAATCCAAGCCAGGGGATGTCACCAACTTGAAAGGTCTTTTCCCCAAGGCCTGATGTGGGCAGAGTGCATGCCAGTCAGGCTGATATACAGGGATGATGGGTCATTTGTTATGGGCACAATTTTTACCTTCTCATTAGCCTTGAAAGAGCTGCCAGAAAGCAGCTGTCATTTAGCACCTAGAAGCCCAGGGTCTGCCCATCACACAGAAACAACTCTGTCTCTCATCTCCCTGCCCAAAACTCATCAGGTAGCTTTGCTGACTCTGGAACCCACTCCAGCATGCCATCATTTCCCTACCCTACACTCTCCCCACCTAGGAGAGGTGGTATGGGTGGGGAGGGTTTGGACTTGCTACCCCAGGGCCTGCAGGTACAGGCCTGATGCCCTCTGGTCTCCCCTGCCTCTGTCCAGCTGGAAGAGCAGCTGAGTCGCCTTCAGCGTGAGAAGAACGAGATTCAGAACCGGCTGGAAGAGGATCAGGAGGACATGAATGAGCTGATGAAGAAGCACAAGGCGGCCGTGGCCCAGGTACCCCGCCAGGAATGATATCATAGTTACCATCCTCTGGGCCACCTCATAGATCCCCAGCTAGGTGTGTGTGTGTGTGTGTGTGTGTGTGTGTGTGTGTGTGTGTGTGTGTGTGTGTGTCCTGGAACTCACATTGTAAACCAGGCTGGCCTTGAACTCAGAGATCTGCCTGCCTCTGCCTGGGTGCTGGGACTAAAGGCGTGCGCCACCATACCTGGCTCTAGACACTTCTTTGAAAAGACATAGCTTGGGAGTCTAGGTGTTGTGGCCCTCAACGGGAAGGGGCTGAATTTCTGTTTTGGGGCAGCCTTTTCCCCATTCTCTCCCTCCTTTCCCAGGCCTCCCGGGACATGGCACAGATGAACGATCTCCAAGCTCAGTTAGAAGAATCCAACAAGGAGAAGCAAGAGCTACAAGAGAAGGTGGGTACCACAGATTCCCTTGGGAGTGAGAGTCAGGGATCTCTGGGGATGAGCCTTGGTCTCCTCGTAGGGAGGGTGTTTCTCTCTGCTATCAGTGAGCCACCGAGCAGTGCGGACTGGCAGGAAGAGCTAGGCTCGCAGCCACATCACCATGGCAGATGTTTTGACTTCAGCTGCCTCGCTTCACATTTCTATTCCTTCTCTGGTCCTTAATGTTCCTTTTTCTGTCAGAAGGGCAAAACCAGTGCCAAGTGCAGGGGCAGGTGGAGGGGCCTCTGCCGGGGGCTGCGGCTGCTCCCGCCCTCCTCTGTGTATCTCTCCCTGCCTCAGCCTTCCAGTCACCATAGTGAGGTTGCCTAGGCCAGACTTGACACTGCCTTCCCCGTTCTGGACTCATTCTGGGCTCAGTTCTTCCTTTCTCTCGCTCCCTCCACCCCCAGCTACAAGCCCTGCAGAGCCAGGTGGAGTTCCTGGAGCAGTCCATGGTGGACAAGTCCCTCGTCAGCAGGCAGGAAGCGAAGATCAGGGAGCTGGAGACACGCCTGGAGTTCGAAAAGACCCAAGTGAAGCGTCTGGAGGTGGGTTTGACTTCGTGGGCTTCGCTGAAAGCCTAGCAAAGCTGCCCCAGTGGCTGGAGCCACGCATGCTCCGAAGGGCTGTGCAAGCCAGGGGCGCTCCTCGGAGTCCTCTGCCAAGCTGCCAGGCCAGCTGACAGGGTGGGAGCTCCACTCCCGCCTGCCTGGCCTGCTCTCCAGGGCCCGCAGAGCCTGCCTATTTTACATTCTGTATTCGTGCTTGCTTTCTGCCAAGGGACTAGAGCAGCTTAGCTTTTCGTCTTCATATTTTCCTCTGCCACAAGCTCCCCGTCCTGTCTCCCTCCCTCACTCTCTGGTACGGTCATAAATATGCAGCGGATGGCACCACTGCTCCAAGGGCTGAGGTCTGTTCTCGTCTCATGGCTTGCTCCTCTTCCTTCCTTTCTTATTACTCCCCTCCCTTTCGTTCCCTCACTTCTTGCCACCCTTTCCAGCTCTGCTTTTCTCCTTTCTTCTCCGTCTAGTACTGTCCTACGTCTTTCTTACTCTCTTCCAATGTCTTCATCTCTCTCCTCACCCCCATGTCTTTCTTTTAATACCCCCTTTTGGTTGGCCTTTTTTCATCATGCTTTGGTTCCTCCGTCTCTGCAGTGGCGCCTCCATACTCCATCCCAGCCCCTAGCTCTTGTGGGCTCCTGTATCTAGCATGCTCCATCCTCCCTGTGTGAAAGATAGAGGCATTGGAACCGTATCCCTCAGTGTCCACTTGCAGCCTTGCCTCAAAGCTCTTCTCCTTCTGAGCTTTGGACATCTGTCCAAGCACCATCAGGCCTGCCTGAGAACATGCTCCTGGTGCTGGGAGGGGAGGCTTCTCTGTTGCCCCCCCGCCCCCAGTCCCTCTGTCGGCAGAGGAAGCAGGTGGCCAGCCAGGGGCATTACTAGCCCGGACATAGGAATAGAGTGTGGACAAAACTCCCAACATGGAAAACCAGAGAGAACTCGAGGGACTTAGCTTATTTTCTACCCCCAGGACTCCAGGGCAGTTGATCACATTTTAATCCCCATATCATATATAGGAAAGGCTTTATGTGGCTGCTAGGGGCCAGGGGAAGCCCCTGATGGCGGATGAAAGCTCTGCCTCCGGTACTTGTCACCATACTTATCTCTCAGGCTGTCCTCAGAAACCCTGCTCAGAAAGGCAATATTGTGCTTTGGATTCATCAGAGTTAAATACGAATAACCTCAAATGACCCTTTAGCCTGGACCTGTCACTTGACCGGGGGTAGTCAGTGGTAGAACTACCCTGACCCCTGACCACTCCTCCCTCACACTCTGCCTCTGCTTCAAACCATTTCCTGCTTAGCGTCCTACTGCTGGCAGGGAAAACATGTTCTTGTTTCTGAAGGAGACATACTCATGAGGCCGAGAGAGATAGCCCTGCCTGGCTCTTTCAGTCAGGCACTCTCAGGAGAGCCAGTTACCTCAACACTGGCTGGAGCTTTGGGAACTTCTGAGTTCAGCATCTCTGAAAAAGCCCTGATGACCGTGGAGACACTTACATGACAGGCCAGCCTCTGCCCAGAGCTGACCGAGTCTCGGCAGTAATAGCAGTAACCACAGCCCTTCCTCATCCAGATTGCCTGCTCCAAAGACCCCCGCCTGCAGGTGTCTTCCCCTTTGATAGACAGCACAGCTCAAGGGCTAGGGAGACCGATCAGTTGGTGAAGTGTTTTCCCTGCAGAGATGAGGACCTGAGTTCGCTGGCTTACGTTACAAGCCCGGTGTAGTGGGCCTTACTTAGAATCCCAGCACTGGGAAGCAAAGACAGGAGGATCATCGGGGCTTGCTGGGCAGACAGCCTAATTGTAAGCTCTAGCTCTCAGTGAGAGACCATGTTTCAAAGAGCAAGATAGATGCTACCTAAGGAACAATACAGATTGACTTCTGGCCTACAGACATGTACACTTACACACACAGGAAGACATAAAAGAGATGGGGGCAGGGGTAAAAGTGAGTAAACCTTTCACATCCCTTAGCCATAACTGAGTAGCAGGGCAAGGGGTTGGCCAGAGTTCCTGGTCCACACCCTGGCAATAGCCCCTCTGTGTGGCTAACATCCTACCTGCTGGTCTTTCTTTTCAACCTGCTCACCCAGAGCCTAGCCAATCGGCTCAAGGAAAACATGGAGAAGCTGACTGAGGAACGGGACCAGCGCGCTGCAGCTGAGAACAGAGAGAAGGAACAGAACAAGAGGCTCCAGCGACAGCTTCGTGACACCAAGGAGGAGATGAGCGAGCTTGCCAGGAAGGAAGCCGAGGCCAGCCGCAAGAAACATGAGCTGGTAATGTCCTGGTCCCACGCTGGAGACCCTCGGAGTCCTGCTAAATACACGCCCACCCTGCCCTGGGCCATGTGGGGCATTTCTGTCCCCAAGTCCTGTTAAGTATACACTCACCTCACTCTGGGTTTTGGTGGGGGACAGTTCAGTCCTGAGGACAGGTAAGAGAGTCAAGGGTGGCCGCAGGAGTCTCCATCAGAGGAAGCCAAGCCCCACCAGCCAGCCCCTGAGCTTGTGGAGGCTCAGAATGGCACCAGGGAAGCTCCTTCCTGGCAGGGAGTGACTTGCTGCAGGCTCCTTCAGAGATGCTAGGGGGTGTTGTGGCCCTCCTGGTCACTAGACCCCTCTTCTAGGAGATGGACCTGGAGAGTCTGGAAGCTGCTAACCAAAGCCTGCAGGCCGACCTGAAGCTGGCATTCAAGCGCATTGGGGACTTGCAGGCCGCCATTGAGGATGAGATGGAGAGCGATGAGAATGAGGACCTCATCAACAGGTAAGAGGTGGTAGAGTCCATGGTATTTCCGGCCCTCTTGAACGGTGGGATCAGGCCCCAGGCAACAGCCACAACCTCTGTCATCCATTGCCAAGCTGCCAAGTCACCCTCCCAGTGCCAGACCCAATTGGGAGAGGCTGATGGTATTGGGGTGGTGGGGCTGGGGGCTGGGAGGTATCTCCCTGTGCTCTCCTTCCCAAGCTTCCCAAAGCCCTGGCTGTGCTGCCGCCTGCTCCCTATGAGTTATTCCCCCGTTTAGCTGCATTTCCGATGGCGCCTGCCCTACTCTAGAGAGAGCAGAGATTTAAGAGCCATGGTGCCTTGTTACTGTGCTAGAGATTTTCTCGCATAAAACCCACCCAGGGAATGGTTTTGGAGGAGAAGAGAGATTTGTAATCCTAGGCTGAGAAGAAAGTCACAAATGCAGAGGACCTGCAGTGTGGGGGTGTGTCCAGGACTTAGGTAGACCTCAGAGCTCCCCACTTCCTGTCTCAGGGTCAGGTCCCTTCCTGTGGGCGGGGCACAGCAGGGCAGGGCAGAGTGGGTGCAGCCCAAGAAGCCTGCTCCTTTGGAGTAAGTGCTGGCAGTGAGTCAGGCCTGGGTCCGAGGATTCTGTTACTTACCTCTACCTGATCTCAGCCAGCCAGAAATGTCACTTACTCGAGGATCCATGAATGAGGGGACTCCTCAGTTTGTCTATTGATTTCCCCGTCTGCTTCTTCTGGCCCCTTTGCCCACCATTTTCTTTCTGTTTCCAGTTTGCAGGATATGGTGACAAAATATCAGAAAAGAAAGAATAAACTGTGAGGACCAGAGCCCTGTGCTCTTTGCCTCTCTCCATGGGTGTCTAACCATCCCTAACACAGGGCTTCCTGCCAGGGGCCCCTGCTGCATGCTGCATGCAGACACAGCCTCCTCATTCTCTCCCTGGCTGGTCTCTAATGCTAACACCGCGGACTGTCCTCAGGCTGGGGTGGAAAAACTGGCTGGCAGTAAAGTGTGTTCCTAGAAGGCCGGGCTGACCCTCAGAGCCCTGGTAGCCAGGATGGGACTTCCTTGCCTGGCTAAATTCCAGCCTCCCTTCTCTGGGGACCAAGTGTGGCCACAGCCTCGGAATGGTTGTCTAGGGGTAGAGTGTTTAGGCTCCATCTGTCTACATCCTTGGGCTCTCTGAACCCAAACTGCCGGAGAGGGACGGGTCTTTTTTGTGTTTAAGGTCTGTTACCTTCCTTACACAGATGAGGGCTAAAGGTGAGGGGCATCTCGCAGCTGCTCCTTTGAGAAAGCATTCAAGCAGCTAATCTCGAGCAGCTCTGCCTTGGCAGGGGAAGGAAACAGCGAGCTGTGTTTACTTTGCTCCCCAGGGGGCACCTCGGGCAGTGGTGGTAGTCATGGTGTTGGTAGGAGGGAGCGCATCTGTGTTGGTATGTCTGTCAGGTGGTGGGCGGCCTAGCACATCTGCCCTTCTCTGTTCCCTCTTTCTGGTGGGGGAGCAGAGAGTGGTGCAGCCCTTGAGGAGGATTTGCTGATCCTCTGTCAAGTTCGACAGGGTTGCTTTTGGAAGTTGTTTTTTCAGCATGGCACTGAATTTCCTGCCTGGCAGCCTCCTCCCCTGGCCAGGATGGGCTGGCGGCCGTGCAAAGGACTCCGGGAGAGCTAATGATAAATGTAATAGTGTGTAACAGTGATAGAGGGCCGCTGGAGCCCGGTTGTCACACACAATTAATATCCCCTGCCGTTCTGTCTCCGTTTGTTTGTTCCCCCGTGATTCGGCTCCCAGTTAACTAATAGCACATGAGCCTGGACATAAATTGTATTTGACGGGAGGTTTAATTCCGACCATTTAAAATTTCAACTGCCCCCTGAGCCTGCCTGCCCCTGGAGTTTGTTTACGGGCTTGATTATTTAAGGAAGAGAACCCAAACATTGTCTGGATTCTTGCAACTAAAAGGAAGGTGAGGGTAGGCATGCCAGCCTCTCAGCCCACGGACTGCTCTGACTGTAAGAAAGAAAATCCATATGCTGGGCCTCAGTCTGTCCCCGGTGAGTGTTCTACCCTGCCATCCTTGGGCAGAAGGAGCTGTGAGGGCTGATAAAATGAGTTGGAGATCATATTCTAAACCATAGCTGGGCACACAGACCCAACACACACACCAGCGTGCACTCAAAGCAGGTGCATGAGAACATGCAATTCTGAGCAGGTTCCACTGATGGCAGGGAGGCTCCTTCCTCAGCAGCCCCAAGTTATTGAGCGAGCATGCTAAGGCGGGCAGAAAAATAATGTTTCGATTTACTTAGAGATACAGTTGTTATTGCCATAACCTTAATGAAAGCAGTAAACAGTGCAGTATTAAGGGAGATTTATACAGAAACACTTTTAACATGTAGACATAGATTTTGCAATGCATACGGCACCTCCTTTCTAAAGGCAATCAATATGGTTATGAACGGCGGTGATAAATTACAAGCTCTGAAGCTACGCAGGGAGGTTTTTTGCACGGGTATATAAATCAGGTGGTATTGGCGTTCCATGGGACCCATGCACCACAGTAAATCTGCCAGGCTCGGACAGGCACAGAGCTTGCATTAGTGGTTTGGGGGCTGACTGCTAAACTCCTGTTTACCCGGGGCATCCGTGGGCCTTGTCTCTGTTATAATTCTGTATTTGATAGAAACCCATAAAATATGCCTCTTTGTTCCCCTTCCCTACATGCCTGGCTTTCTCATGGTCCCCAGAACTGTGGTTTTTGCTGGTGTGTGTGTGTGTGTGCGTGCGTGCGTGCACGCATGCCTGGGTATACATGTGTGTGCCTGTGTGGCTATTTATTTAAGAACATAATTCAGGACATGGCTGTCCTGTTGACACAGATGAAAGGGAGTTTATATCAAGGAGAAATCTCTGCCTATCATAGCAGGGGAATTTAGGGAGAAGACATTTTGCAGAATTTGCAAAGCATTTGCACTCAGAAGACATCTTCATGCCCCCACTGCTTCATGAGGGGGTCACCATGACTCTAGCCTGAGAATTAGACTCTTTGAGGTTTTCTTGCAGGTCCAGCAGGGGCAGTGGGGAGCAGGGGCTGGAGGCTGCCTGAGGGAGGAATGAGGAGACCTCAAGAGTTAGAACACTGCTCTGAGACTGTCTGGGCCCATTGGGCTTCCGTGGCTATCTGGATCCTGAAGGCATCTCCAGGTGCCCAAGAAAGGCTGGTGTTTCTCCCCTCCTCTTCCCTCCTGTTTCTAAGAGCAAGGGATACCCATCCTAGCCAAGTGGGTCTAGGATGTGGCTGCTGCTTCATTAACTTAAGTTTGTGTTGATAGCAGCTAAAGAGATCCAGGCTCAGCTTAACCTGAAGTCATGTGACAGTCCTGTCTTCTGCCCACATGTCTAGCAGCCTGGCTTTTCCAATGGAGACAGAAAATGACGGTAGCTGTAACCT
This sequence comes from Psammomys obesus, assembly GCF_907164565.1. NCBI lineage: Eukaryota > Metazoa > Chordata > Mammalia > Rodentia > Muridae > Psammomys > Psammomys obesus. Next base: position 3,605,572 of record NW_026595981.1, read on the forward strand.
CTGCCTGAGGCACCACGCACATACATGTGTGCACGGGTGGATGTGGGCGTGCTACAGCCCGGGCGTGCAAGTTAGAAAACATCATATGGCTTCCAGGGATTAAACTCAGCTCATCATGGTTGGTGGCAAGTGCCACGGAATCATCTTGTCAGCCCCTCAGACTTCTTTGTAACCAAGAGCCGTTAGGCTAGCATCGCCTATCATGCTCCCCTGGCTGGCCAGCTGAATAGCTTGTCACCCCTATCTGGGATGGAACGGGTGGTGCCTCCGTTCTCAGGGTCTTCCTTGTGGCTGTCACACAGTGTGTGGTCTGCCGAGTGGAGGGTCGGGCACCTTGTGGGGTGATATGCTCACTCTAACCTTTCTGTTCCCCCTGACTCACTGATGTGCATGCCCCCTGCACTCCATCCCCAACCAAGATGCTCCCTGCTCCCTTCTTGCTCCTCGTCCTGGCCAGCACGTGATTCTCACCTGCCCAGCCTTGCCTACCTTTTTGCTCCTTACCCCAACAGTGAGGGAGACTCAGATGTGGACTCGGAGCTGGAAGACCGGGTCGACGGGGTCAAGTCCTGGTTGTCAAAGAACAAGGGACCTTCTAAGGCAGCTTCTGATGATGGCAGCTTGAAGAGTTCCAGGTGAGTGCTTCCCTCAGGCAGGGAGGAAGGGCCATCTCAGCCACCAGTCATGGGTGGACAGTATCTTGGCACCAAGGGTGCCACCCTCAGGTCACGTGCGTACTTTTCCGGCCTGTGGGAAGAACACAGAAGGCCAACTGCTTAACCAGGTAGTGTCCCCTGTTTGGGTGTAAGTTCTTGTGTAGGTTTAACTTCATCCTGCCCACTCAGCAGCCATCTAACTGTTGGTACCTTTGGAGTCAAGGCTTGGAGCCCTGGGGACTCTGGATCCTAGAGCCCTGCACAGGGCAGCCCCGGCCAGCTCTGGACCTCTTTCCTCCGTAGAGCAGCAATGCAAAAGCGCCGTTTCCCAGCGCTGCTGCACTTGCATCCTTGCTCTCTCCTTCCTCTATGCTTTTCGTCGCCCACCCTCCAAGCTTGCCTGCTAATCTTGGGGGGCTGGCCCCCCTACTTTCTAGCCAATCATATTCTGATCACACAGACAGCCACCTCTAGAAGCCAGAGCTCCCACTTGGCATCCGTCACCGGCCCTTATACCCCCTCCCACAGAGTTCCTAGTTCCCTTCCTCATCTCTCCAGAGAACAGTAGGCAGGCTAAATAGAAAAGTAATCTCCCTCCTTCTTTTCCAGCTCCCCCCCAGGGTCCTTCCCTAAGTCCAGCCCCTCACCAGTAGTACCCAGCGGCCCCCTGTAATTGGTTTAATTTATTCGGCCAAACATCATTTTGTTACTGCAGATAATGCTGCCTTCCCCGCCTCGCTGCCGTTCACCACAGTGTGGCACAAGGCTCCAGGTAGTTGACAATGAAATAAATTGAACTAAACGTTTTAGAGGGGGAAAAGTGATGAAATAGAACAATAGTCTAATTTACATGACATTCTCCATGAAGCTATTTTCACTGACGCAAATTATTTTGCTTCATTTCCTCGGATGCTCTTGCCACCGCTTTGCCAGGGCTGTGCCGTTTTCTCCTCCTTCCTCCCTCCCCCTGTGTCTTTATTTTTGTTAATGCCTCTCTCTCCCCTTTTTCTCCCCCCTCTCTCCCCTCCCTCCTCTCTCCTGTCATTCATCCACTCTGGGTCTCTCCTCCTGGGCCTCCTGTCCCACTCAGGACGGCTCTCAACAGCCTCCCTAAGGAGGGCAAGGGGCCAGAGGAGAGACCCGCCTCTGCACTCAGCTCACTCAGCTACCGCAAGAGGCTCACCCTGAAGGACTCCATCGGGGGCACTGGGGACCAGGACTCACTCCTCACTACCCTGAGTGAGCGTGCCACCTCCCCTGAAAGGCCCACCAGGAAGGCCCGTGTGGGCTCCAGGGAGGAGCCTGACCAGGCCCAGGGCAGGAGGTGTGAGGAGCTGGATGACCGTAGTTCCATCTTCTCAGGGACTGGGAGCCGTACTGGCCGGGGTCTGGAGAAGCGCTGGGGCTCAGACTTTGACCGAGCCTCGACAGTCTCTGCTCCGGTCAGCCGGGCCTCCTCAGCCACGCGAGGCTCTGGGGAGGACAGAGCTCGCTCCTCGCTGAGCTTCTCCCTGTCAGGCTCACCCAGCTCCCAACACAGCACATCCAGGCTCGACAGCCTGGCAAGAACTAGAAGCCCTTCCTGGAACAGGGCCTCAGGCCTGGGCCGGGAGAGCCCTGACTCCCGGCTCTCCCTTGGCCAGAGCTGCCTGGATGAGTGGGATGACGGAGCCAGCGTGGCCCTCAGTGAGGCACACTCACAGTTCAGTCATCCATCCCTGGCTCGGAGCCTCTCCGTGCCACCTGAGCCACGGGGCTCTGTCTCAGCCTCGGCCTCTGTCACTGAGGGCTCCAGCGTCAGACCCGTCAGCCGCCGCTGCTACCTGGATCCAGACCTGGAGGCTGCCATTAATGAGGTCTTGAGCTACAAACCTGAGCCGTTCCAGCGGAGCAGCCTGGAGCCTGACTCCGAGGAGGATGACCAGAAGAGCATCCAGAGTGCTCGGAGCGCACAGCTGGAGCATCCAGAAAGGAGCACCAGCATCCGCCGCTCCGCCTCTGCGGTGGATGTCTCACGCAGTGGCCGCAAAAGCCGGAGCAAGCACAGGAGCAAACGAGACAGCCCCAGCTCCTCCAGCTCCAGCTCCTCCAGCTCGGAGGGTTCCACTGAGCACAAGCGGCGCAGGAAAGGGCGCTCTCGGAAGAGCAAGAAGAAGTCCAAATCAAGAAGAAAGAAAACAGAGACGGAATCCGAGTCCTCCTCGTCTTCGTCCAGTGGCTCCACGGTCTCAGGCCACAGCCGCTCCAGTGTGAAAAGGGGCCCAGCTGTAGACGTCGTGGAGGAGGCGGGGCAAGCCCCAAGCCGTCGGTCAAAGAAGGAGGAGAAGCAGCGGAAGAAAGAGGTGGACAGCCTGATGATGCGGTACCTGTACCGGCCAGAGAGTGACTAGCGCAGTAGGTGCCGCCTGGCCTGGTGTGGAGTGCAGCATGAATGTCGCACCCTCTGTGAACTAATATGCTCCCTGTCCCTCCAACCACGACCTCAGGCTCCCCCTACATCCTCCTGGGCTTCAGAGAGCCTCCTGGCTACCACCTGAGCCCTGAGCCCAATCAGCTGAATTTGCTGATGAGCCCCTACCTCACCCTGACCGTCCTGTGCTATGTTTTTGGAACTAATCTTTACTCTAACTTCATAACAAAGGCCCGATCAGCTCTGTTTCCTAAAATGTTGGGACTCAGACGGGCTGAGCTACCTGCCAAGGTCACACAGCTGGGAAGTAAGGTTGCCAGGAGCTAATGGGACCCGTTTAATACCTTTAACCGTAACTGCTTCTCCATACGGCTACATGCAGAGCCCACGGGTGAACCGTAGGTGTCAGCAGCACCCATCTCAGAGCTGTCATCCAACAGGATGGACCCAGAAAAGGATCCGAGCTGACATAATACCTTGGCTCTGAGCTCTGATGAGGCACTTCGCTCTCTGTGCTGTCTGCTCCCTCCCTCCCTAGCGTGGATCTCTAGCTTCAGCCCACACTGTGCCATACCCTACAGTAGACCCAGGAGAGGCCTGCCGCCTCCCTGGCCCTCCCGCCCACACTCAGCCCACACATGGGCGTCACCTCAGCTCTGCTCATCTTGTAGAGTTCTGGTGCATAGAAACTAGCAGCTGCTGAATGACAGCCCCCTCTCTGCTCTCCCGCCTCCCCCAGCTCTTCTCCCTTCGGGGATGAGATGAAACAGTTAGCCGCCCCCCCCCCCCCCCCCCCCCCCCCCCCCCAACGGGGGGGGGGGCCCGGAGCCACCGCCCCCCCCCCCATGCCCACACCTTCAACAGAGAGAGGCAGAGCCTGAATCACTGGAGTCCCATTGTTGCCAGTTTCCTTGGTGGGTGGTGACATTTTAAATCACCCCTGTTGTGAGACAGGGTGAAGCACTTTGGCGTGGCACCCTCACAGGGCATGCTTGCTGCTCTCCAGGAGGGAGGCGCAACTCCGTACCGCAGCCACCTGGGGCACCACATTTGTTTCCCAGATGCATGAACTAACACACCTGTAGCATGCTTGGGCCATGGGGTCTGGTGAAATGGACTACACCAAACAGGGTCTGTTTAAGGTCCCTTTAAGGAATAGAGCAAGAGGAAGTTGCCTTTGTCCATTTGGAAACTGGGGAGGGGAAGAGGGGAAGTGATTGAGAAGCTGGAGTAAGGAAATGGATCTTGAATCCTGAGTAGGCTTATGCCAGCTTGGGCCTGAGCTAGACCACTCCTTGGTCTCAGCACTGCCCTTTGCTCCTCCCACATGGCTTCTGGGTACTTAAGAGAGTGCAGGGATATCTGTGGCCTTTGTTAGCTCCATCGGAGAAAAGCTAGGAGTCAAAGTATTTGGTCTACAATTTCAGCCTCTTTTTAGCAGCCTTGCACTCCAGGGCAAGAAGTCAGTTGGTGGGTCGATCAGGAGGCCTGGGAACAGAGAAGGCCAGGCCTTTCTGTACCTCTCCCAGAAGGAAGTGAGTGCCTTGCTGGGCAATCCCAGAGAGATGGGTGACTAGCAGATTTCGTACCTGAATCGCTCCAGAGCTCCCAGTCACATTTCACAGCAGATAAGACAGAAAGCCTCTTTCTGCAGCCTCCTCTCACCCACAGCTCAGTTGCTTTTTTCTACAGGAAGAGCCAACTAGTCCCGAAACCCTGTACTGTGCCACTATGAGGATTGGAGTCAGTGGCGGTAGAGTGGTCTCCAAGTAGAACATGAAACAAGGTGGGGGTAGGGGGGACTTCGCTGGCGCCCGCGGCCTTTGAATGAGATATGCCGTGCAGAGGCAGAAAGAAGGTGGGCACAGAGCCCCCACCTAGGGATAAGGACCAGTGAAGAACTCCAAAACACAGAATGCAGCAGTCACCCTGGGCTTTCCCTGCAGGAATTGGCTTGTGCACCAAATTGTTTGTGACAGCACTGAGCAGGAGACACCGCCTTGTGGGGAAGGAAAGCTTTTTAAACAATTTAGTTAAAATGTTCCCATTGCCAGCCCTGACTCTGGCCCTGGGGACTGGGGCTGCCTGCTCTTGGCCTACTGATGGTGGTAGCAGACATGGAGACTGGCCAGAGAGAGCTTAAGAAAGACAGCAAGGGACCCTGTGGCTCCTCAGTGCAGGGAAGAGCAAGGAACAGAGTTGGCGCCATCCTTGGTTGCCTCTGCCTCTTTGCAGTGTCTGACCACTGTTTCCCTGGGCGTCTGGGATGTGAGACTATGGCTGGCTGTGCCCATGCCCTCTGCTCACAGAATAACCTCACTGGCTTTCCTCGAAGCCAGGCATTCCTCGGCCGGAAAGCAAACCTTTAGCACGGGGTGTATGGAAACTCTGTGAAAAAAGAAAACAACTGGCTCCCACTGATTCGGGGTTCAAACAACCCCAAGGCTGTGGTGACCCCATTTTTTTCTGTGTTGCACAGTTATCATTGAGCTTTGTAATTTCGTCCCGGAGATGCTGCGAGGCCTTAAGTGCTTCTGGCCCATCAGAGTAAGACTCATTTATGTTCAGCCTAGTTTGTATTAAGTGTGTTTTGTGCTATTCTGATTCCTTTAAAAATGGTAATTCATTCATGAGAAATACGATAACTATTAACCGGACTGCCCCGTCGCTGAGCCATTTTGCATAATTGAACATATATTTTCCCAGGCTCTTTCTTTCCGCCAGGGACACAGAGACCTGTCTTTACATTCCCCAGTCCCTCCCCCAGCCAGCAGGAGACTTCAGGTTTGGTCTTGTTTTCTTCTTCTCTAATCTAATGGCAGAGTGCCCCAAGGCTGAGGTTCAGATTCAGGTTTAGGTCTTGGCTGGGACCTTGGCCGAGGTGCTTCTTCCTTTTTGAGCCAGCTCTCTCATCTTGCGTTACTGGGAAGGATAAGAACAGTAAGTCCCAGAGAGTGGCTCTCAACCTTCCTAATGCTGTGACCCTTTAATACGGTTCTTCATGTTGTGGTGGCCCCAACCATAGAATTATTTTCATTGTGACTTCATAACTGTATTGTTGCTACTGTTGTGAATCAAAGTCTAAATATCTGATAGGCAGGATATCTGACATGTGACTCCCAAAGGGTTGAGAAGCACTGGTCCACGGAGCTCAGGCAGTGCCTTGTACAGGAGGACTCTGTGGTGGACCCTTTACCTCTGCACCTTTACTCCTCCCTCCAGGGAGACCTGAAGTGCTGTTTGCCTCCTCCTCTTACTTTAAAAGGACCAGAAAATAAAGGGCCATCCTCGGGTTTCTAGTTTAGAATATAGTAGGCCCAGCAATTGTAGAAACTTTCTTTGTCCAAGTAGAATGTTATGAGGACATGGAGGCTTTATTCCTTCTCTTCGTCTCTCGGAGCAGGGCACCAGTAGAGGTGAAGCCATGTTGGGCTGTATCTTCTCCGGTGATGTAAGCCTGTAGTGCATGTGGTCAGGGGTAGTGGGGACAGGAGGAGGCTCTGGGAAAGAAAGAGTGCGAATGGAGCCGGAGGAGGGTCCTATCGGCTCTGTTGGATGTCACAATCTTCCTTGCTCCAGGAAGATAATGCTTCATCACATCTTTAGAGGGACAGCCTTCCAGAGCCAGGGGCCTGATGAGGAATCCAAGGAATTAGGGTCCTTTCCCATTGGCCTATCCTCAAACAGGTCTTGCCAGCCTCTGTTCCGAGCCTCCGTTCCTTTTCCAGTAGAGGATGCCATGGTCAAGGACAGAAGTCTTCCAGGCAGGGAAAGCCTGATAAGGGAGTAGTTCAGATCTGGGGTCCTGTTCAGGACTAAGCTGCCTGAGAGTCCTCTGCTTGGACAAGTTATAGTCATGTGCTCACCCTCCTCAGATCTTCATCTCTGTGGTCTGTGGACTCGGAGGAAGGGAGTGGAAAACTCACAATCCCTGGAATCCCCATGACTTGGTCCAAGCTTCTCAGAGGAAAGAGCCAGGAACCTGCAGCTTGTTCTTAGACTCATGGAAGCCTGGTCCCTGCTGCCACCAGCCTCCCTGTCACGATAGTCTTAAAAGCTTTCCAAGTGCAAACTGTGCGCTCCTTCTGACATTGAAGCACTCGAACAGAGCCCCAGTGGCCCGGAATAGAAGTTATTATTTGCCTTGACCTTGTTCCTCTCTCCCTGCAGCCCAACCAGCCACTGGAAGTCCCTGCCCCCTGACCCATCAGATGATGAGCATGACCCTGTGGACAGGACCTCCAGACCCCGATTCTCCCACAACTATTTGAGTGACAGCGACACAGAGGCCAAGATGACTGAGACCAATGCATAGCCTGGGGGAGTGGCTCACAGCTCTTCCACCTCACAGCCTCTGCCAGGAAATAGAGGGGTACCACTGCCCCCGTTTGACCGCCGATCTGCATGGAGAACACCTCGGCTCTCTGTCAGGGGGACTTTCCAGGCCGTGGGTGTGTCTGGTAGCTCCACATGGAAGAGGTGGGGAAAAGAGGAGTCTCTGCAAAGAGAACCTCCATACTTGCCTCAGAAATGCCATGCTCTTGGCTCCTACCCTGGGCCACTGTGGACCATGTCAGGTGGCCTGGCACTTCATGGAGCCGGTAATGGACCTCCATCTCAGCCTCCTGCTCAGGGATGGTGATAGGTTACCTGCCGACCACTCCAAGTTGCTGGGCCCATGAGAAGGAGTCAGGAGGGAGCAGCAATGGCCCCCCTCTGCTGGGTGAGGGCTTTCTCTTCTCAGTGCCTGCTGTCTTTTTACTGTTTAATTTAAATACCCAAACCTCCATACAGCTGCATCTTTGAGAGTGGGAGGGGCGGCTGTTGCAGCTGGGCCCTGCAGGATGCCTTGGGAATCTCCTCTCCATCTTCACTCCTCCAGACTTCCTTCCTCATGCAGCCTGCCGCTCTAGTGAGCAGAGCTGGGGCCCTGGTTCTTAAGAGACAGGGTGGGGAGGATGGCAGCCGGGTGCTTCTGGCTTGGACCAAGCAAGCCTTGTTGGAGTATTAAGTGCAATGGGCAATTATTTAAGAGCCAACTGCTCCACCTGCACCTGCCCATGGCTTCCGGCACTGCCTTCCTTCTTTCCACAGTGTGGCCAGCAGCTCATTTGGCACTGAGGACTCATGGGGGGCACAATGGAAGGTAGATGTTTCGGTCTGTTTATCAGAGCAGAGTCCTAACCCTTTGTCATCTTTGCCTGCCCATAACCCTGTTCCCACACACTTACCCCAGACACAGCAACTAGTGGTCTGGAGATCTAGCCACTTACCATAAGGGTCATCCTGACCACCCCACCAGATTTGGGGGCCCAAGAGCCCTGGTGCTGGACCTGTTTGCCATCCCCCTCCCCTTCCGCAATTGGTTTGTACTCATCAGGCTGTGCTCTCCCCGTGGACCTGATTAATGTAAGGAAATAAAAGGCCCCTTCCCTCCTGGCCACAAGTTTCCCTGCTTCTCCTTGCAGGTCCAGGGATGGTCCCACGGCAGGGGCAGAGGCGGGATTCTGATGGGGACATGGAGGAGCCACCTTGATCTGTGGTGGCCTGCCACATGCTGGCCAGACCAGTGCCACTCCCAGAGCCTTGGCACATCACTTGAGATAGTGGGTGAGGAGAGTGGATAAGGAAGACAGAGCCCCCACATTTATATTGGGGCTAGTGGAGTTGGCAGCTCACTTACGCTCTCCCCCTGCCTCTTCTCAAAACTCAACTTTAGTCACTCCAAAGGTGACTTTTTTTTATCAAAAATTGTTAGCATTTTCTTTGTTCCTCAGCCCTATTTGACCACAGGAAACTTGAGTAAGCTGGGAATACCGCCTTAAATGCCCACTAAGCCTCTGCCTGAGCTACACTTTGGCTGTGCTTTGTGGCCTCTCCAAAGTTATAGGGCAGCTCATGCAGATGAGGGAGAAACCAAAGACCTCCCTCTCCTTTTCCTCTCCCTCCTCTTCCTCCTCCTCCTCCTCTGAACAGAGCTAAATGGTCTGGGGAAGTAGGTGGGAGAGGCTCTGGTGATGTCAACTGCCCAGAAAGTCAAAAGAAGGAAAGGTCACCATCAAAAAACATGCTGGGGAGAACTATGAAATGGACCCTTCTGGAACAGAGGTGGCTGCCCTCCCACTGGCCTCCAACTCACACTTTTCCTGCTTCAGCCTCCCTAACCCCCAGATTGAAGCTGTAAGCTAACATACCCAGTTTGGGGTCAGAAGACTTTTCTCAAGTCGGAAAACTTGCATTATTCACTTAGTCTGCTCAGTCTCAGCCGCTGAGACGCCTATCCTTATTAGCTGCTATGGCTTGGGCACTGTCCTAGTGCTGAGAAAGGAGTCCTTTCAAACCCAGGGTTATCCCAGTAAGGACTCTGGCCCGCAGAGCATATGCCTTACCTGCTGGTAAATATCAGCTTCTGACCTGAGAGTTGTAAATCACCGAGCCTGTCCTCCAGGGGTGTGAGCAGAGCTACTACAGAAGGGCAGAGAAGGTCCTTGGGAGATATGGAAAGAGGATGCTTCTGAGAGGAGGGAGACTGTGAAGGGCCCTCAACACAGGTTGTGGGGCTAGGGCTTCAAGAATGGTCCCACGGGTAGTTATTGCTAGGACATACTCGGGGAAGAAAGAACTTACACAAAGGTTCTGAGACAGGTGTGGAGAAACGGGGCTCATGCTACATGCTGCCTGGGAAAACCAGAGGACACAGACCCCACCCCCCATCCGCATGACCATCGCCTCTCCAAGTGTCCACAAAACCCTCCACTAGCGTCGTAGGCTCCAGGTTATAAAGGGGTGCTTCCCCTGGCTCCCACTCCCTGAGGCCCATCAGGCCACCAAAGCCTGTATTCATTTTGGGGTATACCTGGAGAACTCTGCCAGCTCCCAAATACCCACGGTACCTCTTATCCCTAAGGTACCGCAAAACAAAGCCACTGGGCCTGTGCCCTGTGCCCAGCTTAGCCACCCTGTGTCCCATTCAATCCTTCCTGCTAATTTCCAGCCTGCAGGACCTGCTCTAACCCCCCCCCCCCGGAGTAAGAGGCAAGGGACCGAAGCCCTAGGGGAGTCCCCATGATGCCCAGACACCACGGCAGCAGGCAGTGACCCCCACACAGCTTCCTTTGTCCTCTTGGCAGATTATCCCGGCTGTCCTTCCCCATCCCCCGCCCCGTGCCTGGTGGCACAGACACTTAGCGATTTGCTCCTTAATTGTCCCCCAGCTAGGCTGCGCAGATGCCGCTCTTTAATCTCTCCTGATAAATGAATCGCGCCGCTCCTTTAATCATATGTTCATATCCAAGCCAATTTGAATCAATTTGGCAGGGAGCGTGTTGCAAGAGATGCCATGACTGCTGCTCTGCCCCCCGGGGCCCCAGAGCCTGATGACTGCGGTCCTCACTCTCAGCAAAGAGCCCAGGAGGCCCATCCAGGAAGAGGAGCACCTACCGAGCGGTGGCGGCTTTTTAAAGTCGGCCACTCATTTGCCTCCTGCCCTCCAAGCCGGCTGTGTGGGAACGGAAGATGGATTCTCAAAGGATTCTCAGGGGTGGGAGGGCGAGGGCATGAGTTCAAAGCCTGCCTTGGTTCACTGAATAAAAGGCCACATCACCATCCCTGGGAGAAAGTGCCATCTTAAATCTCACCTTAATCCCTTCTATCCCCCTCTTGATTTTCTTGGAGCCCGTTCTCGGAAACTTGGGACTCTTTATTGTCTCTTAGATAGTAACATTTTCAGACCCGACTATGCTGCTGTCCCTGCCCACTATGCACAACTGCCACAACTGCCTCCATCTTCCCCTGGGCTTCTCCAGCCGTCCAGCAGAGGTGCATTCCTGGTGGTACACCGCGTTTTGCCTTCGAGTTAGCTAGCTGCCCCTGTTGAAGTCCAGGCATAGTGGCAAAACAGCACAAAATCAGACAGGCAACTGGCATGCCTCCTGGGAAAGCAGCTGCCTCTCCTGGCCTTGGTGAAGTGAGGCTGTGTTGCTGGCAAGAACCTCTGGTTCCTAAGTTCAGAGTTCATTGCCAAGGCACCCTTGGTGGCACTCATAGACCTGGGAGACCCAGCAGCTGGAGAAGCGCACGGTCTGGCTGAGCTTGGCCTCCATCGGGTGGCCTCTGGCTTTCAGCACCCCCTTTCATTTCCTAGGCTCCTCACTTCCCCACTCTGCCAGTCCAGGCAGGTGCCCTGTGTTTCCCTGGGAAACCTGGAGATCATTACCATTTATTCAGTCTACAAGTCCACAGCACAGCCCTGGTTTTAGAGCTCAGTAGCCTCTGGCTCCGCCTTCCCACCCCTGGAGATTCTGTCCTTATTGCTCCCAGAAGCCACACCTTACCTCCATCCCCCACTCCAGACAGGGTCTCTTTGTGTAGCTCTGGCTGTCCTGGAACTCACTCTGTAGACCAGACTGGACTCAGATTCACAGAGATCCTCCTGCCTCTGCCTCCTAAGTGCTTTGGTTCTGTCTCTTATCAGACCAAATTGCAAGAGTGGTCTGGATTGCTCTCACACCTGCACGCTCACCATTGCCCGTTTAATGACTTCAGCCTCAGAAGGTTCAAGGAAGCAGTTTCCTGCCCTTTTAGCCCTTTCAAGGCTTCTTGGAAGTCTTAGGGGGAACTGAGGCCATGGGGACTAGGGCGAGTGCTTCCAAACCTGTGCATCGAGGGTCCCCAGGCCTTATGCCTTGGCCAACACAATCCCTCACAATCCTTTTAAGTGTCATTGTCCCCTAGGGTAGCCGAGGTTCAGAGAGCAAAGTCCTCTGCTTGGTTCCAGCAGCTGGCCAGGCATGTGGAACTATCCCAGGCTTGTTGGAAAACGAGAGAAGAGGCCGGAAAGAGAACCACAGACTTCTCAAGCCGCTATGTGCTTAGTATTCACCAGGCCTGGCCTGAGGAAGAAAACACTTCTGGCAATTTAAGGATAAAATGCCTACCTCATATTCGTGTTGCTCTTTACAATTTTCAGAACCCCCCCATACATTATCACATTTTCACTGCGCTCCCACTGCGCCAACAGTATGAATAACAGTGCCACTCGGCTCAGAATGCATATTTTAAGAGATATGCACTTCATCTAATTTTGTGACGGCATGACAGAACAATCCAGACCGTCTTGCGATTTGATCTGGGGAGAGAGAGATCCAAAGCAATAGCCATTTTGGATCTAACAAGGATGCTAGATCTGTTTAGGAGGAATTTTACAGAGAAATCGAGTTTTCGGCAGTGTGCGCTCCTATGATGGGTCATGCCCATAAGGGAGATTCCACAGGCGCTGTGTGCTTTGTGATTGAAGTTGGTGACACAAATCTCCCAGAAGAATACTTACATGTGCAGATAGAATTTGCTTTTGATATCAAAAGTCATCTCTGACAGTTTTATAAAAAAATTTTTTTAAAGGATATTAAGTTTTGACACCGTTCAGGCAAATTATATTTGAGGTGACTTAAGAGTCAAAGAGTTTCCACATTTTAATAAATTTTTATATGTTTTGTTCCACATTTACGATCTGACTAGATTAGGAAAAGAAGCAAATGCATTTGGGGAAGAGAAGGCGCTTAGGGGATTTCAAAGTGGGGAATAAAATAAAATGAGTTAAAAAGAAAAAAGATGCTGCTATATGAAAGAGGTAGCCAGGAGCTTTTGAAACAGTAAATCTTTGAAAGACAGGTCAACAGCAGGCAGCCAGACATATAGAATCATGTGTGATGAAAACAGGTCCTACCATCAACTGCAGGTTGGCACCCTTGCTGGAGGGCAGCGTCTGGCCCCAGGGACCACCATATCAGGGAGAGCAAGTCATGGTAACCCTGGGGGGGGGTGGCACTCTGTGGAAGGTTTTGTGCCAGAAGGACAGGTCCTGTGGAATTTGCTCTCCCAGGCATCTCTCTGGTGCACACTACTTAGCCATCAATCGGGTGTTTGTGATAGGAAGTGTGCTTCTGCACAGGAGGACCTGCTGAAGTAGAGAACAGTGAAGCAGGTTGGGGCTGGGGATGTTGCTTAGCTTATCAAACCTATGCTACACACATCCTCAGCGTGGAGGAAGGAAAGAGATATGGTGGAAGGGGGAGAGGGATGTCAGGAGGGAGAGAGGGATGGCAGCAAGGAGAGAGGAAGGGGAGAGGGCTGGTGGGAAGGGGAGAGGGAAAGAGAGAGAGAGAGAGAGAGATGGTTTTATAGTTGTTACTGGGTTTTATTTCTATTTTTATTTCTATTTTTGAGACAGGGTTTCTCTATGTAGACCTGGCTGTTCTGGACTCATTTTGTAGACCAGGCTGGCCTTAAACTCACAGCGGTCCACCTGCCTCTGCCTCTGGAGTGCTGGGATTCCAGGCGTGTGCCACTGAGTCCAGCTGTTACTGGATTCTTGAAGGTTACTAGTAGCCATGGTAGCGAATGCCTTTAATCCCAACCCTCAGGAGACAGGGGCAGATGGATCCTTGTGAGTTCAAGGTTAGCCTGGTGTATGTAGCAAGTTCCAGGCCAGCTAGGGACATACCATGAAAAAAGAGAGTATCCATAAGAAGGCAGATCAGCAAATAAATGGGGAGCCAGGGACGTAGCTCTGAGCACTAAAGCACCTGTGTAGGGCCTTGGACTCTGTTCCCAGCAATGCCTGTGTGAGGGGGCTGCAAGGGTGCTGAGACCTATGATCCCAGAAACTGGCCAGTCTGCATCATAGCCACACCCCCTTCCCTGCTCCTTCTTCGCTCTCCTCTCTCTCTCTCTCTGTTTATGTGGAGGGGATTGTAAGTAAGGTATTTGTACTATTAGCATGAAACTTGTATGTGATTTTTGAAAGTCAATATACACGTAGGTACTGACACCAAAGAGGCCGCTACACTGTCCTATGTGGCTGACCAGAAGAATAGGTTCTTTCTTAGCCTCCCCTGTATGGAGGTTAGGGCTGGGGGGGGTAGATTTGGGCAGGCCATGTGGCATAGCTGCTTAGACTCTGCTTGGCTCCGTGCTCAGGGAATGCCGCCCTTAAAACAGCAGGCAGCTGCTGGCAGGCCTGAGAGTAGAAGCTGGAAAAAGAAACAGATTGGAGGGTGGAAGAATGAGGAGGAGAAGAGAATCCAATCCTCTCTTCCACCAGCCTGGAGCTCTGCAGGTGATGAGTTTAGGTAAGGACATTCTTATTGATAAAGGGGCTGGAGGTGAACTTGAGAAGGTCATATGGTGATTGTGTGTGTGTGTGTGTGTGTGTGTGTGTGTGTGTTTGTGTGTGTGATAAATAAATATATATTATAATCATATATATAATCATAATATATATTATATATAATATATATATAATTTCCCCCTGTCTCTAAAGAGACACTGGCTCAACTTTGACTGGTTGATAGATTTGTATAGCTAATGTCTGCTTCCACCTGGGAAGGTTTATCCTCTTAAGGAAAAGGAAAAAGCACTGTTGTTGAATCAAGTGACCAGAGTTTCTCCTAGGAAACAGGAAGTTTTGGGTGTAGAAGAGGCTACAAGACTTCAGGCACACCAGAAGGTCTGGGAAGGACAGAGGGTCCCCCAGGGCCCGAGTGCAATTTTCATGTCCCTCCCCACCCCCAGCCCTGGCTCCCCAGTAGAAATCAACTACAAATCTCAGCTTGTTGGGAACAGATGGCCTTGGCTGACGAATAAGCCACCTCAGGCTGCTCCACCTGTTCTGGAACTGGAATAATCAGCTCGAGACAAACATCGGTGCTGAAATAACTCATGGCAGCGGGTGAAGCGCAGGCACGGATTCCAGCACTCGCTCGCAGCCCCTCCTAGCCCTCCCTGCCCCTCCCCCTCCCCAGCCCTCGGAGGCCATCAGGGAAAGTAATGGAGCAGAGAAGATGATGGAGGCTGAAATGGAGCAAGAGAGGCAGGGCAGGGTGGAGGGCAGGGCTGAGTTCTGCGTTAGGGTGAGACTCAACCGGATCCCAGATCAGGGTGAGAAATTACATCTCAGGGGCTTTGGAGAAGGTGGGAATGGCCAGTGCCCGGGTGGCCTGGCAAGGCTGAGGAGACTTAATTGACCCAGGAGGGGAGAGACCTGAGATTTGTGGCATTAAAGGAGTCCTGTTTTGCAAATAAGACGGAGCTCTGAAGTGCCTCTCAGCACAGAGACCTTTTCAAGTGGCCGGTGGGCGCTTGGCTCCTGCAATTCCCTCCACTCGCTTTTGGCTTCCCCTCACCTCCTTGAGGAACTCAGCCAGGCTAATGTGCCCTGCCTGGCCCAGGCGAGCCCAGGGAAGTTTCTGACAGACAGCGGGGGTGAGGCTTCCCAGAGAGCCAGTTGAGAGAGGGCAATGTCTCAGGCAGGGACTTTCTGGTACACAGAGCATGGGGGTTCTGAGGCCCTAGAGCAATGGGTCTCAAATGAGGGGGAGCGGGGCAAGACCCCTTTGGAGGTTGAATGACTGTTTCACAGGGGTCGCATATGAGATATTTTCATTATGATCCATAACAGTAGCAAAGTGACAGTTATGAAGTAGCAAGGAAATTTTATGGCTGGAGGTCACCACAGTGTGAGGGCCTGGAAGAAAGGGTCCCAGCATTAGGAAGGTGGAGAGCCGCTGCAGTACAGGCACAAGAAGAAGCCTGACAGGGACTCCGCCGCCCTGGTTACATCTCACTGCCAACTTTTTGTGCCCATGTATCCTGAGGCCACAGACATGGCAGAACAGGGACCTCCCCAGGCAAACTGGTTCTGTTCTCAGAGGGGCCCTGGTTTCTGTTTGTGAACAAAAGGTAAAGAGTAATAAAATTACCCTGTTTTACCCGGAGAGCCTCAGCAAAGATGGCAGTGAACCGGGCCCCACCCACTTCCCCTGCCAGTTGACGGCAGAGCTGAAGGTTCATCAGGAAACGCTTTGGTATTGATTCTCCCCGAAGAAAAGAAAATGGCTCTTAAAAAAAGGCATAATCACAATACTTTTATCACATCTGAAAACTGATCAATAGGTTTTTTTTTTTTTTTTTACTATCAAATATTTAGTCAGTGCTTAAATCTCCCTGACGCTATCACATAGTCTTTATGTATATTTGTGCATGTGTTTTATGTAAAATAGATGAACAGGCCTGTAACCACAAGTACTCAGGAAGCCAGCCGAGGCAGGAAAATCATAAGTTCAAGGTCAGCCTAGGCAACTTAGTCTCTGACTCAAAATTTAAAAAGGGCCGAGGAGACGGCTTGGGGGATAAAACTCTTGCCCGAGGACCCAAGTTCAGGTCCCTAAAGCCCATGTAAAAGCTGGACTGGGGGACACTGCTCTGACAACAAGGTGGGAATCCAAAAAAGGTTCCCTGACCAGCTAGCCGGGAGCACTACCCTGGAGAGCACGGGGAAGGTGAGGACAGAGAGCCAAGGCGTTGTGATCTGCACACAGGAGAATCTCGAGCACACACCTACCCTCGTGCACACGCATGCACGAATGATAAAATAGTAAGAGGTGGGGGGGGGGGGGGGGGGGTCCGGCTCAACTATGCATCAGCTGACTGGCGTGTGTAGGACCCTAAATCCAGTCCCCCATGCCAGAAAACGAAAAGGTCGGATTGTTCAAAAACAAGACCCAAGCCAGATTAAAGGATGTAAAAAATAAGAATAAAAAGAAATAGACTGTGTTCCGGTCTTCTCGCCGGGGGATTCTGATTTAACCGGCCCTGGGTATGGCCCTCAGCATCGCATTTTAAAAACTCTCATGTGCAGCCTGGTGTGAGAACCCCGCCCTTCCAGCACTTTCTGCCCGCCGAGCCTCCCGTCCAGGCTGCAGGGCCGATGGCTGGCCTGAGCGGCTGTGAGGTGGGTGTGTGTCTCCTGGGGGCCTCTCCTGAGGTGTGCTGGGTGGGCAGGGCGCACCTTTCCCTCCAGATTCACTCACCGTGGGCTCCTGCTCCTTCTTCCTCAGAGGCCCTGTGCTTGCTCTTGAGAGGATAACAGATTTCTTTCTCCCCCTTTTCTGTGCAAAATAGCGAAATTCCTGCCTCAGGAAAAAGTGAGAACTTCCCCGGGGGCTACACTCATTTGGCTGCTCAAGCGGCTCCGTTCAGAGCTGGAGCTGAGCGAGGGCCTGCTGAGGGTTTGGCAGTAGATGTAAGAAAAGTGAGGGATCTGAGCAGGATTTGAACCCAGCACCTTTCAGGGAATCTATGAAACGGCCCTGTCTTGAGATGTTGGCTCCAGGGTCCACTTAAAGAAGCATGCTCTTGTCTGTCGCTGCCCTGTGTCTGCTTGGAGCTGGCCTTGAACTTGCCTTCTGGTGGTTGCCTCCAAGCTCCCGATGATCCTACCCCTCCCATCCTCTTGCCTATTGGCTCCATTCCTTGCGCTCCCCACTCCATGCCTCACTGGATGTTGGTGAAACAAATCTAGCCTAAAATAATGAGCAATCAGCTACCCTGGTGCTCGGGGCAGGCTGGGCAGGGCTGAGGGAAGGGGTGGGGAGCTGAATCATTTATAAAGCTTAATAAAGATGCAGATGAGCAGTGCTGAGTAGGAACCCCAGAGCTGGGCTTATTCATTATTCAACGTTATGCAAATGCCACTGGGTCCTGCATGATAGAATCCTGCCCCTTGTCCCTCCCCCACCCCCGCCCCACTCCCACCCCAGCTGACAGATCCAATCCACCTTGCACATCCCACTCCTACACCTGGCAACCCATTTCCAGGTTAATAAGGATCCTAGATCCCCCTCTCCCGGAGGGATTACCACAAGCCCTGGCCTTCAGGTGAGCCTCTCCAGGCCCAAGGAAAAGGGCTTCTTCATGCCCAAGACCCACAGGAAGGGCTCCAACTGTGCTTGTGCCCTGTCTTAAACAGCTCACATCTCCGCCTAATGAGATAGATTTCCTGAAGGCTAATCTCAATCCCTCTTGCTGCATAGAATGTCCAACACAGAAATAAGCAGATTCTCTCTCATCACTCTGCCTGAGAAGGGAAATGCAGGCACCAGGCACGACTGGAGTCATTTTCCAGCCTCTGTGTCCAGCCAGCAACTCTGGTCACCTCGTTTTGGCTCTCCACAGCGCTGAACCTCTTCCAGGTTGGAGTCCTATCCCTTAAGCTCTCATTGACCAGTCCTGAGCACACTGCGTGGCCCCTCCTTTCCCCACCATGCCTTCACATCACTGAGGCCTCCCCTTCTCTGCACCTCTTTCCCCACCAAGACCTCATTTGTCAATTTGGTGAGGCTGAGAGATGAAGAATTGGGTCAGAGTGGGGAGCAGCATCGATCGCCTGGGCTCCCCCTCCTTCTCTGGCCTGGCTCTTCTCCCTCCACAGCCCCGGTCTATTTTTAGCCTGCCTCTGTTTTCCTTAGTCTGGTTGGCAACCACTCTGGCCTCTTTCTCTTCATTGCCCTTATCTCTCCCTTGCAGCCTATGCAGACCCTAGCTGCCCCTCCTGAGGACTCTCACTGCATCCCAATTGCTTTTGATTTCCTTCCATCTTGACGATATGTAGGGGCTACCCATAAGGGGATGCCTGGCCACGCTCAGGCAAAAGGAAGGCAATGAGATAACTCTGTGCTGGGCAAATCCTTCACTATCACAGAGGCCCTCCCATTGTCCTCCAATCCCTTCTGCAGGAACTTCTGCTTCCCTGTGCACCCAGACTTCTCCCTGTATCACCTCTCCTGTGATCCCGTCCAGCCACAACTAAAAAAGCTCCCTTCCTCCAGCCTGTACATGCTGGGCCTCGGCCTCTGGCTTTGGCCCTGGTTTCCTCTTTGGTCTTCAGGTTGCCTGTCTTTCCTTACCTGACCCCTGTTTGGCCCCATTCTATGCTAGCCTGGCCCTACTCCTGCTGTTCTGCCTTTCCTGGCTTTAGCTTACACGGGGTCTCTCTTGCAAAGGCCTAAGCCTGCTCAGGCAAGGTTTGGTAGCCTCCCCCATTTGTCCTTTCTCAGCCTCTGCAAGACATTGGTCTCCCCTTTTGGCTGTCACTGACAAGCTGAATAAAGCTGGATATTTTGGAAGGGGAACTGCAGCTGGCTGGGGGAGGAGGATGGCGCATGGCGAGGCAGAGGAAACAGAAGGCAGGCGGTGGGCCACAGAGCCGATGGGTGTTCCTTAGATGGCACTCACCAGCTTCGTCAGCATGAAAGTTGCTGAGCTCACTGGCAGGGTGCGGGCCCTTTTCCACAGTTGGTCTATCACACACACACACACACACACACACACACACACACACACACACACACACGTCGCCCCCTCCTCACAGTCCCTTGCTTTGTGGCTCATCCCTTTTCTTTTTCAAACAGGACGAAGCTGGCCTCAAGCTCATCCTGTTGTAGCCGAGCATGATCTTGAACTTGTGGTCCTCCTGCCTCCATCTTCTAAGCGCTGAGATTACAGGTATGCACCATGCCTGGTTTATGGGTTGCTGGGGTTCTGGACCTGGGGCCTCCTGCATGCCAGGCAGATATCTACTGAGTGAGCCACATTCCCTCAGCCCTCCACACCATAGACATCCAGTGGGTGGTTCACCCTTGATGGCCCATTCCTCAGTAAGATCACCCCTGGCCACTCATGGGAAGGCTCAGCTTCCCCCAGTGTTTCCTGTCCTCCCATAGTCTGATATCCCCCAAAGCGCTAGCCACCTTCTCCTGTGTTATAATTCACATGCATGAGTTCCTCACATCTCCTCACTGCCACCACCAGCTCCATGAGAACATGAATTTTTTTAAAGTCGTGGTAGAATACATATAGCATTTACCGTCTTAGCTATTTTAGGTGCGTAGTTAGCTCAGTGGCATTAAACACATCCACACTGCTGTGCAACCAACTTCCAGAACTTTTTTCATCCTCCAGCACTGTAGCTCTGGACCCATAAGCAAAGCACTATTTCCACCCCCCTCTCTCAGCCCCTGGCAGGCCATTCTCTCCATCCGTCTGTAATCTTACCACTGGACTCATGGAAGTGGAACTGCAGAGTATTGGTCCTTTCCTCTCTGTTCATTTCAGTTACCATGTCCTTGTTTCAGCCAAGACATGCATACATCAGGGTTCTCTTCCTTTCAAGACTGAAGACTATCCCATGACATGTACAGGCTACATTTTGTTCACCCACCCATGCGTAATAGACATCTGGGCTGCTTCTGCCTCTTGGCTGCCGTGAATAACGATGCTATAAAACAGGTGTATGAATATTTTTTTGAGACCCTAGTTTCAAATCTTTTTTTGGAGATATACCCAGAAGTGAAACTGCCAGGTCATAGACTACTTTGCTTTCTAATTTTTTTTTTTAAGCCCTTATGCTGGGTAGTTTTATGTCAACTTGACACAAGCTGGACTCATTTGGGAAGAAAAACTCTCGACTGAGAAAACCTCTTGGTAAGATCAGACTGCAGGCAAGTCTGCAGGGCCCTTTCTTAATTAGTGATTGAGGACGCAGCCTCAGTGAGTGGCGCCACCCCGGGGCTGGTGGTTCTAGGTGCCGAGAAAACCAGGAGAAGCAAGCCGGTAGGCAGTACTTCTCCTGAGCCTGTCTCAGCTCCGCTCGGGGCTCCAGGTTCTTTCCTTGAGTTCCTGTCCTGACTTCCCTCAGCAATGGAGTGTGACTTGATAGTTGTAAGCTGAAATAAACCCTTTCCTCCCCTACTTGTTTATGGTTCATGGTGTTTTATCTCAACAATAGAAACCCTAACTGACTAAGGCAGGCCCACTCTGCTGCTTTGTAACAGGGATTTCCATCTGTGTGTTTACTGATTGTCTTAGTCTCTTTTTCTGTTGCTGTGACAAATATTCTGGGAAAAAGCAGCTTAGGGAAGAAAGGGATTTATTTGGCTTACCATCCCAGTTCTGAGCTCATTATTGTAGGGAAGTCAAGGAAGAACCTTAAAGTATCACCTAGGGGCCCTGCCTAGGGAATGATAATGCCCGGAGTGGGCCAGGCTTTCCCATGTGGGTCAACAATCAAGACGACCCCTCACCGACATGCTCACAGGCCAGCCTAGGGAGTCCTCATTGAGATTCTCTTCCCAGATGATTCCAGGCTGTTTCAAGTTGACAGTCTAAAACTAACAAGTGCCCTGAGGCCTCTACACAGTGCTTGCACATTGTAGAAACTAAATCAATGTTTATGTATCAGATGAGTTCCTGATAGTATCTGACCCTTACATACCTCTGTATAGTCGGTCAGTGCTATTATTACTATTTTATAGAGTCTGAGTTTCTGAGAGAACCAACTGAAATTGCCCCCAAAGCAGACTTGGCATTGGGCTGACACCATCAGCTGGTTTTTGAAACTCACTGGAGAAATCACAACTAACACCTATGTCTGGGCCTGAAGGACTAAGGTAAGTAATTTTTTTTTTTTTTTGTGATGTATTTCTTTGTATTTCATTGTTCAGGTTCCCTGTATGTAGTTCCTCCTGTCATATCCACCCAACATTGTCCTAGCTTCTCTCTCCCCAGAACATGTAAGATTGATCTTGTTCTCCAGGAATGGAGATGGCCCTATCTGGACATCACCCGCCCCCTGGCTTTTGGGTACAGTCTAAGCCAGTGGCTCTCAACCTGTGCATCATGGTCCTTTCACAGGGGTCACATATTAGATATCCTGCATATCAGATATTCACATCACGATTCATAACAGTAGCAAAATTACAGCTATGACATAGCAACAAATATAATTTTATGGTTGGGGGTGAGCACAGCATGAGGAACTGTATTAAAGGGTCACAGCGTCAGGAAAGTTGAGAACCCTGGTCTAAGCACATCAACCTTGCCTGAGTCCCCGTTCACACCCCTCACCCCTCCACCCACCCAGGGGTAGTTACAAGCCCCATTCTCTTCCATAGCAATTAGTGCAAGGAGGCCAGCCGATTCAGTGCTAATGCTGTTTCATTAAGTGGGAGCAATCCTAATGATAATAAAATGGCACATTTAACATTCAAACATTGAACGGGGTTTCTAAGCAAGTGTGTCTCTTGCTTTCTTTCCGGTGTAACAGTTCCGTCTTCATAAGGACCTGACAATACACCTTAATGAGAGAGTGGGGAGCTAAACATCTTTACAGGTCCAGACAGAAGATGAGGACAGACAAAGCAGCAGGCGCGAAGGGCACAGTGCCTCGGTGGTTTGGAGACTCCATGGATTCCTGTGGTACTAATTTAGATAATTAGAGCTGATAAAAAATAGAGTTATATAGAAAAATAAAGGCCTCCCCGGGCATTATGCAATGCAGTTTTTTGTTTGTTTGTTTGTTTCAGCAACTTTTTTTTCTGGCAAATGTTTATTTATTAGAGGTAAGACTGTATGAGAGTTGGTGATGGCAGCTGGCTCAAGTTTTTGGCAAAGAAACCCAAAGGCACTAGTGGTTTATAAAAGATAATCTCTTTTACATTCCCCTGGGCAGATTTAGTCAAAGCAATCTCAAATGTATCCAATGTCCCAGCAGAGAGAAATTTAAGGAGGCCTTTAGTCTCCTGAGTGCATCTCTAGCCCCTCCCCCACTGAGAGATCTGGCTTAAATTTCCTCGCTGTGCTGTGATGGTGAATCTCTGGCTGACTTTCTGGGCTAAGAAAAGAGATGGACTCGGAAGGCTGATTGGGGAAGGAGGTGCAATCATTTGGTGTTTACAGGAGATTCTATAGAAGCAGGAGGAAAAGAAATATGTCAAGGCCATTTTCTTCTCTTAGAAGTCTTCCCCAGGAGGGCTCTCCTGCCCAGGAGTCAGCTGGGGTCAAAGGTGGGCTTTGCTCAGTGTAGAGAAGCGGCTTATTCGAAATGGTGCCAAGTCATAAGATGGCGGTAATTTCATGCTTAGCTCATAGAGGATCTTCCCCACAACAGGGGCCAACTTAAAACCATGCCCTGGGAAGAGAAGAATGTGTCATGTATCTTCCAGAACAGACCCTGGACTCCAGAGAAGTTCCCTCCTTCCTCTTCCCCAAAGCCAGAGATTGCCTCCTGCCCCACGTACCCCCTTTTATGACCGCCTCCCCTCCCTGTACCCAGTGTCCAGACTTCAGCTTAGGCGTGCAGGACTCCCTTTTGTCTGGTAGGTTTGCTTTCAGGCCAGCCCTGCCTCCCTCCTTCCTCAGACTCACCAGAGAATCCAGCACCGATGACAATGTTGTCATACTTTGGGTGGCAATCAAGAAGAAAGTGCTCATCGGGAGTGTTCTAGAGCAAAAAGAAGCCCCGCCTGTGTCCTCTGAAGACAGGTAAGAACTAGAGGCTCTGGCGGGAAGGAACTGGCCTGGGACTGGCTTCAGCGAGAACTGGATGGGGCTGAGGGCTGCTCTCTGCTTGCCCAAACCCATCCAGACATACTGTTCTCACTGAGTAGCTGTCATTCTCCTACTGTGCCATGGTCACAGCAGGTAGTCATTTTTGTGCACTGGCTTCAGCCAAGATGCCTCGGGCCCGGTGGCATCTGTCTCTTCTCTTATCCCTAAGGCCTGCTCAACTGGGAGCATCTTGCCAAGAACTGTTTTAGAGCTCTTCTGGGAAATATAGGGAAGGGCTGCCAGGCAAAAGCCTCGCCGCCTAATAAAAAGGAATATGAATAATCTTTAACAGGCCCCTCTCTTATGGAGGTGAACCAGTCCACAGGAATTAACTGGCTAGTTTAAAGTCACACACAGGTCAGAGGTCAAATGGAGTCAGGCCTGGCCAGCTGTGGGTCTGTCTATTCCCTCCCCTGTTTTGCCCTTTAGAAAGGCCCCCTCACCGTGTACATGCAGCGCTCCATGATGTCTGGCTCGGGCCGCAGGCCTGGTAAATGATCCCTGACAAAGCGGCATAGGATCGGAACGTCTTGGATGTCTGAGAAGGTTGTGGGGCAGTCCCGCTCCTCTGGGTCCACATTGTCACCATGGTGATAGCAGATCTACCCCACCATTGGAAAAGCATGGGCTGTAAAGCTGGCCATGAGCATCTCAGCCAGCGAGGGGTGGGTTTGGACACAGGATGTCTCCACCCATCATCCCAGCCCCCGACTCTGGCAGGGGCTATTGTTAGCAGCTGGAGTTGCCAGGCGCTCATCTCCAGCCCCACCCTGTGTTTAAGAGCTTATGCTGAAAATGGCCCAATAGTGAAGCAGACTCCAGGAGGGTCCTACAGAGGTATGGCAGCATGGAAGCCCAGACCTGACGGGTACCTAGGAGCACAGTAGCCTTGGTAGCCATTTTTTTTAACTTACCTTCATCAGCCCCGGGTACTCTGATGCTGGCAGTCCGTAGATGTGGTGGGGGGCCAGATCCAGAGCCAGGATGCATGGAAAAGCCTGCGACACGCTATAGCTCCCAGGGACTTTCTCTCGCCAGTAACACACATTAATCCTAAGGGTCTTGATACAGAAGGAAGTAGGAGATAAAAGGGGGAGCTGTGGAGCTCTGTAGAGATGACAGCAGGTTCTGGTAGGTTCCTGTGGACCTTTAACTTCCAACCTGCTTAACCTAGTTCTTATGTCATGTACTAATAATACACATCATGTTGCTCAGTGGTCTCCAAACCTCTCTTGTCCCTATTCTTAGTTTTCTGCCAGAGCAGCCCTCCAGCCCTACTTTACCATCTTTTCAGGAGTTGATGCACTTCATATTTATGCTCACTACAAGTCTGGCTCTCCTGGAGGCTCTGGTGTATCACAGCAGATAATTCAATTCACCAATGGCCTTTTGAGGTAGCTGTTACTTCCCATAGTGGTAAAACTGAGGTGAACTAAATTTGCCCAGCGTTAACCCTTAGAAACTGGCAGATCCAAAGCTCACAGTCCAGTCTGGCTGGCTCTAAGGTTTCTTTTCTTAACTACTGACTCTCAGGCCTCCAGCTTGCCCTACCTGGAGAGGCAACTCAATTCCCAGGGGACGGAGGATCCGGTTGGTCCAGGGACCCGCAGTGATGACCAAGCTGCTGGCTTGGTAGCTCTTTGCGGTGGTCTTCACCGTGACGGGCAGGCCAGGTCTTATCTCCACTACCTTCTCTCCATCGCACACCACGCCTCCTAGCTGACAAATTCGATGCTGAAAGGGCAAGGACGAGAAAGAGGAATTAGTTGTGTATGTGGTTCACCCAGGGAGACAAAGAGCCCCTCACTTAGGGCAGGCAAGAGTATGGACTTTAGTCCTTCCCTTCCAGGTTGATAAAGAGGCCAGTAGGTGTTCTAAAAAGAAGAGGAAACTCGTAGCATAGTGAACAAAGCAAAGACATGTCCCCGGGCTGCCTGAGGAGGGGCCTGGGCGCCCAGAGAAAGCAGCTGCATTGCCCTGGGCCTGCACAGCCTCACCTGGAGGGCTCGGAGGGCCTTGTCTGCATAGAGGACACCTCCAGTCTTGTCTAAGAGCCCCACTTCTCCCCTGGTGAACCGAATGTTTGGAAAACGTTGCTTTAAATCCACTGGTGAGAGATATTCGTGGTCAGTCCCATGCCTCGACAGTGTGGCCTGGATTGTCTTTAATCCTGGATTCTCCTTCATCCCCAGCAACAAGAGCTCAGTCTGCCTGTTTCAAAAGAAAAAGCCAGATGGGTGAAGGGATTTACCCTGGCCCTGGCCACCTATTCTCATTCCTCGGTGAGGGGCCCGTGTCTATAGCAGTTGCAGCTTCGTCTAAGGTTCCGAGCACAGGTAAAGCCATCTAGAGCCCCGGCATTCTCCAGGGGTTTCCAGACCATTCCCAAGTCCTCCTTTGGCACTCACTGTTGCTTGTCCCTCCATCCTGCTCTTGACAACGGAGGTCCTAAGGCCCCAGGACCTTTCCTACTTGGAAATGCCATATGAAATGGCAGGTGTCCACTCAGATGTGGTTTCTTAGCCTTTCTCCCGGTCCCTCTTTGCGGAGTGCTCTGTGCTATTCCATCTCCTTTCCTTTTCAGTTCCTTCCACCACCACCCCTTTCTTCAAAGACTTATTTTTATTACGTTTTTAAAATTGTGTATGTGTGTGCGCACGTGAGTGTAAGGGCCCACAGAAGCTAGAGGTGTCAGAGAATCCCAGGAACTGGGACTGCAAGCAGCTGTGAACCTCCTGACATGGTTGCTGGAAACGGAACTCAGGTCCTCTGGAAGAGCAGTGTGGCTTCTCGATGTCCCAGCAGTCTCTCTTCTTCTCATACACTGCTTTGTCCTTCTTGTGCATTTGTCTGCCTCATTCTTCTTCTCCGTGGCTGCTTGTTTCATGGAAAAGAAGATCTGGTCCTGCTTTAATCCGGGTGTCACCTCGGGGTGGCCTTGACTGGTGACTCACTGTTCCAAGACCCAGATTTCTCCTCTGAAACCCAGGATATTGATTCCCTATCAGGGTTCCCCTTCAGGCCAGTGGGAGTGGTGCCGGCTGTTTGGTGGTTGTCAGGATGCCACTCACGTGGAGTGGACAGGGGACAGGGATGCCAAGCCTGCAGCACTCCTGAAGGTCACCCCAAGGCCTATGGCACTTTCACACACAAGCACAAACACTGATGGTGCATAAAGTTCCAGCAATAAATTCAAGAGATTCTCTGGTTTTGAATCTCCCTGGGCTTCTCCCATGTTGCTCTCAAGGAGAGAGCAGTTTCCTTTGATGCTTCCTGCCTTTCTGCCTTAAAGACCAGAGTCTCTTGGGGGGGGGGGCTATCTAAAGGATGGAAAGGTGCCCCCGGCACTTGGGACCGTTCCTGTGTTCCCTCTTGTCTTCAGGAGCCCCACAGCCCAGCAGCAGCCTGCTGCATCCCCCAGGTACTGCATATAAAGCTCGTAATAGCCTATAATGGAGTCTCATGGATATTACATGCTTCCAAATCCCACATTATCTGGTTGTGGGGATTAAAGAGAAGACTGGGAGGGGGTAGGGATGCAGTGGGCCTGGGGGCTGGTGTCAGTACACAGAGCCTCGCAGCATGTCCAATCCATTTGCCATGGCCCCCGCCTACCCAGCATTCATGGTGAGATAGTGACGCCAGCTCTGCCTCTTCAAAGCTCAGCTTAGGCTAGATGAGGCAGAATCCCCAGCGAGGAGTGAGTCTCCTTTCCGTAGCCTCCCCAAACTTCAGATTACTTCTTCAAGTCATACAAACTTGCCCCTTCAACTACTTGATCATTGAGATAATTAAGAAGGCGCCCCAAAAAACTTAGTGGACAGCGCTTGGCTAGTGCACAGGGGTCCTTGGATCTCATCCCAGAGTCTCCAAAAAGAAAAGAAACCGTGCCCCGTGTTTCATAGTTGGTGAATGGTGCTGGGGGTGGGACCCCGCGTTTTCCTACACACTAGGCAAGCCACACACCCCAGCCTCTGATGTGTGTTTTTGTTCTGTTTTGCTTGAGAAAGGGACTTACTATGATTCCTAGACTGTTCTCAACCTTGAGCTCTTCCGGTCACTGTCTCCCAAATATTGGATTTCAGGCAGGCACCACTACGCCTACTCAGATGTTCTTGAAGCATATGGCTTACGGCTCACCTAAGCAGATATAATGTCAGCTCTCTGGTCCAGTAACCCCACA
Organism: Psammomys obesus; assembly: GCF_907164565.1. NCBI lineage: Eukaryota > Metazoa > Chordata > Mammalia > Rodentia > Muridae > Psammomys > Psammomys obesus. Next base: position 3,633,044 of record NW_026595981.1, read on the forward strand.
GAGTGTCTCTTAAGCCCTGCCTGCAATAGAGCAGCCTTGGTCCCTCATGCACTCCGGGTTTAGCTTTCCTTCCTCCACCTGGCCTTCCTTCCTTCTTTCCTTGAAACAGAACTCCATTCGCAGAGACATATTGTGTGGGGAAAATGAAATTGTGCCAAGACAATGGGCAAATCTGTCGAATTATGAAATGCTGAGTGATGTTCTAATTCCCAAGTTGTCCTGTGGTGGATGAAGCCTGCTCCCCAACCCTAGGAGTAATCAGGGCGCTGATTCTGCGGTGAATGTAATTGTGCCGATTGTAATCATTTTGCTCCAGCTCTCTGCCCCTGTGGCATTTATTTCTTCGCCCAGATATTGATCTAACAGTGGGAAATTTTCCATCTGAAGCTGTGATGCCGGACCCTGCCCAAGTCCAAAGATATGTTTGGGAAATTCTCATTTTCCGTGGATCACAGCTGAGCTATTTGGCCTGAGGGAAACTGTGCACTGTTGGAGAAATGTCTTGGATTGGAGAGATTTTTGACCATTATGAGCAAATCGGAAATAAATGTAAAACACTGCCTGGAAATGCAAAGGCCTGTCATTACAAGAGATAGGTGAGGGTCCTATGGGAAATGCTCAGAGAATTGGAAATCAGTCAATCAAAACCAAGATCGCAGACGGGCCTTTCCCCCAGTATGAAGACAGATGACTTCCACAAGCAGATTGAAAATCATTTAAGTGCTTATTTTCCTAATGGTCTTTCCTAGGTCCCAATAAATAGACTGCTCATTCTGCATCAATTTCTTACCCCTGTGCTCAGGGATCCCCCTCCTCTTTTCTTTTTCTTTTTTTCCTTAGACACAAGCTACAAAGTTTGAGAACAAAAAAGGTGAAAGAACAAAAGCCTTTACATAGGGGGAAAAAAGACTTAGGAGATGAATAGCTGGGGCTAGCCTGTAGAGGAACTAAAATCTGGGGTTACCAGGGAACCCCAGCAAGTTTGCAGCTCCCACCTCCCGGACGCACAGCCCTTGGCATGAGGGACACCCTGAAGCCTGCTCTTGAGGCCTTGTTGCCGCCTCTGTGACCCACAGACTCTAGGAGCCAGCTGGTGATCGACCAGGAATCTCCAGCAGTTGCTAAAATGGGGCAAGGGGTCGGGGGGGGGGGGGGGAGGGGCAGACCACGCTCCCTGAATGGGAATTTTCCATTTTCCAGCACGGGCTCCGGTGCTCTTTTCTCTTTTCTCCAGTTCAAAGTGCCAGTTGAGCCAGCTCTCGGCATCACCTTGGGGAAGGGCCTTGGTAATGGCTGCTGTCTTTGTTGGTTTGGGAACAGCTCTCTGCATTTCATCTTCCGCTCAGTGGGCCGAGGTGGAATTGGTTAACAAAGATTGCTCCAGGGAGGGGACGTGGCTGACAAGCCAGACACTTCGCAGGCACAGGAAGCAGCAGCTGCGGAGGGGGCCGCCAGGTTCTGCCAGCAGCTGTACTGCCTACGGCTGTGATCTTGTCTGATACTGTCAGCGAAGCTGGGGCAGCCCGGGTCGGGAGCTAGATAGTAGAACTCAAAGGCAGAAGGCGGGGCAAGAAAGAGATGGGTCTCTGAGCCTGGCTTTTCTGTTGGTACCAGCATCCCGGCTGTACACATCACAGAAAACTCAGGCCTTATGATCCGATACATGTCATTGTCTGTTCCCAGAATATATGCAAATATCAGGAGCCCACCCATGTTTCGTATGCGCTGTCACGGGAAGCAGAACAGAAGAATTGGGCAACCTCCTCCACTGCCAGCAAGGAGAGGTTTTTGTGGTTTTCTTAAATCATCATCAGATGACATTAAATACACTCATTTCTATCATTTATCTTATGGTATTATGCCGGTGTGTCTAGAAGGATCTAGAGAGAGGCAAGAATGACAAAGATGATGAAATCATTTAGAAAATCAAAATTAAGAGCAAAGCTAAGGCAATTTGGATGGCATTCAGCCCAAAGGTGGAGAGCTATATTCAAATACCATTCCAAGAGCAGGAGTATCATCTGTACTATGTCCTACTCAGTAAAAAGAAAAGAAGAAAAAACCTGGTACACGTGGGTAATTTAGGGTAGCCATCAGAAAGGGCTTGCTAATGACAGAATGATGGCAACAGTGGTAATAATACTGAGCGCTCTGCCGTGCTCTGGAGGTTTTAGAGCACGTTCACATTACTCTTCATTTTTCTTAATTGGAGCTGTGAGACATCTGAACACCCGTTTCATACAGGCTACGGGGTGAGCCTCAGTAGCACTTTTCAACCTGAGATTATCTAGGCCTAAGTGTCTAGAAGTAGGCATGAGCAACACAGCCAGCTTGGGCCAAATCTAGCTTCTGGTCTGTTTAATCCACAAGTTAAGACGGTTTTTCATTTTTACTTAATTTATTTTAGTGGCTGACTTTTAGGAGTCTAAAGCAAATACCTTTGCAAAACACACGAGTAAGGAGCAGGGTGCTGGCTCATGCCGGGAAGTGCTTGTAGGAGGGAGGTCTCAAGTGTGAAGTAGGCCTAGGCTACTTTAAGTCTGGGGCCAGCTACAAAATGAAAGCTTGTGTCTAAAAGGATGGCAGGTGGGGCCCTGGCTGCTCTGGCTGAAGACCCAGGAAGCGCTCACATGATGACTAAGAACTGCCTGTAACCCTGGTTCCCGGGGAAACCACACTGCAGGCCTCCACGGGCACCAGGTAAGCGGGCGGCGTGCATACATACGTGCAGACAAAACACGTATGCAAACAAAACATCAGAAATAAGGTGGGAGTGATGGCTCAGCCGTGAGGGCACCTGTTGATCTTGCAGAAGATCTGGGATCAGTTCCCAGCACCCACATGGTGGCTCACAACTATCTGTAAATCCAACCCCAGGGGCCAAATTCCTTCTTCTGGTACCTCCAAGGGCAGCAGGCATGTATGACGCACACACCACATATATGCAGGCAAAACACTAAAAAACACAAAATAAAAATAAATAAATAAATCTTTTAAGATGCTTAAAATAAACTTTTAAAAAAAATAACAAGGAAATAACATGAAATTCAAATTTCAGTGTCTTGGAATAAAGTTTATATATATATATATTTTTTTTTTAATTTATTTTTTTTATTTTTTATTTTTTTTTTAAGAAATAAAGTTTTACTGGAACGCATCCAGGTTCGTTTATCTGCGTCTTTGGCTGCTTTTACACTACAAGGGCAGACTCGAATATTTGCAAGAGAGACCATATGGCCACGGAGGCCTAACACACTTCCTGTGTGGCTTACAGAAGAAGTTTGCTGACCCCTGTTCCAAACCAAGAGTGCAGTAATTCAGTGATTTATAGTAGTACTTTATGACTGCTGCACAGCTGATGGTGGCACATGCCTGCAGTCCCCAGGACCCTAGAGACTGAAGACTGACGGAACCCAGGGCTTTGAGGCCAGCCTGGGTAACACAAAGAGACCTTGTCTTCAGAACAGACTTTGAGGAAGAGGAGAAAGGAGAGGTGGGGATGGGGAGACAGCGCTAACCCTCAGTAGCTTCCCTTTTCACTTTTATAAAATTGTGGAATGAACTAACGGAGCTATCCATGCAGAGTGAATGGCCCTTCCTGAAATGCTTGGGACCACACGTATTTCTCGTCTCTCTGGATTTTGATACATGGATGCAGGGATCCAAATTCTGGCCCCCAAGTTTGTGCAGCAAGCTTTTTTAACCCCTGTACCATTCCTCCTGCCTCTGTCTCCCAAGTGTTGGCATTACAGGAGTCTGTCAGTATCATGCCTACTGTCATGGGGTGCTGGCAATCAAACCCAGGGTTTCATGCAAGCTGGGCAAGCCAAGCACTTTACCCATGGCCCTTGCTGTCTCACTTTTGTTTCCTCTTGATCTTCCTCCTCTCTAGCCCAACACACCCAGGATAGGAAGAGGAGACCTCCAGGATTAGAAGGTTCCAGGCACTGTGCTGGGTATTTTCCAGGGTCTTATTTAACCTTCAAAAATCCTTGAGGTACAGAGACTCCTACCACATAGTTGGTAGGAGCTGAAGCAGAAAGTCAAACCCAAACTATGTGACTCCAGACACCTCGTGATTGCCTCAGCTTTCAACATTTGTGGGACAGACTTGTGCCCTTCGAGGCTTGGGCTCATCTCCTACCTCAAAATGCTCAGTAGTATTCACAGCCAGCCGCCAGAGAAGGATCCCTTTGCCAGGCCACCCCTCAGAAAGACACTCTCCTTTATTTGGGTGCTGGGTGTATTAGCTGTCTCTGAAAAAATCCTTAATTAGCTGCCCTGGTTGTATTTGCATAATGGATTTCACTTTGTTCTTAAGTTAATGGTGTTTTTGTAACAGAACAGTAACCTCTTGGTTCACAGCCATTAAAATAACTGCTACCCTGTAGGGCAGAGCCAGGGTTATGTAAAGGGAGTTCAGTTAAGAGTTCAGAGGAGTAAAAGAGGATGCAGGAGTGTCTCCTGCTTCCTTCCCCAGGAGTGTCTGAAGGTCAGTGACAAGGAGCCCTAAGGTTTGGAGAGAACCAAGGACAACAGGGAGCTACTTCAGGGTCACTTCATGGCCAACAAACAGTCTGGCCCATGAAACACCCTCATTTGTTTCCAGGGGATAGTGTGTTAATAAATGCATCTGTGAAGCTGTTATGGGGGAGGATGCTGCATAAAAAGATAGGATACTAGGGGCAGGAGAAAAGGCTCAGTGGTCAAGAGCACTTGTTGCTCCTGTAGAGGACCCAGCTTCAATTCTCAGCACCCACACAGCAGCTCACAGCTACCTGTAACTCCAGTTCTAAGGTCTGATGTGCTCTTCGGACTTCTCTGAGCACCAGCTACCAGGCACACATGTAGCTGCACAGACATATTTGTAGACAAAGCACATAAAATATACAAGCCAGAAGTGGTGGCCCATGCCTTTAGTCCCAGCACTTGGGAGGCAAAGGCAGGCAGATCTCTGTGAGTTCAAGGCCAGCCTGGCCTACAGAGTTCCAGGACAGCCAAAGCTACACGGAGAAACCCCTGTCTTGAAAACACAAATAAACAAACAAAAAATATGTACATTATTTTTTTCAAGTTAGGACATGAGTAAGAATACACAGCTGCCTTTTCCGCTTTGACCCAGGCCCTATCAGATGGCTCCGGAAGGCTCCATCAAGGCCTGCCCTGCTCTAGGTATCTGCCCACAGGGTTTCTTTAAGTTTTCACAACACAACCTGTACTACGTTGGACCCAGGGTCTAACTCAGGCCTGGAACAGGGCTAGCAGGGCTGGTGGGGAGAGGATGACAGTGAGCAGAAGGCTTCCACGTGACTGGCCCGACCTCCGAGGCTTTTAAGTTCACACCTTACAGCCAAAAATATGCAGAGCACCTGGAGGGGTGGCTCCCCTACATTCAAGGTCTTCCTCCCTTGCCCACCTGTGCAACTGGGTTCCAGCCTCGCGCTCCAGCTGGGCCCACATCTGATAGCATTCATCCATCATCCTTGTGTAGAAGTCCTCCGGATAAGCCCTTCTGATTATGCGGCTCTGTCCGTTCGAGCTTCCCCGGGAATGAGGAAGAAAGAACTAGAAGCAGGGGAACGAGAGAAAGACAATGGAAGCCACTGCCCATTGTGTGACCTTCCCTTTGCCCTTTAGGAGTCATCTCATCCTTCAAATGTTTCCCTTTTTTTTTTTTTTTTTTTGGTCCTGGGTATTGAACTTCTGGCCTTGCACATACCACACACTAGGCAAATAAGTGCTCCGAAGCTGAACTATAGCCCTAGACCTCTTTATATTTTTTTATTTTGAGACATGGTCTTATTATGTAACCCAGGCAAGGCCTTAAACTTGCAATCCTCCTGCATCAGCCTCCTGAGTAACTGGCATTTAAGGCCTTCATCACCAGGCCTACCCATTTCCAACTATTTCCATACAGTCTTTCCAGTGGCTCCTTGCATCCCACTGACTGGAGAGGCTTTTGGGTTAGTAGCTCCTCAGGAGCACTGACAAGGCTTTCCTTTTGTAAATAATCCTCCACACCCCACTTAGACAAGCAGAAAAGCAGAATTAGAAAGAACCTTCCAGATTACACAAATCTAGCACCTTAGTTTTACGGATCAGGAAAAGGTTCCCATCTCATGTGTCTTCAGGTACTCAGAATAAGGGAACAATCTTGGGATTGGGGGTGGGGTAAAAAAAATGGAGGTTTTCCTGAAGGATGTTACAGGAATCCCTGAGGGATTCAAGCAAATGGATGGAGAAACTGAAGACAATTTCTAACTATTCCAGGAACAGTGAGTGGTAACCAGCTTGGAGAACCGCAGGCATAAATGGAAAGGGAGAAGCTGAGGCGGAAAACTGGACCGTATAGGCTCCACCCCTGAGGGGCCCTACAGGTTCCCAGTGCCACCCACGTTTGCGGTAGTCATGTGACCAGCTTTCCTTTAAGGAAAGGAAGCCCTGTCTTAGTTCCTGCTATTACCCAAAGGTGACAGAATCAACAGACGCTCCTGCTAGTTCTGGAAGGAGAGGCTGAAAAAAATGCAGGGAAGAACCCTGCTTCTGAAGCTGGTACATCAGCCTTTGCCTCTAGGCAAACTGCCTTTATTTAAAGTTAGCTAGAGCAGAACTGATTCTTTTTTTGGGCCGGCTTAACCATTTGGGCACAGAAAAGACAGGGTAGCAACAATGAAGAGAGGTGGGACACTTCTTGATCCTGGGCAAAAACTGAGAAAAAGTGAAAATAATACACCAAGAAGCCCCACATGGACTTGAGGGTGGGAATTTTCTCTGAATTGTCAAGATCCACAGGAAGTGGCTACAAAGCTATGAAGTGCACAGAATTCCTGATGTCCAGCCTTTTGGCGTCACCCATTGCCTGCAAATTCTGGAAAGCCCTCCCAGGAGAGGAAGGGACAGGCTCAGACAGCAGAGGGGCAGAAAGGACAGTGTACCTGCTCCAGCACGAGGACCCTCTTCGAGTGTTTGGCCAGGTGGTATGCAGTGAAGCAGCCCTGGATGCCTGCTCCAATCACAATAGCATCCCAGAGACCTTCCTGAGCGGCCATGATGCCACAAAGCCCGCGAAGGAGAAAGCAAAGTCACCTCCAGGCTAGAGGAGGAGGAGGAAGACAAAGTCCGGCTTGGACAGAGCTCCCACAATCCCCTGGGGCCCATGTCCGTGTCTTTCTTTCCCTCCCCCAAAAGCCTGGCACAGGGCTCGGCCTCCGCCTCCCCTGCAGAGCAAAGCCGGGTAGACTGATTTGTGAGGGTTAGCCCAGCTCAGCTGCCAGCCTCACCCCTGCATCCCTCTAGTTTGCTATTCTTGGCTCAATTATTGTCATGCAAATGGGCTCCTTCCTATGCCACCTTCCTGTCTCATTATGATCTTTGTCTCAGGGCTTCGGCCCCGGAATTTCAATGCCTCCTAGACCAAGCTGGGCACCAGGAATGTAGCCTCCCCCTGCTGACTTTCCTCTCTGCAGTTTGATTTCCTCTAGAGATCTACAGGGCCAGCTAAGAACTTGGCAGGATGCCCAGTGTTCGGCCCTCCTCCCTGGTGGGTGGTGGGGTCAGGGGGTAGATGCAGGGGCCAATTGGGAGGGCAGTTTTGTGATTATGAAATCATTCTCAGTGTGTTTTACTTTTATGTTGAAAAGGGAGAATAAATGATCTGAGGGGGAAAAAAATAAAACAACAGGAAAGGACAGTGAAAGAAAGGACCTTGTCCTCAGGCACACAGGGAGCCAGGCGCCAGCCCAGCGCACTTAGGGGCCATGTGTAGAGAAGGCTTCTGTGCCAGGCAGCAGGCTCAAAGGGTATTGTTACAGGCACTGGGGACAGAGCCAGGGTTGGCAGGTCCTGAATCTTTTACAATTTAGGGGTTCATTTTAAGCTAAAGAGAAAAGGGACTAGAGACATAGTTCAGTTGTAGAGTTTTGTATTTGGCATTCTTGAGGTCCTGGGTTCAACCCCCAGCACTAAAAATAAAAGAGAAAAAAAGAAAGATAAAAATTAGTCATGCAAAATTAGATGGCAGGACTTAGACAAGACCGCTCAATTAGGGAGCCCATGGTTGAAGTTTTATTAGCTTCCTGGTAAATCTGCCTCTGAATACATTATCTCATTAAATTCTCATTTTTTTGTGTGTGTGTATTTTTATCCTCATTTTTGGCAGAATAAAGATAGCCTCAAGTTCTCCAACAGTCTTCTGATCACATGCTTGCCCAACAGAACAGTGACTGCCACACTCTTTCCGACCTAGGCCTTTGGGCAACAACCTCTTCTTGACCTGGAAAACTCAGCCTTTGACCCTGAACCATCATGTTAGAAGTTCATCCACTTGGCGAGAGAGAGAGAGAAAGAGAGAGAGAGAGAGAGGATGAGAAAGTCCCAGTGTGATGCCAAGAGTCACACATAAGAGAGAAGCCATCTTGGACCTCGTGCCTAGACCAACTAAACAGCACTGATTGACCCAGTCAGTGCCTCATGACCCGACTTCCTCCAGCCAAGCTGCGTCAGTATTCCTCAGGTTTATGAAGTCAGAGGAGATGTTTGTTTTTAGACAGTAACTTTTGAGGATGGTTGTTTATGGTCATAAAAACACCACCAAACAGCCAAAGATGGCAGGATCTGCCCAAAGCCCCATACTCGGTGTACCAAGATGCTAAGACATGAACGCGGCCCTGTCTGCTCCAGAACGTACTGGTTCTTGTCATTGTTTTACTTCTCGTTTGGATACGGGGTCTCCTGCATTGCCTCACTGGCCTCCGACTTGCTTTGCGGCAGCAGGTGTCCTTGAACTTCTGGTGCTTCTGCCTCTGCCTCCTGGAAACACAGACTCGATGTGAGGCTGGGATCAAGCCGGCTACGCAAGTACTCTGTCGACTGAGCTGCATGCCCGGCCTTGGGACACTTTCACTGCAGTGTGATAGTGACAGTTAATCAGAGCTTGTAGTCGTGGCTCTGATGTCAACATTTTGCTGTTTTCCTGGTGGCTGTAGAGTGAAAGAGAGAAAACAGCAATGTGGGGCGCAAACGCTCCAGTCCATGGACAACCCCAGAGTGGCCTTAGCAACCAGCAGGCTGGCCAGCCCTGATAAAATAGAATGGGAGCCCAAAGAGGGACTGCCATCTGACTGGATTTTTTTTTTCTTCTAAAAAAAAAAAAAAGTCTAAAGGTCACCACATTCTGTTCCCATACCCCACAGAGGGCAGGATAACATCTGCCTCACTGCTGGGCCCATCCGTTACAGTAAAATAATAGCAGATATAATCAAGAAAAATATGGAACCCTGAGTGTGTAAAGGCTTGATAGAAATATATAAGATCAGCCCCTGGATTTCTTGTGATAAGATGTCAGCGGAGATGAACAGCTTGCACGCAAGGAGAAGCAGGCGATAAATCCTTGCATGGAAGTGTGCCCAGCCTTGCCAGCAGTCAAAGAGAAGGGAATTAAATAACTCTGAGGTACTATTATGTGTCTATTAAATAAACAAAAATAAAAATGATACAGCCTTATTATGTCGTGCGTGATGCAGGTGGTAATTCAGGTATGTGGCATGTGCCGGGGTCATGCACAACAGGATGAAATAGCTCAAACATTCTGACCTAGAAATTCTACTTGGTGAACCATTCCCCCGGGGGAGGAAAAGGCATTTGTATGAAGACATGCATATCTGGGCTCTTATAATATTAAAGAAAAAAAATGGAAACAATCCCACATGAGGGAATAGCTAAACAAATGCTGACTTGTGGACACATGCAACTCTGGGTAGGCTATTCCGAATGGCAGGCAAGAGGACCCTGCTTTCTAGAAACGCAGATATGAAACGGATACAGAGGACCGAACACAGATGACACACGCTGATCACAGCCATGACTTCTGTGCATGCTGATCAAAGGAGAAATTGGTGAGGTAATTGAGCTTAATGCTCATTAGTTCCTGTATTCTATAAAAACGGTGCCTCCATTCACGATTTATAAAAGAGGAAGAAATCCCGGGCGAAGCGGACGCTCACATCTCCCTGGTCAGGACCTGGGAAGTTTTTTTCTTTGTTCTTAATCTCAGCTCTTCCTGCTAACCGACATTGTTCAGTCCTCCGTGGGAGCTTCGGGGAGGCTGCCAAGCCGCTCTGTCTTCTCCCCCGCCCCCGTTTAATATAATATCCCTTCAGAGATAAAATGACAATCCCATTTCCCCGTCCCCGCTTCGCACGCCTGCCCTGGATTCCTGGACTCGAGCATTCCGCTTCTTGTTAAGAATTTCAAACGGCGGCTCCAGCCTTGAAAGGAAAAGCAAATCTGCTTCTAAAGGCTTCCCCTTCCATCAGGATTGCCCGTCCTTGCGGATGTCCTGACAGGGGCAGGCACAGAGAAGGATCCCCTCAAATTCCATCTTAACACCCGTCCTGCAGCGGGGAACCGTTAAAGGGCGAGGCGACAGCCCTGCAGCTCGCGGGCTGGGCGTGTCCTGGGGCAGGGACCCTGAGGATTGAGGCCGAACTGCTCCTCCGATGGCGTGATTGACACTTCGCAGACAGGGGTGGAAGAAACGAGCTAGGGAGGCCGCGCGCTGTACAGGAAATAATGAGAGAGGCCGAGGAGGAGGGAGAGAGCCTCCTGCTCTGCTTTGCTGAAGCCTGGGGCAAGGGGGCAGGCAGACCCCCGAGGGCAGGTCCTGCCCGCTGCGGGGGGGCGGGGGGTGCCTGAGAGGATGCAGGGTGTGGGACCGCAAAGACCAGGTCTCAGAACACACCCTGGCCCACCGTCCTGTCTCAGGATGATTGCCGGCCTCTTCATTCCAGTTTCCCTCAGGTCGGGTCGTCTACCCACCCTTAGAGACACCTCTAAGGGTGGGTAAATGTGGCCAGGTTAAAATTTCCTTCAGAGCTGCCTTTTCCTATCAGGACAAAAATCTGAACTCAGCGTGGCACACAAGGTGGTCTTCGCTCTGACCTCCGCTGCCTCCCGCTGCTCCACCACGGACCCTTTCTCACTGTGCTGCTGGCACCGTAGCAACGCTGAGCTGAGAGGTTCCAGCACTCACTTGATTTCCAAACTCCCAGGCACCCCCAAGCTGATACATGCCGTCTCCCCACGCAGCAGAGACTCCGCGACAACAATACGAATATTGTGCTGTAATTGTTTGCATGTCTGCCTTCCCCCTACGCCTTTTAAGAGGAGGGAGTCTCCTTTCTATTGTCATTTTTCATAGGTAATACGTACACATGGAACAACAGTAAAACGCTCAAAAGAGAACGCTGTGGAAAGAGCCTCTCTTCCACCCAGTCCCAGAGCTCAGCTCTCCCTGTCTGAGGCAGCACGGTTGCTGGCTGTTGTCTTTTGCATCTTTTCAGAGAGCTGTTCTGTGAGTTTACAAATCACTGATACAGTGTGTACATTGGTGTGTGTGTTCCTATATAACACCCTGGCCCTCTCATTTCCTTTCTCTTGGCGATCCACATCAGGAATAAGGAGTTGGCACATTGCTGTGATGGCTGCCTCGTACACATGGGTACGAAGGAGGTGTTCGGCATAGAGACAGCACCCAGACAAGCTTGCGAGGATTCTCTGGTTGTAACAGATGTCCTGGATCCCTAGAGCTCTCTGGCTCTTCTGGTGCCGAGTGTTCAGCAAGGGAGAGATGCCTCTCTGAGCTGCCCAGGACACTCTCCACCTAGACGAAGGTGGTGCAGGTAGGACACTGAGAGGCCCTGGCGCTTGTTTTCTGCCTTTTCCCTGATTTTGCATTTATTAAATGGCAGTTATCAGAGTCAACTCTGCACCCTTAAAAGACAATCGTGTAATCGCTAGGCTGATCCCAAGGAAGCGAGAGAAATGAAAGTGCTGGGAATTGGGATTGACAGCTCTGCAAAAATATTAAGCCATCTTTTTGTCTGACAGAGTTTGGGATACAACTATAAAAGGGTTCTCCTGAGCCTGGCATGGTGGCACACACCTGTAATCCAGGCACTTGAGAAGCTAGGGCAGGAGGATCGGGAATTCAAAGCCATCCTCAGCTAGATAGCAAGTCTGAAGCTAGCCTGGGCCCCACAAGACTCTGTTTTTTGGTTTGATTTGGTTTGGGTTTTTGGGGACAGAGTTTCCTCTGTGTAGCCCCTGGCTGTCCTAAAATTCTTTCTGTAGACCAGGCTGGCCTCGAACTCAGAGTCCATCTGCCTCTGCCTCCTGAGTGCTGGGTCCAAAGGTGTGCGCCACCATCAGGTAAGATCTTGTTTTGTTTTGTTTTGTTCCGTTTTGTTTTGTTTTGTTTTGGGGGGTGGTGATACTCTTACTATCCATAAAGGCACATGCCTGTAATGGGAGGCTGAGGCAGGAAGATTGCCACTTCAAGTTCAGCCTGAGATTGGAAAGACCCATTCTCACCAGGCAGTGGTGGCGCATGCCTTTGGTCCCAGCACTTGGAAGACAGAGGCAGGTGGATCTCTGTAAGTTTGAGGCCAGCCTGGTCTACAAAGTACGTTCCAGGACATCCAGGGCTACACAAAGAAACCCTGTCTTGGGGAAAAAAAAAAAAAGTAAGGCCCAGTCTCCAAAAACCAAGGATTGAGGATATTGCTGAGTAGAATGCTTGACTAGCATAAACATAATTCTGAGAAGTTCACAGGGACAAGGAAATGCACTAAAAGTGAGGCAGGATTTTATTTAAGAGAAAACTTCCCAGAAGAATGCTGTATCTTACCTGAGTATGGTGCCGCACACCTTTGGTGCCAGCACTCAGGAGGCAGAGATAGGAGGATCTCTGAGTTCAAGGCCAGCCTGGTCTACAAAGTGAGTCCAGGATAGCCAGGACTACAAGAGAAACCCTGTCTCAAAAAAAAAAAAAAAAAAAAAAACCAAACCTGTAGCCCTGGCTATCCTAGAACTCACTCTGTCAATCAGGTTGGCCTCAAACTCAGAGATCTGCCTGGCTCTGCCTCCCAAGTGCTGGGATTAAAGGTGTGTGCCACCACACACAGGCTTTTAAAAGGAACTTTTACAGTAAAGGATGTTTCTACCATCTGGTTTTTCTTCCATGTTAGCCTGTTAATGTCTTGCTATGGCATTAATTCTCCCAGATTTTAAAGATGTCCATGATAGCTAGCATTTTCCACTGTTTACTGGCATAGTTGGCCTAAATATCCCAGCTTACCATTGCCAGGCTTCCAGACTTGGCTCTAGTCCAATCATTAAGCCCAGAATGCATAAACTCTCCAGGATGGCTTTCATTTATACTGGTCTCACGTTCTCCAATCACCTTCCTTCCCAGGTACCACTGGTGAAAATGGACAATGACAATTGTCAACAAAAATGACCGCCTCCCTTCCCTGGAGAGCAAAAGTGGGACTCTCATTATAATAGCCGCCAAGAGAAACAGCTTTGTGCGAAGCAGCCGGGCTTTGGCTAGAGAACCAGTATGCATGGGACCTCTGAAGTACCATCATAAATTGAAATAAGTGCAGGAGAAATTTGCTGAGGAGACAGCCTTTAGAAAATCACCGTATTTGTTTAAAAGAAGCCCACGCTGATAAGGTGCAGGTATAGGCTGTGACCTCAAGGTTAATTGTCTTTAGCTGAGACAGGGTCCTGCTTCCTGCATATGTTTTGAAGAATGGGCTATATAATGACCCACCATCCCAAATGGTACAGAACCCCCGAGAGTCACAGTCTAGTGTTCATTGTCCTGTTCCCCCCCCCCACCCTGCTCCCTCCCCATGCCGTACCTAACCTCTCTAAATAAAGTGTTGAGTAAATGTTTAAAGAAAATCAGGCTTTTCTTGGTTCCTGTAACAAGAAGCTAGCGCCAGGAGCTGCCTCTGGGGAGTTGAGCTGTGTGGAATCTTGTTACGTGCAGGAAAGGCTTAGAAGGAAATGCTGCACAGATCACTGTAGTCCTGATGGGACCCAGGCAGAGGCTCTGGGCAACACCAACATCCTGCCCACATCCTCACTCTCAGCCACAGCCCACCCTTGGCTTAGACAGAATCCAAATTTGCAGAAAAGCTAGAGGACAGGTGAAAGGTCATGAGCAACGTCTGGAAATTTCGAGGACATAAAGAGAAAGAGGTTGCGGGCCCCATGCTGGGGCTCATCTCACTGGCAAGGTTCTCTACAGAACCTTAAAAGGAGCCCGCTGGGTTCTCAGTGGCATGGTGAGTTGCAACCAGCTGCTCCCAGCTTCCTGCCTCGTCGTGCTTGGCGCCCCTCTCCCCACTCCCCCTCCCCCTGCAGCCGTCCCTCTAGCCCCGCCCCCACTCCCTGGCAGTTTCCTCCTCTGCACATTTGTCCATCTTTATTTGCTTGCTGTTCGGGGTGGGGGCAGGAGAAAGAAAGGTTTAGAGAAGACATTGGGAGGATTCCAGTTGTGTTTGGAACAGACTCTCAGGGCATCTTGCCCAGAATTCTCAAAGGAAAGAAGAAAGTGGAGGTTCCTGGAATGAGCTGGGAAAGGTCTACAGGAAGCTGTCTCCAAAAGCTTCATCTGGGGCCAGGGAGACGGCGGAGTGGGCAAAGGTGCTTGCTGCCAAGCCTGAAGACCCGAGTTTGAGCCCCTGGGTCCACAAGATGACAAGAGAAAACCAAATTCTTGGAAGGTGTTTCGGACCCCCCCCCCCCCAGGTGTCAAGTACCCTTGTTCTTTGCATTTCACATATACAAATAAAAATATAACAAACAAACAAAAAAAAAAACCTGTTAGAGCTGATTCTGGACACCTCAGAGGCCTGTGCTTGTCTTAGCGTCTTCGCAGATGCTCGCCACAGCTTTCAGGGCGCTCACTTCCTGGCCTTCTCAGCCACCTGCAGCCTCAGCGCTGTAGACTCAGCAGACAAGCCCTTCCTGTCCACGCTTTTCTTTGTGTGTGTTTGGTATATGTCTGTGGGTACCCACAGAGGACAAAAGTCGGTAGGTAAGAGACCCCTTGGAGCTGGAGTTACAGGTGGTTGTAAGCCACCAACATGGGTGCTAGGGACTGAACTCAGGTCCTCTAGAAGACTGACCGCTCTTCATTGCTCCGCCAGCAGTACCCCTGCCCCCAAGCGATAGGGTTTTGTCATGTTGCCCAGGCTGGCCTCAAACTTGCAGGGATTCTCCTGGGTGTGTGCGTGTGTGTGTGTATATATATTATAGCTTGGAAGCAGAGGCAAGCAGACCTCTAAAAGTTGAAGGCCAGCCTGGTCTAACTACTGAGTTCCAAGCCAGCCAGGACTACACAGTTGAGACCCTATCTCAAAAACAAAACAAAACAAAAAACAAAAAAATCGGAAACCTAATTCACAGATAGGAAGACTGATCGCTGCTTTGTGGCGAAGCCAGCATCCTTCCACCCAGGTCTTCTCCCAGCCTCTCTCCACATGCCACTGGGATCTTCTGTGAAGCCAGGGCTGGGAACGCAGTTCATTCTGTTGCACATCATTCTGTTCCACACTCTGTGTCGTATGCCACCATGCTCCACGCCCCCACTCTGGCAAGAACAGAGAAGAAGCCAACTCCCGGTGAGAAGAAAGTCTAAAGGAGCCCTGGGGACCCTTGAAGAAGCTGTTTGATTTATTCCCGTCCCCCCTGGTATTCTGTGCCACATTTATAAACGTCGGGACCAGAAATGAAGTTCCCACTGCCCCGGCAGCTGCCAGTTACTGCCGTTGCTCATGCAGGGTTTGCCTCTGATGGATTGATAGGGAGCCAAGGAAACAACAAGCCCCCAAGGGAGGGGCAGCCTCTCCAGATGAGAAAAGGGAGGATCCGGGAAAGTGGAAGGGGGTCTGTTGGTCAGTGTATAAGGAAAAGACCTGATTATGACGGTATGTGGAAAATACCTTCCACTTAGGTGGAGATAAAATGCATCTCTCCTCACAGCAACGCTGTCTTTCAGAGTCCGTGGGAAGGCAAGACCTCGGTCAGGCTGTCTTTCTGTCCTGCAGGTGGCTCCTCTCTGAAGAGCACCTGTTATCCTTTAGGGTCTGAGACAGAGGAAAGGCTGGAAGAGATTTAGAGCCCAAAAGGCCCAGGAGGAGAATGGAAAGAAACAACGGTAAGAGGATCCCAGAGGATCTCAGAGACAAACATGGTATTCCCTGTTAGCTAGCTGAAGCCTAGCTGAGATTAGAGGCCAGCCCTCTAGGCAGAAGCACTTCTGCTCTGGCCCTCCCACACCTGTGATGGCCTGAGTCGGGCAAACTGCTGGTTGTCAATAATTGATAGCCTAAGTAGCCCCTAAACAAGACATTTCAAAGTTGTTTGCGATTCAACAATTGCCAGCTTATTTTATTTGTTTTGGTTTTTGGAGCCAGGGTTTCTCTGTGTAGCCCTGGCTGTCCTAGACTCATTTTGTAGACCAGGCTGGCCTCAAACTCAAAGATCCACCTGCCTCTGCCTCCTGAGTGCTGGGATTAAAAGCCTGTGTGCTTCCATGCTTGCTGTACCCTTATTTGAAATCACACCCAACCAAACGTTTCAAAGTGGTGGTCATTCTCTTCGAAGTCGACCGGAAGTTATATGGCTAAGCAAGCAGTCCTCAGTGTGTGGGCCAAATAATCTAACAGGGTGATGTGTGAAAAAACTTCAGGGTCGGTTTTTAACTTAGGCAATAAAATGTCGTTACTTCCCCCATCCCCCACCCCACCCTGCTCCTTTTTGCTTGCTTTGTCAGACCCAGTTTCCTGTCATTTTGGCCCTTCCCCCAAACCAAATGCTGAGCCAGGCAGCTCCCAGTCAGCCTTTAGCGAGCTCAGCTCTTCAGTGATGGGACACAGGTTTAATTATTACCAGAGGAGAAGTAAGAACTCACCAAGGGCAGTAGAACCCACACCTCAGTAAGAGGGCTCTTTTCAACTTCCTTGTATAGAAAATATCTTTAAGTCCGTATTTCTTATGTTGTTTTTGTTTTTTCAGAGACACATTTTCTCTGTGTAGAGCAGGCTGGTCTCAAACTCACAACGATCCACCTGCCTCTGCCTCCCTTAGTGCTGGAATTAAAGGTGTGCACCACCACCATCTGGCACCTTTTTCTAAAAGGTGGAATAAACAAAAACTGACGACTCATACAAAATAATATCATTCAGCCTCAAAAGGGGTCAGTTTCTAGGGCTGGAGATGGCTCAGTGGTTAAGAGCACTTGCTGCTCTTCCAAAGGACCTGGGTTCTGTTCCCAGCACCTACATCAGGCAGCTCACAACTGCCGGTAGCTACAGCTCCAGGGGATCTGAACCTCTGGTTCTGTGGGCTCCTGCACTCAAGTGCACACACCCACACGCAGACAAACATACACCTACACATAGAGTTAATAAAAATAAATATTTTGTAAAAGCAGAAATAAAACAGGTAGAGTCACTTTCGATCTCTTCTTACAACCCAGTGAGCATTGAGGACACTGTGCTGAGTGAAACAAGCTGACACAAAATGGGAGACATTCCATTTACAAGGGCTGTCTAGACTAGGGACTTCACTGAGGTGAAAAGGCAAAGTGAGGTTAGCAGGCTTTGTGGTGGAGAGTAGGGAGGTGAGGGTACTGGTACCAGTGGGTACAGAATTTCCATTTGGGAAGATGAAAAAAGTTCTGGAGGCAAGCAGAGGTGAAGGTGACGTAACAGTGTGACCTTTAAAATAATTAAATGCTAAATTTTCTCTTAAATATGTTCTATGATAATTTTAACAAAGTTCGGATAACAAAACTTAATCTACCTTCTTCAAAAGCTGAGTAGTTGACAATAACAATGTTTCTCAAAAGAATCAGTGACAGCATGGGCCAGAGTCCAAAGACTAAGATCAAAATCTTCTTTCTTCAGGAGGAAATAGATGGGCTCAGCTGGATTAGCTACGGGCAAGGCATCTAACATTCCTGCTCTAAACAGCTCCAGAAGGGTCCCTCCTCCTGCTTTTCCCTTCTCTATAACATCTTGACTCTGTCTTAGCACCTCTCCCAGCCCTGGACTGTTCCACAGCCTAACCTGGGTGCCTCTGATCTAGCCCTCCAGGTCTGGCCCGTTCCCCTGGCGACATGACAAGGCTATGGCGAGCCATGGCTCTGCTAGCCAGGAGGCTGCTGAGGTGGCGTTTTAATCCTCCAGCCGTGCCATCGTAGTGATTGCTTTTATTAGGAAATGTAATGAAAAAGACTATATGAAGCCCCTGCCAGAAAAAAAAAAAAAAAGAAAAAAAAAAAAAAACTAATAAGATTTTGCACCAAGTGTGGCGAGAAAAGAAAGGGGAAAGAAGCACATTAGGAGTCAGATAATGAGATAAATGAAAGACCGCAGGGAAGATCATTTTTGCAGACTTGCTGGATGGTTGTAAAAATTTTAATTTGCTGAATTCTCTTTTTTTCGTCGCCCCTGATTCTCCCCACCTCAGTCTTCCACACATATGGTGGTCTCTCTGATGCTCTGAATTCTGTCTTTGAGTGTGTGTGTGTGTGTGTGTGTGTGTGTGTGTGTGTGTGTGTGTGTTGTCCCCATTCCCACCGTGGCCAGAACCTGCCTCATGACTTAAGTAGGAGGCTAGGACCCACCCAGTCACAGGACACAAGAGGACAAAGAACTGTCCCCTCCCCCAACAGAGCCTGCTGTGATTCCGCTACTGGAAGAGGGAGAAAGCAGGGGAACAGAACTATGGAGGGAGGACAAGAGATCAAAGATCTGGGAAGTAAGGGGGAAGAGAAAGCCCCCGCTGCTCCCGCAAATCGATTCTCTGCAACGCCCGCCTCACCGTCTGTGCTCCAAGCTCCCAAGCAGAATGCTGCCTCCGTGGGATACCAGGCCTGAACAGAAGGGCCCAGGAGCACTGGGCAGACATGCGGGTCAGGCTGTCAGAACCACTGGGCCTGATTTGTCCTACAGGGAGACCCTGCATCCTCAAGATACCCCCTGACCTCTCTCCAAAATAGACACTCTGCTAGCTTTAGTGGACTCCTGCCTCCTCCTCAGCACCCGAGGATTCTGGGATGGTTTTTTTGTTTTGTTTTGTTTTTTTCACTGCTGTGCCTAAGTCTCAGCTGCAGCTGGACAAACTGAGGGTAGACTTGATGGGTGACTTCCCTGGAGGGAGCAGGTGGGGGTATGGGAGCCTACAAAACGCAGGAACGAATAGCCCAGGCTGGTGGCACGTTACTTACCGTTAGGAAAATCACTTGGTCTTCCATTCATTGTACCTACCCCCAGTGGCAACAACCTGCTCTGTGTCGCCCGAAGAAAAGCTGTCTCTGCATGTTCTGCCTCCTGTGAATACATCACCAGTTCCCTAGAAAATTGGCATGTCCTGTACCAGCCACTGTAGGAGACCAAAGTCAGGCCAGGTTCGTGAGGATGAGAGGGCCTGTTAGAAACCAGAAAAATGAGCTGACCAGCCTGGCTTGTAATCCCAGGACTCAAAAGGTAGAGGAAAATCAGGAGTTCAAGGTCATCCTCAGCTACTTACTGAGTTTGAAACCACTTTAGGCTATACGAGACTACCCTCCCCACAAAAGCAGAAAAATAAAAAATCTGGCCAAATGTGATACCTGTCAACAGAAATCTGGGGAGTCACCAGGAAGCCTCTAGGAATGGGGGTATCTGTAGAAGTGTGATTACGGGGCCCCAGCCAAAGTAGACAGAAGAAAAAGAGGGCAGGGAAGAGCTACATGGATTGGAATGGAGACGGAATAGTTTTAAGGTTAGTGGGGAGGGAAAGGCTGCATGCTGCTACATGATTGTGGAAAGGCTAACAATGACAGCTAATTACAGCCAAACATGACAGCACATGCGTAGCCCTGCTCCATTAGCAAGCTGAGGCAGGAGGGTCTCTTGAGCGCAGGAGTTGGGAGTAACAGCCTGAACAGTATAACAAGACCCCCCATCTCTTAAAAAAAAAAAATCAGTGCCATTACACATGTGCAGCCTGGGTTCTGAGCACTACCCTAGAGACCTTGAAATGTCCGTCAGCATCTCCATTTTACACACCTGAGGCTATGAAGCGTCTGAGGAGACTCAGGTGGCCCTCCATTGGGGCTTCTAACCTCTTCTGTCTTGTCCCCCGCAGTGCAGGACAGAGCAGTGATGGAGCCCTGCAGACTTGGCAAAGCGGCAGCTGGAGAGTTGGCTCAGCAGCTAAGAGCACTTGCTGAGCCAACTCCACAGGACTGGAGTTCAGCTCCTAGAACCTACATGGTAGTTCACAGTGACCTGTCACTCCAGATCTGGGGGACCTGACACCCTTTTCCAGCCTCTGTGGTGCACATACATACGTGCAGGCAAAGCACTCATACACATCAGGTAAAATCAATAAACTAAAGTTGAAAACTTGTTTAAATGTGAACTTTCCCAGGTCCCCATCTTACCACCAGGGTGGCCATGAGTAGCATCCTTAGTACTAAAGCCACACCCTTGGAGAGACATGAAAAGTGGCTGGAGCTTGCAGCCTCAAATGCAGACACGGCTGGCCCTGAGCCTGGATATGGCTCCTCTGCCTGCTCTGAAATGAAAGCAGCATCTTGGGTGCTTAGCAACCAGGCAGCCTCAACTTCCCACTTCTCATCCCCCTCCAGAAACACTGGAGCAGAGCCCTCCCAGAAACCAGCTTCTTAAGGGCACACCATTTTGAAGAAAGGCTCCCAAAGAGCCCCGATCACACACACCACAGCCCCTCCCTGGAACAACACTCCCCTTTCTCTGTCCTGAACACTAGAACTTCCCAGGCTCTGGGAGCAGCCTCTGGTGCTGGGGCTCCTTGCATTATTCCAGGACATATGTGTCACCACCCTCTTCCCCAGCCTCCCTCTCTCCCCCAAACCTCTGTTTTTCTTTTTATGGAGAGGGCACAAATTAAGCAGAAAGGAAAATGTTGACAGTTCCCAGCCCTCCCTTGCTGGGGATAAAGAGAAATACGTTAACGGTTGAAGCTTTATGCGGATCAAACACAGTTTGTGAGATGCTTCAAATGTATTATTCATCTCACCAATGAGATGCAATCTTGGGCTTTCTTTTCCCCCCATCAAGAGGAAACCTCAGCTACTATGAAGATGCAGGGCTCCAGAGGAAAGGGGTGCTTTCAGAAAGCTATCTCTCCATACTAAACCAACAAGTCTTTCTTGTGTTCATCTTGTTTCTCTAAACATTTCCAAATGACTCGGGTCCTTTTGCCAGAAAGCTAAAGGTCAAGGTGGTAGGCAGGTCACAGAATTGGGTGTTTGAAATCAAAGAAAAGTCTACCTTTGACACTTGGAGCTGGAGATGTTGGTTCTAGGTCCTCTATGTGCCATATGAACTTGACCAGATGTGACCCTAAAAGGAGCCCACACAGCCATGCCTTTAATCTGAACTCACTGATAGAGGACATTTGGGGGAAGACCTAGATCTGGTCCTGCCTACATAACACTTTGATCTTACAGTTCAGACTCCTGGAGGGACTTGGAAAGGGTAGGGAGAAGATGAGAGAGGGAGGGTGGGGTTGGGAGGGAATGAGGGAGCAGGATACAGCTGGGATACAAGGTTAATAAACTGTAACTAATATTTAAAAAAATTTAAAAAAGCCCAGGCTCCTGGAGGGCTCTGTCCCACCTGTTGAGGGATTCTACACCCCAGGTTCCATCAACTTCCCATTTAGTTACAAAGACCCCCCCTGGCACCCACCAATGACCTCAAAGACTGGCATTGCAGCTCAGTGGCAGAACACTTGCCTAGCAAGTACAAAACGCTGGGTCTGAGCCTCAGAATAAAGGAATAAATACACAGGGCTGAAAGGATAGCTCAGTGGTTAAGAGCACTGGTTGCTCTTCCAGAGGACCTGAGTTCAATTCCCAGCACTACACCAACTGTCTGTGACCCCAGTTCCAAGGGATCTGCCACTCAGATCCCTCACACAGACATATATGCAGGCAATACACCAATGCCCATAAAATAAAAATAAATAGTAAAATTATTAAATGTATAACATCCTCTGGGGGGGGAGGGGAGTATAAACTTAGCCTCCATGTTTCTATCTGAGCCTCCTAGAACTGACCCTTTGCCCGTGATGAATGAGTCTGACACTGAGGCTGAGAGCGGGTTCTAATGGTTGAACTAGAGATTATTCCAATATAGAAGGAAAGAAATTTGACACTATGGATCAAATACCCTTAAAGTATATATATATATATATATATAAAATCTCTAAAAAAAAGTGTATATATATATATATACACACTTTTTTTTAGAGATTTTATTTATTTTATGTATATGAGTGTTCTATCTGCATTTACATCTGCCAGAAGAAGAAATCAGTCAGTTCACATTATAGATGGTTGTGAGCCACCATGTGGTTGCTGGGAATTGAACTCATGACCATTGGAAGAGCAGACAGTGCTCTTAACCACTGAGCCATCTCTCCAGCCCCACATACATACACACACTTTAAGGGTGTTTAAGCCATAGTGTATGTGTATATACATATATACATATATATATATGATTCATTTTCTCTTTTCTTCCTTTAAAATATAAGGCAGGATCTCACTGTATAGTCCAGGCTGGCCTCAAACTTGTGGTGATCGTCCTGCCTCCAGCTCCTGAGTGCTGAGATCACAAATGTGTGCCATTATACGAAGCCCTAATGTATACGATCTTTTTTTTATTTATTTAAGAGAGGGTTTCATTATGTAGCCCTGGCTGTCCTTGAACTCACAGAAATCTGCTTGCCTCTGCCTCCCAAATGCTAAGATTAGTTGTGCCACCATTCACAGTTCTACAGCCATGGTTCCATTGCTCAAGACTCCCACAAGCAGAGCAGGTGTGGTGGGACACACCTTTCACCTCAGCACTCAGGAGGCAGAGGCAGGCAGATCTCTGGGAGTTCGAGGCCAGACTGCTCTACACACTGAGTTCTGGGCCAGTCAGCCAGGACTACACAGTCAGAGTCTATCTAAAATAACACAAACAAAAAAAACCTTGTAAACATCTTAAGATCACAATAATGAAGGATTAGCTTAATAGTAGCCTTCTGAAGCAATCAATCGTTCAGAGTCGATTCTAGAAAAATACCAGGAGGAAGTAATACATAAATGCATTTTCATCCTGAAAGCATTTCAAATAATAGGGATGAAGCAAAGTTCCCCCTTTAATCCCATCAGTCTCCCCAAGATTCCCCAATTCTTCCCAGTTCGAATGTATCCTCTCTGATCTTTATTCTGAAGAGTCCTATTTAACGTAAACAGCGATAAAGGCGGGTTGCGCAGGTTCGTAACCGTCTCCGTGAAGAGAAAAGGCTGGCCGATTAAACACCGCCATGTGCAGAGCACTCAGCTCTGAGCAGTGTGGCACGTGTGGTTTTTATTTTCTTCTGCAGGAATTATTGTATTTTCTACATGAACAGAAAAGAGAAACAATGCTATTTTTAAATATCACGAAGCAAGCTATTGATGGCATTGGCTGCCTCAGAGGACTGGGAGAGATGGTTTGCTGTGTGCTCTTTTATGCTTTTTGAATTGTGCACCTTGGGCACATATTACCTATTCCAAAAATGAATAGAAAAAAAATTTTTAAATTTAATACGGCAATAAAATAAGCTGAGAGACGTGCCGGAGAAGTCCTGTAAGAACGGCAGGCCCTAAGACTCTGAGACTGTAAAGTCTACGCTGTGGGATGCTGGTTCCGGATCTGCTCCAGATGCATTCCCATAGTACCGTTCTCTTTCTCACCAGGCACGGGATTAAGGCTTCTTCTGCCCTGGAGGAAATGAGGAAGGGTCTAAAATAAACCAGACAGCGGTCTGGAAATAACTTTATGCTAATTTGGGGCCCAGCCCTGGGAAGGGCTTTGCTGAGCCCATTTCCATTCTCTTTCAAAGGACTTTTCATCTTCTTTGGTTTAGCGGTATATTCCTCAAGGCTACCTGCTGCTGTGAGGGTCCCAGGGAGAAAAGGCTGGGACCAAAGACCTTGTTTAAAGGGCCTTTGTTTGAAGTAAGCCTGTGAGATCCGAGCTTCAAGCCTCCTCAGGGCTAGGCCTCTGACTTAGGCAGCAGTCCCGTCTCTGCGCCGCTGGCCCCTATTTGGTGAAATGAGAATATTCAGCCTTACCCTCTAGACAGGTCATGAGATATGAGGTACTGCCTCTTTGGACCAGAGAGTCCCCAGGGCTGGCATGACCTGTGGCCTTCAGTTAGGGGAAGAACAGGGAAACCTCACAGCAGGCTGGCTCTTGGGTCCTAGAGCCACTATTTTATTAACTGATGGCAGATACTTTATGTTCTTCTTGACAGGTATAGTGACATAGGGCCTCATTTTGTAGCTCTGCATGGACTTGAACTCAAGATCCTCACATATTGGGCCTGCACTATTACACCTGGCTGCTGACAGCTGTTTTTAGCTGCTTGTTTTGTTTGTTTTTGTTGTTGTTGTTATGAAACAGGGTGTCTTATAGCCAAAGTTAGCCTTGAGTTCCTGCCTCTCTTGCCTTCACCTCCCAGGTGCCGGCACAGGCTTGCACCACTATGCCTGGATCCTGACAGCTATTTTCAATCAGCTGTGTTTGAGAGAATTAAGTAAGACGTTGAGTGTCTGGGCGAGGACACAGGCAGTCCGGCAGCTGGGTGAAGTATTAATCCTCTCCCCTGGAAACCTCTCCTCCCCTCATACACCTGCCAGTCACACCTTCCTAACCCTCTCCATCTTCCCGGGTTGTAATAGCATCCTGGAGTCACCTACAGCCTCGCCAGGCTGGGATCCTTTACGGCACAATTTATGCCCCTGTCATTTCATACCATGTAGAAGGCCCTCAAAAATAATTTGCTGAATGAATACATGAATGCTATTTATACAGCCATGATCTTTGTAGTTCTCACTGGGCTGCCTCTTGTTCTTGGCCCTGAGGCTGTCACGCTGACCCAGAGGACGGAGAAGCTGACAGATTTGAAAGAGGCAGTGTAGTACGGTGAAAAGTAGCCTGGGCTGTGGCCCTGGCTTTCGGAAACTGTATCTTCATCTCTATGCAGCCATTACAGAAGGTCAGATTGGAAACTCGAATGTGCAGAGAGGGACGCCAAGGATGGGCCCTGCGGTGGCTGGAGAGAACAGGCGTGTTCCTTGACTGGCTCTGCCCTTCAGTGACCCAAAGGTCATTGCCAATTGACCATGGCTCAAGCGTGGCAAGCACAAGCGTCTCTGATTTTTCAAGAGAAGCCATAAATCTTAGCTTTTATGTGAAGTCCCCTGACCAGGCCAAACTCAGATTTATAGCTGGTCCGAAGCCCCCAGACCCAGCTACTTTTGATCTTCATGCCATTGGACCGTCGCTGAGCTCACCTGGTGCCTCGACCCTTTCATTTCCAGGACAGAAACATAAAAGGTTCCCATTCGGGGATTAACCTTTTATTGGTTTTACTTTTCTTTTGTTGAGACGGGACCCCTCCTAAATCCCAGACTGGCCTCAAACTCTGCTGTGTAGCTAAAGGATGACCTTGAACTTATGATCCTCCGGCCTCCACCTTCAAGGTCCTGGGTTTACAGATGTGATGCACCAAGCCAGTTCTTATGTGGTGTTAGAACTAAAACACAGGGCTTCCTGCGTGGCCTGGAAGCGTTCTAGCCCTGGGAATAACCCTTTAAATGGAAGGACCCAAGATCTTGGCAGCTGGTCTTCTGGCAAGTGCCACCTTGACCCCCAAACTGAAGATTTAGGGAAACACAGGTGGCCCCGACAGCTGCTTTCCTCCGGCCTTCACTGGACAGAAATTACAGTGGGGAGAGGGCTACGAGCCAGTGCGCGGTGCGGGCCCTTCACCCTTGCCCCCAGGACACCGGGGCCTGGAGGCAACTCCCTAACCTTCAACGCACCGCCCCTATGCGCGGCACCCACCAGTGACACAGCATCACCCATAAATTCCTGTCAGAGAAGCTGTCAAGGCTTGGGAAATAAATAATGATATTTAACATTTTGTAATAACAACAATTAACCAGTAAATAATGTCCTTTAAACTGCGAATGCTGGAGTAAATTAATTCTTCTAATGAGCTGTCAGGCAGGGAAGAAAAAAAAAAGTACCGGTGTTCTTTGGTGCCACGCGGCTGCGGCGTGAGCAGCCTGGGGAAGCTCACCTTAGGCCCTGGGAGCTCATTACCGGGAAGCGCACGGCAACGGATTGCGGGGAAGCAGCCGGGCTTCTCCCGCACCCACGTGGGCCAGGCCGCAGCCCCCTCCGCGCAGCGACGCTTTCTGGCTGCGCATTGCCAGGTGCTGGTCCGGAGCGAGCAATGCATTTCAATTAGAGACGCCCCCTCCTTCCTACATCCCTCTGGTCACCTGGGCAGCGCTGGGATGGCGAGAGCTGGGGTTGGCCGGGAGAGGTGTGTTGGTGGGGGATGGGGGGGAGGCAGGAGCTGGGGACATAGGAGGGGGAGAAGCTCAGGGAGCAGGTCTCTAGTCCTCGCTGCGTGACCTTGGAGAGGTTTCCGAACCTCTCTGGGCCGAGAGGTTGTAAACGGCAACACGTGAAGCTAATCAAACCAGCTGTGTTTACTTCTGTACCCTGAGAAGCCCGCGACCATAAAGAGACACCTGAGAAAGGGACTCTTTATGTACTGATTCCCAGTCATCGCCAAGATATACTGTCGGGTGACAGAAGCAAGGCACAGAGAGGAGTGTGCGGAGACTGCTAAGGAGAGGCCGTGTCCCTCATGGCTGGCTGCGCGCTCGCTCGAATAGGAAAAGGGCATCACCACTGGCCTCTGGGAAGGGAAGCCTCACTGCCCAACCTCTGTGAAGCCCTTGTTTTCAGAGCCATGTGCAGAAAGCATCTATTAAAAAAAAGAAGAAGAAGAAGAAGAAGAAGAAGAAGAAGAAGAAGAAGAAGAAGAAGAAGAAGAAGAAGAA
>NW_026595981.1:3659847-3671663 GCF_907164565.1 Psammomys obesus
AAGAAGAAGAAGAAGAAGAAGAAGAAGAAGAAGAAGAAGAAGAAGAAACAAACAAACAAAGAGAAGAAAAAGAAAGTTCCAAAAGACAAAGCCACAATCAGAGGCCATCTTGCCTCGCAGGGGCCCTGCTGAACTCCGACCCCACCAGAACCTCCACCAAAGCCACTACACTGTTATCTCCAATACTTGAATATCAGCTAGTAAGGAAGTCCCTCCCAGGGACTATACCTATTCCCTCTAGTTCCAATTTCGGCTTCTCTTTTCCTGTTCTGTGTTGGTGGGTGAAGGGGCTGCTAGATGATTTCTGCAGGATTGGGGAGTGGAGAAGAGGAAAGAGGAGGGGCGGGGAGGGCAAGCCCACGGCTCCATACCTGTGTGGTTTACATCACTTCGCATTGCGGGGCCTTCCTGAGGAGCCAGCCCAGCCAGTCTCCCTAACCCACCCCCTCGGTGGACAGAAGCCCCCTTCCATGATCTGAGACCTCTGGCCACCAGCTTTGCACCAACCAGCCTTGACACCCACCCCAGAGCAGAAGGGTGCGTGGCCTCCATGTCAGCAGGCTGGCTTCAGCCATTCCGTGGCCACAGCAGGCTGAGCTGGCTGAGGGCTGAGGCATTGCTGGAGTCAGAACCCCCAGCGCTTGCTCTGAGGCAGCGCTAGGGGGGCTGCCGCTGTGAGGACACCAAGCAGCAGGGCCAGCTCCCACAGCCACCTGATCGCCATCCTTCTGTTTGTCGGCCTTGCCTCCGCAGCGAGGTGAATCCTGATTCAAGACTTTCTCGCCAGGGCCTCATGCAACGCGCTGTCATTCCAAGCAACTCAGTATATTCAAAACCCCAGAGTTCAAGGCTAGCCTGGGACACTTAATGAAACCCAGTCTAGAAATATTTTTAAATACAAATGGGGGCACAGAAAAGATAGCTTATAGGTAAAGTGATGGCTGCTCAAGCAGGAGGACCTGACTTTGGATCCTCAACACTCCCTAAAAAGTCGGGCACAACAGACCGCCTATAACTTCAACCCTGGGCAAGACAAGGCAAGAGTCATGGGGTTTCGGAGCAGCCAGTCTAGCCAATCAGGAAGCTCTATGTTCAGTCAGCCAATCTAGCCAATCAGGGAGCTCCATGTTCAGTGAGCCTGTGGGTCTCAAGAAATCAGGCCAATATGGAGGACAGTAGAGCTCTCTTGCATCAACTTCCACTCCCTCCAGTCCCCCCCCCCACACACACACACAGAAAAACACACACACCCAAAGAGCTAAGTAGCTGAGTATGTAATTGTGTTCAGCAAGAGAGAGGGCGCTTGCTTATGGGGGGAGACCCTGGGTTCAAGCCTTGCTACTTCTAAGAGAAAAATAAGGTTTGAATTGGCCTGGGCAGTAGCAAAGACTGTCTCAAAACCTCAAGAGCAGTGGGGTCGGTGGCACACGCCTTTAAATCCCAGCACTCCGGAGGCAGACACAGACAGATCTCTGTGAGTTCATGAGTTCAAGTTCAGCCAGGGCTGTGAGACAGGTAGTGAGCCTGTCTCAAAGAACAAAACAACCCACGAGGAATGTCGCTTAGTAGTAGAGTACTTGCCTAGCCGTTGTGCAAGACCCAGGATTTGAGCCTTAGCACCCCAAAAGGCTGTGTGTAAAATACGGAGCACAGTGTCCAGTTGCAGCATGCACCCCCAAATCGTTCCATCTAGCTCAGTGAGCTTTTGCCCTGCTAGACAAACGCAGTTTCCAAGATGGAGCGAGGCCACGGCGGTGGCTCCCGAATAGGCCGCGTACCTCTGCAGTGCCTGCTTGGGAGGCAGCCCAGAAGAGCCTCCAGGCTTTTTTTTTTTTTTTTTTTTTTGCAGCGGGCAGCAGAAATGGAGCTGAAGCCTGCGAAACAAAGTTCCCAGCTTTGAGTCAGCTGCTTCTGGGCCTGGGGGCTCAGGAGTTTCAAAGTCATTACTGCTGGTCAAGGTCACCTAGACCTCCTTGCAGCTGGCCCTCCTGCACCTGGGAGTGGAGCAGCAGCTGGAGGAGAGAGCTGCTCCTGTGTGCACAGGAAACTGAGTCTCCGCCACACGGAAATTAAAGCCAGCTTGCCCAGCGCTGAGCTACCACGTCCCTGGAAATCAGATTGATTTCTTGGGCTTGTTCTGACGGCAGTGTTGCAATTGATTCGTCTGGGTGGCGGGGAGTTTATCTATTCGAAGCTGTCTGTCATTGATCTGGGTAAGTTTCTGAAACAGCCCAAACACCTAGCAAGGCCGAGGTTACCACCAACCCCAGCTCAATATTAATTATAATAATGAACAAGCATAGAGAGGGTGGGTTCATTGCCTGCCCTGCAGGTCTGGCCTCCGGGACGTTCTGGGTTTAACACTCATTTTGAATCAACCACGTGTGAAGTGCTGCTGGCGGACGTGCCTGGATGAAGAGAGGTGCACACAGGTGAAAACGGGATCCTCTACCTCCGTGGGACTGAGATGGAGCCAGCAATGCTGAAACAGGAAACGTTGAGGGTAGACTTCCAGAGGGACCTTTTCATGGGCCCATGATATTAATCCACTTCACAGGATATTACTCCACTTGTAAGTCCGGACAAGTTACTTGAGTTTGGGTTTGTTTCTTTGTGTTCACATGTGGAGGGCACAGGAAAACCTGGATGTTGTTTGTTAAGGACTAGCCACCTTACTTTCTTTCTCTTTCTTTCTTTTTTTTTTTTTTTCAAGACAGGGTTTCTCTCTGTAGCCCTGGCTTTCCTGAAACTCTCTTGGTAGAGCAGGCTGGCCTGGAACTGAGAGATCCACCTGCCTCTGCCTCCCAAGCACTGGGATTAAAGGCATGTGGCTCACAGCCCAGCTCTTCTCTTTTCAATTGTATCCTTAGAGCCAGGCTCTCTCCCTGGAACCTTGTGGATTAGGCTGGCTGGCTGGCTATCTAGACCTGAGGCTCCACTTTCTCCATCTCTCCAGTGTTTCCCACAGCTGGTTTTCATATGGGCACAGGGATGGAACTCGGGCCCTCATGCTTGCACTAACAGCACTTCACCCGCTGAGCCATCTCCCCAGCCCCTGAGCCTGATTCTTCTTCTGCAAAATGGCCTCTCAGAGTCACTGTTCTTGGTAAAAAAATCTAGACCTGACAGCAAAAAACTAGAGGGCTCTTCTGGGCAGGCCTCTGGTTCAGGGGGTTTCAGAGGACCCCTACTTCAGATCACATGCCCTTCTCAAAGCAGACACAGATTAAGCATTCAACCAATGAACTGTGGTGCTTGTTGACTCAATGAAGATTGACTGAGTACCTGGTACAGGCCTGGCCTCTAGGCAAACAGACTAGAGAAGTTCTGGTGACCTAACTTTGAGGCAACAAGATTTGGGGTGGCCATGGAGCTAGGCATCCCCTCACCAGAGACCTCAGACCTGCTCATCAGTCAAGAGAACTTCATTCAGGATATTGATCCTGCAGAGGACTCCATCCTCACCCAGCAGAAATATGGTCAGACTTCGGGTTCATTTACAAGAGGCAAAGAATAACCCAGCACTCACAAAACCTGCAAAACCCTGGCAGAAGTCGCAGCAGGAAACACTGAAGTTAAATCAATAAGGACTTCCTGAGGTCTGGACAGTATGGTCTGGGCAGTGAAGGTGAGGATGGATGAAGAGGCTTCCTGTCTGTCTGACAGTCCGCCCTACTGTCTTCCCTGTGACATTTTCCCCTGTTCCTACAAAGCTCTCCTCTCCTCCACCTCAGCCACTGTGGAGACCCCCACGACCTGCCCTAAGAGAAACATCAGAAGGAAGTTAATAGCGAAATGCTGTGGCGGATCTAATTGATTTTTTTTCCTATTGGTTCCCTAATATAGGCAACACTGTTCCTGCCGCTTTTCTGGGCTGGAGATTATGTCATAAATAAAGAGATTTGCTCCCTATTTCCATGTGCTTATCTTTAATAAGTTAAGAACTCAACAAGCTTTAGGAGGACTTGAAATAAGCAATGGATCCGGTGGTAGCTCCTGCTGTGGTGGTGGCTGAGGCTGAGAGCTTTACTTGAGGGAAGCGGGAGGCGGGCGGCTGAGCAGAGCAGAATCTGCATTCTTTGAGCTGCACTGGGACAAGATCAGAAGGAGAGGGGGTGAGAGGGAAAGCTGGGAGAGGGACCGGGCAGATACAGCTAACTGGAGAGACAGGGGCTATGGGCTGTGGGTGACGTGGGAATGAGTCGTGCCGGTTCAGATGGCACTGAAGCCGGGTTGCATGCATAAGCCCTGCCACCTCATACATGTGTGGTGGAGGCAGGGTGATCAGAAGTCCTTGGCTAAATAGCAGTTTCCGGGCCAGCTCAGGATACATGAAACTTTTATCTAAAATAAAATTTAAAAAAAAAAAAAAAAAAGCTGTGACCCCAGAACTTGGGAGGTGGAGACAAGATCGCCATAAGTTCAAGACAAACCTGATCTAAATAGGGAGTTCTAGGCTAGCCAGGTCTACATGTCTCAAAAAAAAAAAATCAATAACAGTAGTAGCAATAATAATAACAACAACAGCATTATTCTAGAGTGTGTAGGTTTAAATACTAACTACATCCTTGCATACTATCATTTAAAAACAGAAGCTGGGGTCTGGAGAGATGGCTCAGAGGTGAAGAGCACTGGCTGTTCTTTCGAAGGTCCTGAGTTCAATTCCCAGCAACCACAAGGTGGCTCATAACCTTCTATGATGAGATCTGGTGCCCTCTTCTGGCCTGCTAGCTCACATGCAGGCAGAATACTCATAAATAAATAATAAATGAATCTAAAAACAAACAGAAAACAGAAACTGGGCATGCTGGCACATCCATAACCCTGTAATCCCAGCATTCAGGAGCCCAAGACTGGAAGATTGCTGCACGTTGAAGACAAGTTGAAGATCAGTCTGAGCTATATACACAGACCCTGTCTCAAAAATAGAACTACCAGCTGGGCTGGAGATCTGGATTGGAGACACAGCATTTGCCTAAAATGTGTGAGGCTGTATAATCCCCATTAGCACCAAAACCAAAATAATAATAATAATAAATAATAATTTTATACACATTTCATACAGTGTTATAGGAACTGACTGTATAAAATGCTTAGGGCAGAGCCTGGTCCAGGGTACTCAGGGAAGAATATTAGCTTGTCTGTTGTTGGCCTTTACTAAACCGTAACTATGGCTGAGCCCCTGCCCTATGTCAGGCCCTAGTGAGTAATGGATGACTCTGAGCAGGGAGCACACAAGCCCTGTGACCAGCCTAAGACACGCAGAATGGCAGGGTGCACCAGGAGGACCCAGAAAGGGGACAGTGACCCTCCTCATGGAGGCAGCTTCCCTGTGGTGTCCTGAGGCCCCCGCCTCTCAAAGGAGCCCACACTCCCTGTAAGCAGAAGCAAGATCCTTCAAGACAGCGCTGACCTGCTGCAGACCTTCAAGGAGACTTCAAGACCATCCACCCTGTTCAGTTTCCTTTCAGCAAAAACGATTCTATTTCTATTTTCCAGTTTACAGTCGAGAACACTGAGGCCCAAAAGTGTGAGCGATTGGCTCAAAGGTTTAAGGCTGGGAAGTAGCAGAGGCAGGATTTGAACCTTGTTCTAAACACTGCCCTCTGTCTTCACACAGCAATAGTGACCAGTGATAAGGAACAGGTTGATAAGGTCTGGAGAGATGACTCAGTGTTTAAGAGCGCTGGCTGCTCTTTCAGACGGCAAAGATTTGATTCCCAGCACCTGCACTGTGGCTCACAAACTCTAACCCCAGCTCCAGTGGATCTTCCGGTCTCCATAGACCCCGGCTATGCAGGCGGCACACAGATAGACACCTGTAGGCAAAACACTCAACTTGGAAAATAAACAATTAAAAAAAAGGTTAGCCAAATGTCGCCAAAACACCCACCTTAAATATATAAAATTGCCAGGTGGTGGTGGTGCACACCTTTAATCCTAGCACCTCTGCTCTCCCAGCTACCTTCCTGTCTTCACCTCCTGAGTACTGGGAAGACAGGATTACAGATGCACGCCACCATGCCCAGCTTCTATTTTTTTTTTTTTAAGATTTACTTATGTATTATGTGTACACCAGATCTCATTATGTACCAGATCTCATTACAGATGGTTGTGAGCCACCATGCGGTTGCTGGGAACTGAACTCAGGACCTCTGGAAGAGCAGCCAGTGGTCCTAACATCTGAGCCATCTCTACACACACACACACACACACACACACACACACACACACACACCAGCTTCTATTTTTAAATGATGACGGTGAGGATAGATTACATTTATTTATTTATTTATTTATTTATTTATTTATTTATTTATTTATTTATTTGGGAGGCAGAGGCCAGCCTGGTCTATAAAGTGAGTTCCAGCCAAGAAACCCTGTCTCGAAAAAACCAATATATATATATGGGGGTGTGTGTGTGCACGTGTGTGTGTGTGTGTGTGTGTGTGTGTGTGTGCATGTCTGTGTGTGCCCCCAGTCAGCTTACAAAGAGTGTGAGGTCCTTTGAGAGGCATCCAGACCTAGAGAGCTGGGAGCCTCAGGACAGCACCAGAGGAAGCTGCCTCTATGAGGAGGGTCACTGTTCTCCTTCTGGGTCCTCCTGGTATAACACATACATGCATACATACATACATACACACACACACACACACACACACACACATATATATATATATGATTAAATTAAAAAATTTTTAAATCCCAGTCTAAGGACAGAGGAGGAAGGGAGCGTAAAAAGCATTTAATGATTGCCGATTGCACATCTGGAAGGCAGGTGCCACTATTTTCACAGGTGAAGAAGTGGAGACTCTGAACCATGCCTAAGGCAAGCACAGGCTGGGATGACTTGACTCGGGCCTGCTCTTGCAGCCTCTGGGTGAGCAGTGTCTCTTTCCCACAGGTTTTGTCCTTGCAGGTCACCACCGTGGTCTCAGTGGAGAAACAGACTTCTCCCCGCACAGGTCTGGAAGCCCTGCTGTTTCTGGTGGGAGAGGGACCTCTTGGCTGAACATTTTATAGCCTCCCATGTCTCCAGGCATTGTCTGGACCGCAGACTCTGTGGCTTTAAGGGCCAGTGACCTCACAATCAGTTGCCATAGGGACCATTGTGATGTCACAATCAGAGGACAAGTAGTTCAAGGAGAGGAGTCAGGGATGGAAATGCACAGCTAGAAATTGAGCACCATTTGAGATTTGTGTCCTATATTCCTGCCTGGAAAATGAAGAGGCGGGAGGCAGGTTTGCAGCTGGCTCCTTCGGGATCACGAGGAAAAACAAGTGCTTCTGACACTCTCCCTAGGGTCTCCTGGGACAGCACCGTGCTGAAGCTCAAAGGAAGGGTCCAGGAAAGGAACAGAAACCCATTCCCACAGTGTGGGGCTGTTGGGAATGGGCTACTTCTACAGCAGGAAGGATTAGGGTTAGACAGGAGGAGATCTCACTGAAAGGGATATGTACCTGAGTCCCTGAGAGCAAGGCCTGGGGGAGACACTGGACCCCAAGGGCCCCCAGACCCTTGCAGAGATAGCCATGTTACCCTAGCATGTTAGAACTCTATCCTCCAATCAAGGCTGGGAGCCCCTTGAGGACTCTCTGTGGTTCTGGCGTGTGCAGAGGGCTCAGTAAATGTTTCCTCATTCTGTGAGGGAGTTATGAATGTCTGGCATTATGGTGAAGGATGAATGGACAGGTAGAGAGGCCTGTGGAGAGCCCAGAGGCCACACAGTCTTTGGTACCCATGCTATACTCTTTGCTTTCTGCCACACAGCCACATCTCCATTTTGCATTCAGCCAGATGCTTCTGGGGGCTGTCTCTGAGGACATGGAGCACTTGAAGTCGGATTTGGATCCCACCTAAGTTCTGGCCATTTAATTGAATATCTGCTGGATGAATTAGAGCACCAACCACCCCTACCTGTTCCAAGCAGCCACACTCCAGACCCTATTCCTGGGAGACCTTTTAAGCCCAGGCCCCTGCAGGTGAATTCTAAGCAGAAGCCCAGGCCCAGGGAACCTGTGACCCCTCTGCCACCTGTTCAACAAAGGCCCATTGACATGTGCCTTTCTTCCCTGCCTTTGCAATACACCACAACTGTATCATTAAGCAGCTGCGAATCACCAAGCCTCCTGGGGCCTCAATGTCCCTATCTGTACAATGGAGACAATGACAGCTTTGTACCTGCCTCATAGGATTGTTGTGAAGGTGTCGTTAAATCTCTTGGCTTAACACCCTCAAACAGCAAATGATAAATGGTGCTATTATTATTTTTAAAGGTAAAGAAGAAGAAGAAAAAAAAAATCCACCGAACTCAGGCCTGACTTCCTTTAAATGGAGAATAGACAGATCTATTGTGAATCTGCTTTCAATGCATGTGGCAATCCTTTTAAAGAGGAGATACTTCAGACCCTTCTGCAAACCATGAATCAACTCCGAGCCCGTGCCTTCTGCAATTGCAAAGCTCCATGCCAGGGTTTGCTCAGAAGGGGAAACATGATTAGTCTCTCACATTTTTCAAACCAACCCCCTAGTCCTGCCTCAGGCATAAGAAGAACAAACACTCTTTTGCCTTCACCTTGGCCAGGCTGAGCAGCTATCAGAGGCAGTGGTGTGAGATCAGGTGTAAGGTCAATCTGGCTGGAATATTTGTTCACACCAACCCTCTTCTGCCTGGTGTTGGCAGAGGTGAGCGGCCCTAGCCCTAGCATTTCTGTATCCGTGGGGGTGTTCCAGCTGTGCCCACCTCCCAGAGAGAGAACGCAAGTGTGCGGTGGGGAGGATGCTCTGGTCTCAGACAACCCAGACTGACCCCACACTGCAAGGTGACCTTGAACTTCTGATCCTCCTGCCTCCACCATCTGGCTGGGATTATAGGCATGCATCATTATGTCCGGCTTATGTGGTGCTGGACATTGAACCCAGGGATTCATGCGCACTGGGCAAGCACTCTACCAACTGAGCCACATCCATATCTCAGAACTCAGATGTTTGAGAGCTAATTTCAGCCAACTGGCAAGCCCTCGTCTCCTGCCACATTCTCTGGGTCACCATGGAATCCCTGGTGTCCACTGACCAAGGATGTCTAAATGGTGCCCCTGGGGCCTCTTCCACTTTCTCTGGAGCTTAACCCACCAGGTGACCCATTTCCTCGCCACATGGCCAACAAGCTGGTACCGAGTCCCCAGCCCCTGGGCAGCACCATAAACCCTGTGCCTCTGGCGAGTATGTTTTATGACAGTTCAAGCACGAGGACGACTGAGTTCAGAGGATTTTATTTCTAGAGCCTTCCATATTTCTTTGGGATTATCACCTGTCTTTGTCTCCTCCCTCTCCCGGTTATCATCTTTGGAGTCTTTCCAAGCCAAGCTGCCTTGATCGCTTGGGGAGACAGAGGCCCCCAGCGTCCTTCTGTGGTGTCCCTGGGTCTGGCAAGGGTGCCCTTGGGGACCATTTCTTCTTCCTTCAGCATAACTCTGCAGCTGGCCCCAGTGTCCGGGTTGCCTTGGCTTTTAGAGGCTGGTTTCCCTGTGTCAGGGAACATGGAGGGGGAAGTGGAGGCCTCTGTCTCCAAGGTTGGGGAGGGCTATGAGAAGAGTAAGCCCTGGGGTACAGAGGGGAGGGAGAAGGCCAGCTGTTCTCTTTCTTGCACCGTGCCAACCTAGCCTGACACCAAATTAATAGCATTCAAATGAGATGCAAAGCATTATGCAAATATTGAAGAGAAGGCCACCCTTACCAGAGCCTCTGGGCTGTTGGAAGGCCAGTGCGTGGAGCCCTTTCATGGAGGACCCCATGGGCTCTCTTTAACTTCAGTGCTCGCGCCTCGGTACTAGCTTATGCTGAGACCAAAGAGACTGGCCAGACACTCAAATTGGCTTTGCCTCCCAAGCACTCAAGGCCCCTCCCCATCTGAAACAACCCACAAGGCAGCAGTGAAGGTATTGTAACCTCCCTGGGTCCCAGTTCCCCACTCATCAGCAGGTATGCAAACTAGATGCAAGGTTTTTGCATCTATTTAACTGTCCATTAAAATAGCCCCATGCCCATCACCTCCACACAGGCCCGGGCTTCCAAATTGCCAACCCCTGCTGCCTGCAAAAGCCATGTGTTTCCTGAGCCTGGTAATTGCTGTGGTGTTTGTTGAGCTGTATTTGCATTTGATTGTCATTTAACTTTCTATCTTTCTCCTTCAATCAAACAGGGGAGGGGGGTTGGAAAGGTGGGAAGTGAGGGGGGGAGGAGAATTGGGCTTCTACAATTGACTCTTCATTTTAGTTTCAGCCCCGTTGTGGTTTTCAAAGAGCTTCATTTATTAGTGCCACAAACTTAAACCCTGGGACTTCTCCCTCCACAAGGCAGGGGTGGGGGCCCCTCCCTCCCACCCCAGGGCTCCTACACAAATGATTTAGCTGACAGGACGGATCTCAAGTCCTGTTTCCACTCTGCATGTCCTAGCACCTGCCTCATTTCTGCCCAGCCAGTGGCATTAAACATTTATGGAGCTGTGGAGATCAAAGGCCTCCTCCGAGAGGGTGGGCAGGCTAGAGGCCTGGGTTTGGAGATGGAAAGTAGTTCACTTTCTGCTGATGTCTCTGTGCACCCTACGCTCCTGCCACAGTGGGCTGCTCCAATCTCTGGAGTGGGACCTAATGCCCAGAGCCATGACCCTTAGTTGATTGACTTCGGGTAACCCAGGACACCAGGTCTGACATCCCTGGCCAGAACAGAAGCCACTGATTCTGGGGACCTGCTCCAAGAAGATGGTGGCAATGAACAGAAAGCTGTGTCCCTACAATCTCTGAGATGAAGTGGCAGCCCCTTCCCCTGTTCTCCTAAAACCTTAAAGCCCCTTTGGATGCTCTGATTTGGAAGCTGTCTTGGGAAAGAGTAGATTTGGGGTTTTGGTTTTGGTTTTGGTTTTTACCCTTCTTCTTGCTCAGAAAGTGTCCTTTAGCAGGCTTCAAAATAAGTCAGCAATGAATGTGCCTGTGACCCCATGAGTTGACAGGCTGTTTAGAACTGGAGAGGTGAGGCTGGCTTTCCCCGGGATGGGGTTAGAGATCCAGTCCTGTCCCAGAAGTGGCTACGAACCCCCTCTCTGGTTTTCAAACCTGGTCTGTAGTAATCTTCCTCCAGGGTTAGCAGTGAGGTACAATTCTTCCCTCTGTTCCACAGTGCCCACAACCCACCCAGGTGATGCCAGACTGGTCCATTTTAGTTTGTATACCTTCATAATGAAGTAACCCCTTAAAGGTAGTCAGCAAGAATGACCTGCCACTCAGATGACCCAAAACCTCCTACAGCCCAGCCACACTTTCCTACTGGGGCTCTACTCGGTGGAACCAGTCTCCTTACCGACTCAGCTACCTGGCAGTTTCCACACCCTTTCTCTCGTCTTCCTTCCATTGGATGGCCTCCTCCCTCCTTCATTCACCCAAACCTAAGGCAGATTCTGCTTGGTTTCACCCATCTGCTGGGTGATGCCCTCGCTGACTTAAAGCCCCCTTCTCCCTATCTCACAGCTGGACCCAGCGTCATTGACTTGCTTTAGGCTTGAGGCATCCCCGTTTATTCACAATATTCACTGACCGTCTAGGATGTGCTGGTCACTGGGCTAGTAGAGGGCCATGCATTCACCACATCAACGCTAGTAAAGAAAACAGAGAATGTAGTGAAAAATTATGTGGAGGAAATCAGGATCTTCTGAGAGCAAAGAGCTAGGTGTAGACACAGTAAAAGGGCCTTGCAGGTCACCCTAGGTTTCAGGGTGTGTGTGTGTGTGTGTGTGTGTGTGTGTGTGTGTGTGTGTGTGTGT
>NW_026595981.1:3671673-3699468 GCF_907164565.1 Psammomys obesus
TGTGTGTGTGTGTGTGTGTGTGTGTGTGTGTGTGTGTGTGTGTGTGTACAGAAGCCAGAGAATAACTTACAGGAATTGGGAATTGGTTCTTCCCTTCTACCATGTGGGCCTGGGGAATAGAACTCCAGTTCTCAGTCTTGACAGCAAGTGCCTTTTATCTGCTGAGCCATCTCATGGGCCCCTGCCACTTCCAAACGTGTGTATGAACTGAGTAAACTCTCAGGCCGCAAGCCTTGGAAGAGATGGGTGAATGTCCCCTTGGACATTTTATTTGTCCTTGGCTGCAGGTAATGCCAATGTCTAGGAAGAATGGGCCCTTTGAAAGGCATGAGGAAAGAGGCTTACCAAGAACTCTACTGCTCCCTAGCTTGGTCCAGGCTCTGCCTCAGCCTTGCTAGGAACCCATTCCACATAAGCCATGTTTGCCAGATCTCAGGAAAGAGTGGCAGCAAGCTGTATTATTACTCTAATCATGCAGTACAAGCCCGTGCTCTGGGTTCAGGGCAGGCTGTTACATTCTGGGTCTGTGGTTTCCAATGGACTCCCTCTCGAGTGCCCAGGTGGTAGGGAAGGTTGTTCACCTTGCAGCTCCCACAGAGCCTCACTGCCGGGACTGCGAGACTGCCAGCAGCCTTTAAGTCACTAGGAACCATCCCGCTGTATAAGCTTCATCCTGCATTGTGGCTCACACCCTTCTCCCAGAGTCGTGTAGTCCTGAAGGACCCAGGGAGGCGGGAAACTCTCAGGAGCGCCTACAAGGAAGAAAGGCTCCCCCGACACTCTTGCCAGTTTCCAGATTTCAGTGAGCCACCTCTGTGCTTGTTCCCCGATTCAGCTGGCGATTCTTGTTCTTCCTCCCCTGAGCCCCTCTTTCCTGGCTTCTCCTCATTTCTCATCCTTTCATCAAAGGCTTCCCTCCCTACCATCCTTCTGCTGCTCTCCTCTTTCTCTCCTTCTCCGAACAACTGTTCAACAATCCTCTCCCAGCATCTTCCCCAGATAATTTCACATGCCACCTGCTGCCTGGGATTCTTTACAACAGGCAAGGAGGTTCCCCAGAGGCCCGACGATGATCCACAGAGAATCAAAAGAGCAGAACTGGAAGACTGTAAGGACCCAAAGACTCTGAGGAATGAAAGCTGGGTCAGAAGTCACCCACTTCCAGGATGAGATGGAGGAAATGCAGTGAAACAATTGGGGCTTGACCCACGTTCACACGGAAATGAACAGAAGGCTGTCCTCTAAGGGAGGCAGCAGTGGTCACCTTCTTCTTCCTCTACAGATACCAACATCAGCCACATGCTCCTGTCCTGCTGAGTCCATTAAAACCCTCTACCAGGCCTGACTGTGTCCCTTAGGTCTGAATAGCAGCCTCAGGTTTTACACAGCTGTGGCTAGCCTGTTGTTGGCCTGGGGCTTACCAGGGCTCCTCAGGTGACAAAGAGTCATGAAACCTTATTTTTCTGTACTATCGACTACTCCAACTATGTTGGAATAGTTACTGCTCCTCCTTCAAGTTTCCCTGTATCTGAAACAATTCTGGTGGACAGAAGGTGTAGCTCACTGGTAGGGTACCCTTTCAAGTACGAGATCTGTGGGAGGCCCTGGTTCCTAGCATTAAGAAAAAAACAAGACAATTAAATGAAAGTTTAAAACTAAAACATAAAGACCCCTGATTCTCATGCTCATTCCATTTTCTCCATCAGTCCCAAGACCCAAGCTGGTACTGGCATAAAAGACCTGTGTTACTGTGGCTGTTCTGGTCCCACAGAGGGGATAGAGGAAACGGGTCCTGGAAATCGGGCTGCATGAGGCCCTAGGGTGCTGCCTTCAGCAGCTTGACCCAAGTAGCCTCCTACCAAGTGGAGAATGTCTCCCCAGGACACAAGTGCCACTGGCTTTTAACCATAATATCAGGATAATTAAGCTTTTCTGTGAGCACAGTTTGCTGCTGATGCAGCTGCCTGGAGCCCTGGCATTTATTGAGCGCAAAGTAATAATTTATTGTCCTTTGTACGCTCAAAAGCCGTCTTCATTATCGGCCCAGGATGGAGCTGCCACAAGGGCAGACTGGCTCACCAGCTGCCTCGCTGGTGTGCCTCTTCCCAGGTCGCCCTCGCCCTCCGAGCTCTCAGGTACCAGGATGGGGCGGAGAGAGAGGTGAGAAGAGGGGTTGTTCTCTCTAACGAAGAAGAATCCGATTAGAACACCACACCTTTGTAGGCTGCTAACCCGGGAGAGGGTGACAAGCTTGGCTGGGTGTGGGCAGCTCGGGAAGGCGGGGGGCGGGGGGGAGGTTGTGTGCCACGTTGGCAGGGCAGTCCTTTCTCCAGGGCTGGCGGTGGCTTTGAAAGCCTGTGCTCTTGCCTCTGGGTCGTCTGCGCCTTTGCTTGAGACTTTACGGTAAGCCGCTCCTCCCGCGCCCCCGCCCCCAGCCCCGCGCGGCGATCCCCGGCGCCGACGCCAGGCGCTGGCCGTGGTGCTGATTCTGTCAGGCGCTGGCGGCGGCGGCGGCGGCCCCGCGGCTCTCTCCGGGACCGGCTCTGCCCCCCCTGCGCCCACGCCTCTCCGAGTCCCCGGTCCCCCAGCCGCGGCCCCGATCCGGGGCGCGGCCGCCAGCGGCACCATGCGCCTAGCAGCCCTGCTGCTCCTGCCCTCGCTGCTGGCGCTCCCGGCTCACGGTAAGGGACCCGAGCGTCCGGCCACCGGACGGGGGCGGGCGCCCACCCCCAGGGGCGGGGGAGCGGGACCCTCCCGGCGCCTCGCTCCGCGCGTCCCGCCGTCTCCCCCGAGCACCGCGTCCCGCCGGCTGCGCTGTCCCCGGCGCCGACCCAGCCGGGCGGGGCGCGGGCTCCCCGGGCGGGAAGCGGCCGCGGCTCCCGCCGTCCGCGCCCGGCCGAGACCTCGCCTTTAATCATCTCCCCGGATCTAATGGGATTTCTCTGCTGCAATTCATCACGCCACCCCCTCCCCGCACACACGCGCTCGCCCGCGCGCTGCCTCGCTCCTCTCCGGGCGTCTAGGGGCGCCCGGGCGCCTCGCGGGGGGGCGGGGAGAGGGCGCGGGCGCGGAGTCCGGACAGTCCAACCCGCAGCCCGCCGCTTCGCCTTCCCCGCCGCTCTCCAAACTTCGCTCGACTTTGCCGCGTATTCTGGGGCCCCTCGCAACCTCACTGCAGACGAACCGGGTCGGGAGGTGGCGGGACCCTGGACCCGGACGTCTCTCACCTCTCTCTGTCTTGTCAGAATCCGAACCTAGAGCACAATTCTTGGGGAGACATTCGGGGACCCCGGGAGCCCTCCAGGCTCGCCCTTCTCTGGGCTGCAGCAACTGATGTCCTGGGACTGACTGCCCTCCCCGGAATTCTTTTCTTGCACACACACACACACACACACACACACACACACACACGCACACACGCACACACGCCCACACGCACACGCCCGGAGCGCTGCCTCCCTCCGGGTCTACCTTTCTGTCCGGTCCTATCGACCCCGGAGCTGCAGGCTGACTGGCGGAGCTCAGCTCTTGCCCCAGCTCCAGAACGCCAGGTCCCAACTCATTGGTCTCGGTCAAGAAAAGCTTGGCCTTGGAGAAGGCGGCAGGGGAGTTTGGAGGAAAGATGAGTGGGGAAGCAGGAAGGATGCAAGCCCAACCTGAAGCAGGCGGTCTCGGAGTCTATAAATGCTCAGGTCATTCTCTGACTTTTACTGGCCGCCTGGTGGGGTCCGCGAAATCGCACTTGGACTTGAGACTCGAAGTCCCTCCCCATATGGTTATAGTTCCTAGTGTCTGCTGTGGACGAGGGAGGAAGGCGAGTTTGTAACCTTCGGGCTCCATCTTCCTAGGACTAGAGTTTGGAGGTCAGATCAGCCAGGCTAGGGCTGTTTGGGGCCGGGCTGGCACCAAGCAGCTGTTCTCCTGCCCAGATGGCATGAGAGCACATCTTTGAACCTCTAGCTCTACCCACGAGTAGACCATGTCTTTGCACAGCCCACCTGGCTGCCCACGCTGGCTCCTCCTAGGGCTAGGAAAAACTTGGAATTGTGTGTTCACCTTGCTGGAAGGAGGAAGAAATTTCACAAGCCCCACTCCAGCGAGGGGAAGGGATGAAAAGAAATCCATCTCCTGGGCCAGCAATCTAAAGACATCTCTCTGCATTTCAGGGCTTTGTATGGGG
Source organism: Psammomys obesus (assembly GCF_907164565.1). Taxonomy (NCBI): domain Eukaryota; kingdom Metazoa; phylum Chordata; class Mammalia; order Rodentia; family Muridae; genus Psammomys; species Psammomys obesus. The sequence goes on from NW_026595981.1 coordinate 3,675,854, forward strand.
TCTGGCTACTATTCTGGCTCCTTCCCTGGAGCAGAGTTTGTGTCTCTTTCCTGGTGATGGGAGTCCTTCCTTGTCTGAGGGTGTGATCTGGGCTCTGCAGTTCCCAGAATGTCTGCACTTCAGGAGCCCTGAGTGTTGGGGTGACAATTCCTCAGTGCGGGTGTAGCCTCCGCCAGCCAGGGTGTAGTCTCGTGCATGTTGGAGAGAGACCACAGGTCTCCAGGAAGAAAGCTGCTATGGCTGCCAGTTCAGCCCAGGCTGGAGGTGTGGAGGCTCGTGCTGGGAGGAATTTACCCACTCTGGCTAGAAGTCTCTGTCCCCAGCCAGCGTCCCTCTGTGATTCATTAGATTCTCCGGTGCTGTGGGGTTGCCTTTCTATGGGTGTTATAGGTAGAAGGAGAGCATTTGGAAACAGGGGCAGGCCTGGCGTGTGAGAAAGCCTGGACCTAGAGCTGGGTGGTCAGGAGGCTCCTACCTCTTCACCATAAACGGAAAGTTAGTCATTAGGGCTCTGAGGCCTCTCCTTTGGGAGGGAGCTCACCTGGCCACCTGGGGTTCCTGGACTGTAGTAAGCGAGTGATTTGAGAAGTAAAGGCCTTAGGCTGTATGTCTTTCAGCCAGAGGACGCACCCCTGCAGCCTGGTAGCCCAGGAGACCTCAGAGCTCTGCTCACAAAAGGGACTCGGGATGCAGTCAGCCGCAGTCTAAACCTTCAACCTTCAGTAGTACAAGGGAGGCAGAGGCCCTGAACCCCAAGGAGACAGATGGATGATGCCCCGCCCCGTGGGCTCAATTCCCTCTTTCTTTTGCAGCCTCTTAGATGTAATTGGTTCCAGGTATGACAGGCATCACAGACTATGGGGCATTCTCCAACCCACGGGAAGTGCCAGGGAAGTCTTGCCACAGTGGGGGAGAAGACAGTTCGTGGGAGCTGTGCCTGCCTAGGCCTGCTGTGTCAGTTTAATGATTTTTAATGAGCAATTACCTTTAGTCATTCTCTTAATTTCTGAATATCAATAAAGTTAATTAAACTCTGCGTGTGCGAGTGTGGCCTGGGGAGATTGTGAAGGTAAAAGCAGCCAGGACTGGGGTGGGATTAGGTCTCGAAGTTTAGAAGCTACCTTGGTACTTATGTGACCTTGGACCCAGGGCTCCATCTCATCTCTCTAAGCTCTCTTGAGGGCGTGGTAAATAAAAAATGGGGGAGGACCAGAAACAGCAGAAACAGCAAGCCTCAGTTGCTTATTATGCCAGAAACTGGGGTGTAGTGGGGAGGGGGAGGATTTGGCTATCAGGATCCTCAACTGCTGCAAGGGTTAACTGGGGGACTGACTTAACCTAAAATGCTAATCGGTGCTTGGAGGTGGAGCTCCGGTTGTGCTGGCCTCTGAGGGCTTGCCGCTGAGTCCAGGGGCCAAACCCGGATCTTTCTCACTCCCCGCTTTGTAGCCTGGCTCTTCAGGATCAGGACTCTCGCTGGGGATAAGGTTCTGTGGAAGATAGCTTGGGTTCTGCTCAGAGCCCCAGAGGTGGAGGTGGCAAGCGGGGAACCCCTGCTGGGTTTCTGAGGAGACCGTCCAGAGCTGAAGAGAAGTCGGAGTTGGCTTTTTGCCCCTCACGGGCCTGAGCGAATCAAGCTTGGCAGGCCCTGGCGGCTATCCCAGTCTCCTCAGCAGGGTGGCCGCTTAAAATGCCTTGGGGGTGCAGTGGGGCACTAATGGGGAGCAAAAAGACAATGGGACTGGGCTTAATTAGAAACTGAGCTTCCGTGCCCCTCCGTGGTGCCTGACAGAGGCGCCTGTCAAAAAGGCTACCTCCTTACCCTGTCTCTCGCACAGTCCCAGGCACTCCTGCGCCCTCCAGTCCTTCTCTCCACCTCTCCTAGACCCAGCCAAGCCCTTCTGCCAGATAGGTCTCAGCTCAGGGACCCTGTACCCACACACACATTGGGCAGACTCTCAGCGTTCATTATTCTACCCTCCAACCTCCATGGACAGAAATGAGAACAATAGGTGTAACTTCAGTAAAGGAAGCTATCAGCCCAGATGGTGAAGAGCTCAGCCCACCATGTCTTTGGCTTCGCTAGACCTCCACTCTCTGGAGGTCTTGGTTATAAAGGTGCGTGAAACTCACCACCGGCTGCCAACCTTAGATTTTCACCTGTGAGGGGCTGAGCTCTATAAACAAGAGTCACCTAGAAGAGGAAAAAAGTTGCCAGCCCTAGTCCACAGCCAGGAGGTAGAAAGCAGGTGCTATGAAGTCCCCAAAGCCAGTTCCAACAGGGAGCAACATCATTCCGGAAAGATGACTAATCCAGGCAGGTCAAAGGAATCTCGGCATCAATTTTTCAGCTGATGTTCTCAATGGCTTTTGGGCTCTCGATGTTCCTTCCACCTGTTTTTGTTCGGTTGGTTTTTTTCCCCTCCTTCTCAGTTCCCCCTGGTTATTCTACTTTATGCTTCAAGTATGCCTTGACTGGCACTTGAGTAACTGGCAAGAGGCATCTGCTCTATGGCCTGTCTTCCAGCCTGGTCAGAGGACTCATGCACGCCCCACTGCCTGTTTGGTCCCCCATCTGGTCCCCAGACTGTGGGATCAGGAGCCTTTGCCTGGTTGCTTGAAGCAACAACCCAGAAAAGAGGACAGTACGTTTGTCTTGCTTACCCCCATATCTTTGGCAACTCCAGAATGCCTATTTAGGAAAAACTGAGGGGTCAGCTGCCTGGTTAGAATGGAATGATGGGGCCCGGGCAGCTGGGACTGAATCTCAAAGCTGAGTTTGCGTAGCAAGCACACTATTTTTATATAGATTGTATGTTGAGATTTTTTTCCCCCTTTCCTAACAGTTGGCCAATTATTCTGCCTGTAAATTACAGCCTTTACTTAGTTTTTTTTTTTCCTTCTACAAATTAAGCTGTCATGCCATCAGCCTTAGGTGCTTTGGGGGTGAGGGGTGCTGGTGGCCATTCTTAATATGGTAAAGCTTTTTCTCAGTCATCCCTTAGTGCCACCACAGCTTGTGTCCCCAGTGGCCCAGGGCCTAGCATGTGGCACACATTAAATGCATGTTAAGAAATTTGTAAGAATTGCACGGGTAGAAATCAGCACAGGAGAGCGCAGGGCCCAGCCTTCCAGATCCTCTCCTACAGCTCATGTCTGGCTGAGATGGAAGCATTATAGGAAATTAACGACTAAAGCTCTGGAGTGCGCTCATCCGTTCAAGCTTCAGAAACCATCACCACACGGTCTGGAGAGACCAATATGGAGCTCTGAGATCAGATATGCCCTTGAATAGGGCAGTGAATGCCTAAGAAGAATCTAGAGAGCAACGCAGGTCCACGAACCTTTCTTGCTCCTACAGAAAGCAAGTGTTGGGGTACAGCCATCTAACAATTCAGTGCATAATTCATTTGCTCATTGAACAAACATGGTTTGAAGTGGGAGGGCAGGCCCAGAGAACACCCTTAGCCACAGAGAGCAAGGCTTCACTTATCAAGCATTTTCTACTCCTTTTCTATTTAATGTTCACCTTAGGAGGATGCTACCCCCACTTTACAGAAGGGAAAACTGAGTTTGGAAAAGACCAAGTCGCTTACCCTGGGCTGTCTCTCTAGTGCCTGCCTATTTTACAAAGTCTTGCATCAGCCAGCACTCTGTCTCCTTCAGCCTAGGAAGAGTGGTAATATAGGCAAATAGGAACCCAGAACACACTACTCAAATAATATAAGCAGCAATAATAACAGCAAATGCTTATGAGGACCAAATATACGGCAAGGTCTCTAAGTGCTTTGTATACATTTCCCATTGCCCCTCATATCATTTCCATGAAATGGAAGCTATTACCTGCCTTTCATAGGCCAAGTTCCAGCTCATATTATCTGACAGGCTCAAGACATAAACACTCTGTAACTTTCTTCTATCACATTTCTGGCCTTGGCAGTTGCTTGCCTGGTGATGTCTACTCTCAGTCTTTACTGTGGCAAGTTACAGACATTTTATCATACTCTATTCTTAACGGCAAAGGACTAAAACATCTCAGTCCAAAGATCAATGGTCTTTGGTGACTTCTGCCCTTTGGAGGCCTTGATAAACGAGAGAACTGGTCCCACCTGTGTTGGCATCTTGGATTATCTCACCCCCTCAGCCTCTATCAAGGCCCAGTCTCAAGATGGAAGGCCTAAGCTTCCTCCCAAGTACCTACCTGCTGTCTAGCAGCCAGCCCTTCGAAGAGAAGATCGATGCTGCAGCTGCAGGCAGAGTGTTGCTGGCCATTGATTGTTGAGATTTCTCAGAGGGCATGGGAGCAAACAAACCTGCCACATCTCCAACAACAATCCCCGGCTCTGGCTGCAGAGCCCGCAGCCTTGCTGGCAGGGTGTCTGGCAGGAAGAGAAGGGGTGAGGTGGGAGGTCCTGGCTGAGCCCAGCAAGAACAAGGGGCTCTGCCAGGAGATGAGCAGAGACTGGGTAAGCATGGGAAGGAGGGGAGGAGATTTGGTGAGGATGCTAGCTAAAGCCTAGACCACATATGAACCCTAACTGGTCCTGCCTTTATAGAACGCCATTCTCTCCTTCTGTCTGTTCCTGTTCTCCCGCCTCCTCCTTCCTGATCACCCAGCAAATCCTACCCGTCAAGAACTCAGCTGTTCACACACACTCAGCCATCCCACTATGTAGCGCCTATCAAAAGCAAGACCACAACACAAGCCCTGAATAAAGGAATTTAATTTAGAGACAAGCTACGTCATTAATAAATAAGATCAGCAGCCAGGTCGTGGTGGCCCACGCCGTTAATCCCAGTACTCAGGAGGCAGAAGCAGATGGATCTCTGTGAGTTCGAGGCCAGCTCGTTCTACAGAGTGAGTTCCAGGACAGCCTCGGCTACACAGAGAAACCCTGTCTTGAAAACCCAAAATAAAGGGGCTGGAGAGATGGTTCAGAGATGGCTCAGAGGTTGCTTTTCCAAAGATCCTGAGTTCAATTTCCCGCAACCACATGGTGCCCTCTTCTGGTTCGCAGGTGTACATGCAGGCAGAACACTATATATAATAAATAAATAAAATCTTAAAAAAATAATTTAAAAAGACAATCGAAAATAATAATAATAATAATAATAATAATCCACTCCTGATATCTCTCTATCTCTCCGGAGACTTCTGAATTTTTTTTCTTCTCCTCTGATATTAATTGAATGAACTAGGCATGACACATGCCACCTACAGGATCCAAATACGCTGGACTTCAGGACGTATGACTCCCGACCAGGAATCCTTCTGTACCTCAGTTTCTCACGTGGAGCAGGAACTCACCATATTCTGTAAGAATATCTCAGAACGTCTCTGAGGTCCCTAGGCCAAACCATAATGGAAACAGCCCATCTCTGCTGGGTCTGGGTAAAAAATCCCTATAACAGGCTTGTCACTAAAACAAACAACATAATCCAAATTGTGGGTAACCACCCCCAAAGTGCATCCCCAAGGGCTAAACCAGAATGGCCATCCCCTGGTTGTAACCTCATTACGTCCCCTTCAACCCTTTTGTCCCCTCCCTAAAGGCTGTCCTCTTTTCAATCAAGCCCCTCCCTCCCATCAGGCAGGGAGGACAGAATTTAGGGAAGCTCAGCAGAAAGCCCCCAAACCACTGAGCTGTTTTCCTCCTGCTCTCCCCATTCTCGGGCCAGATTCATCTACACTGCTCCCCCCTCAGCCTCTTCCTGCTCCTTTCTCCCTCCCAGCTCTGCAGCGGATCACCAGCTTCTTTGTCCCCCAAGCAGCCACCTGCTGAGTGTCTGGCCAGGGTCCCACAAGCCAGCAGGTGCCTAGGGAGTCCCTGGAGCCTGGAGAATCAGGCAGTGTGGGGAGCCACGCTGCATATCAGGAAAAATTCCAACAGCACAGAAGCTAATCAGGGAGTCAGGACCTCCTCCCACCCCCAGTTTAAACCTTGTGCTGGCTCCGGGTGCCTAGGTGACCTTGGGTAAATCATGCCACCTCCCTGTGCCAGTGGGAATTCGTGGTTCCAGATTCTATCTCACCTCTTTTGTAGACGGCACAGGCACAGAATCACAGAATCAAAGGAAATCAGAGAGGATAAGGGCTCAGAAGAAACTAGAAGCTCTATTTGAAGAGAGGGTTCTCCAATAGCCAGGGAGATACAAGGCTCCAAAAGGGGGTCAGGCAGTCACTTGGAGGGCCTGGACCTGATGACCCAGGAAGCCAGGCCAGGGCTGAGCTATTGGGTCAGAAGTGATCATCAGCTCAAGGTCTGCAAGATGAGAGTCAGTCTCAGAGAGACAGCCTGGGTTTGTGGACCTTTTAAGGGTCTTCACCTGGCACCCTGTTCTGCCAACATCGTCGCAGACATTATTTATATTCAGACAGGAGACGTGCTGGTGATTTGAAACAGCTGGTCCAACAGCTGGCAGTCTCCCTCCTCTCAAGACACCCTACTTTGTGGCTGGCTAAAGAAACTGGAGGAAAGTCACATTTTGAGGATCAAAGTACCACCGACATCTAGGCAAAAGTGTGAAGGAGGTACCAGAGGGGCACGCAAAAGGAGCTCCCTGGAACATTTATTTATCTAGATCTCTTTCTCCTTCCTCCTGCTCTGCCTGTCCTGTAGCAGAGCCCTATTCTACCCTACTTAATCTGGTTCCTTATCTCCCATCCCTCTGTGCCTATAGCCCAGGCTAAGAAAAAGCCCTGACTACTGGCTGCTTCCTAAGTATAAGCCCTGCTGTACCTGTAACCCCGTGCTGACTCTGGCACTTCCTTGGCCTTCCCTGCCCTGGGCTTGAAGCAGCAGAAACTTGAAGAGATAGGGGCATCTTGAAGCGATAGAGGTGTCCATCCATCCAGCTCAACAGAGTATTTGGAGGTCAAAGCAAGGTTGGGATAGGAGGGATGGGGGATGGGGTTGGAACAACCCAGTATGCATAGCAACCTTAAGATTCTGGGGGAGAAACAGCCTAGACATGCAGGTAGCCCTGGTTGTGCATGCCTGCCTAGCCTGTCCACCTTTCCCTGTCTGTGCATTCTGGGGCAGTGGCCTATGGAATGAGTACATCACACCTCAGCTCTGGCCCCCTTCCCATCAGCCCACTCCATTCCCCTCCTCCCCAATCCTGGGCTCTACTGACCCCTCAAGGAAGCTCATAGATGCTGCTATTTTTAGAAGCTCTTTACCTCTCCTTTCCCCAGCTGAAGATTTCTGTGGAAGTGGAGGGACAGGGTGAGCCTGGAGAGCCTCACAGACTGGGGCGCTCAGAAGTTGAGGTCCCTTCCCTCAGTCCCACAAAAACACAGTGGCAAAAAATAGCCTGGGCTAGTCCACAGGTAGCATGTGGCATGAGTCAAGTAAAGTTCCCTACCTGCTGGAGGACGGCCTTGAGGCTACCCCCCTTCTGCTCCCCCCCCCCCCCAAGTCCCCAAAGACAAAGCTTCGCTCTGTCTTACTTCATCGGGAAGTAAGGTGGAGCTGCTGGCAGCCCCCTCAGGAGCTGGGAAAGGTGGAGAGGGGTGCTGAAATGTTAAGAAGCAGAGAGCGGGGAGGCATGCCCACTGAAGCTACCCATCCAGGGTCCTCTGATATCTTGCACTTCCTGGAGGGGTTTCAGGCCCAAGCTAAGGCTCACAGGCCACTACCAAATCATTATCTCCAAACCCAGAAGGAAGAAGCATTCACCCCCATTGCTATTTCCATTGGCCCTGGAAGCTAGTCTCAGCTGGGAGCACACAGAACAAAGCAGTTTCAGGAGCTGAACCGGTGAACCAGAAAAGGGAGGCAGCCCCAGCTCCCTCAGAGAGAGGCCTACTTCTGGGCACAGCCTGTCTTAGCTCTCAGAAGCCTTTTGTTTCTGCATCTATCCTTCTGTCTTGATCTCAGGGTCCTAGGCCCGCCTCCCAGGTACAGCACCTCCCACAGGTCAGCTCTGCGGGGCTTCCGCACCTGTAGGACGGGGTCACCACCTAGTGCGAGTGAACAGTGAGTGACCCAGAGCCTGAGCAGAGCAGATACCCAGAAACTGTAGGGTCCTCCAGCCCCACCTGAGCCCTCCACATGTATGCACACATATGCCCAAACATGCCACAGGGCCACACATATAATTCATGTGCGCCACTCACATGTACACATGCTTTGGCATTTGCACAGGTACCCATGCATGCACGTTCATAACAGGAGTGCACACAAAACAAGCTATAACATACACCCTCACTGATGTGCTCACATATCCTAACTCCTGATGCTCAGCTAACACTGACCAAGAGTTAGATACAAGGAGATGCGCTCCGGACCATACAGAAGGAAAGTGGCAAGTAATGGGGTATGATTTCCCACCGTGCCTACCAGGAGGCTCTATCAACTCCTAGAGTTGGGCACCAACAACAGGGAAGTTGTAACTGTCCCTTCCACCTAAAGACTCCTGAAGAATCAAGAACCAAGTGCTGAGAAAAATCAGGCGGGCCCAGAGAAGGCAGGGCAAGCTCAAAGCCGCACAGCCCATCAGTGGTCAAGGTGCAGCAACACTAGAGCCAGGGCTCCGACAAGGCCTCCACAGCTAAGAGCGGACACTTTTTTTCAACCAGAGAAGGGAGGTGCCTGAGCCCAACTCAGCATTGAGAACCAGGGAATCCTGGGGTTTGTCCTCATCTGCAGTTTCTGAATCCCTGTTCCACCAGATGCAGCAAAGATGACTGGGTTAGGGGTGTGACTTCGGCCCTCATGCACAAAGTAAGTTCCTTCGTTGGCGCCATGGACACTAGAGATCCTTCCCAGAGGTGGACAAATGTGCTGGGAATGGCCTTAGAGGAGTTAGCTATTGAACAATGGGATAGGAGCTAAGAAGGGCAGCAGCCCAGAGACCCTGCTCTAGGGCCTAGGAAGGTTGCTGCTCTCCAGCCCTGTCACCCTGTGACTCTGTTTTGCTGGCCTTGAGGCTGGAATGGATGATCCATGGTTGGTGTCTGGAGTTGGGGAGGAGGCAGAATCGGGGGGGGGGGATGGCTGTTCCTTTCTTGATCAACCACTGTCCCCTAGCTTTACCTCTGGGCTGGCTGAGATGGTCCAGCCGCTGGTTCCAGGGAGGACACCGTTCCTGCCTCTGCAGACTTCCTGCCCCGGCTGACATTTCCAAGGTTTGCCACTCAGAGAAATACGGTCTTTGCTGCTGCCAATGGTTTGGTAATGACTGGGCTGGCTCTAGAGGAGGGAACACCCAGCTCGGAGCCATGCCCTTCTGCCCCTCTGCTCTATCTCTGCCTTGGGACCTGCAGATAGCTCCTTTGTCTCCTGCCTAACACCCCAGGCAGAAGGGGGTTGGGGCAGCAGGTGGATGGAGGGGGTGAAACCCCACCACGAGGTGAGGATACCCAGCCTCTATGTCTACCTAGACCCTGCTTTGTTTGCTGCAACTCAGTCAAGGTGAGGAACAGTAGATTAGACTGGCAAGGGCAAAGAAAGAGGCTCCTCCACTGCTTGCATTCTGCCCCAGGGGCAGGGACCAATTCAACAGCCCCTACTTCTCAGCACAGTGCTCTAAGGCCTCAGCCCCAGGAAGCGCTAGTGAGCAGGCAGAGCTCTGGCCTCCAGGTCCCCCAGGCCGGCAGGCAGACGGGAGGGGGGACACCAGGCCGCAGGGGAAGGTGTAGAACGCAGCAGGTGACGCTGTAGCACAGGCCTCATTAATCACCTCTCCAGCCCCCAGCTCTGCAGTGGCAAGACCATATTAGATTTTAAATTGGAAAGCACAGAACGTGGCAGTTAGCAGGGAGCTCCTTCCACCCTGGGCACCTGATCACAGCCTCACAGGAGGGAAGGGAGAGAAAAGGGCTGGCCTGACCACAGCCCAGAGCTGCGTCCCCTCCCTCTCCCTATCTCATCGCCGGGATAGGTCAGGTTAGGGTCCCAGGAAGGGACAGTTAAAATAAGGGGCCACAGCAGCCTTTGTGGGAACAATATCTCCTTCTGCTGTGTCCTAGCACTTTCTGAGCATAAGGTTTTAGGGTGTGATATTCATAAGCAAGGACAAATGGTAATGACTAGTGGCCTGTGCATGTATTTAGACTTACACACACACAGATGCACACACAACACACACACACACACATACACACACAAGCACCCGTGCTACCAGATGAACACATGTCTATTCCTCATGCACATGTGCCAGCAACAAAGCGACCACCATTGCAGGAGCAGCTGTGAGACAGGCAGATCCTTCCTGGCCATTTTACCTTCCTATGAAGTAGGGTGGTCCATCCACATTGCCTCTCAGCCTCCAGTTCTTCATACAGAAAATGTGAAATAAAGATTCCAAGCATGAAGAGCAGCCAGCAGTTCTGAAGGGAAGATGGCTCTGGTGGAGGTCTGTGATGGACTCACATACATGCCTGGGCCCGCCTCGGTTGGATCACAGGAGGCCAAATGTCCCTGCCATAAAGTCAAAATCCCCTTAAATCCAGCCCTCAGAATTTCCCATCAAGCTCCCAGCAACCTGGGGCTGGAGAGATGGCTCAGCAGTCTCAGCCCTCACAGAGGAACCCATATGGCAGCTAACAATTGCCTACTATTCCAGTTCTAGGAGGATCTGGCACCATCTTCTGGCCTCTGTGAGCCTCAAACTCAATGCAGTGCATATACTTACACGCAGACAAACATATACACCAAATAATAAATAAATAACTCTTTTAAAAAAAAACTTTAAAACATCTCTATTATAGAAAAAAAAATCAATCACAAAAAGTACTGCTTGGGGGCTAGGCACCCTATGTGCAAACTGATAGTCTTGGGGACTGTGCTTCCCTGGTTCTGTTCCATCAACCATACAATGGGGTGATTACGTTCCTAACTGTAGAACTATGTGATGCTCAGTGAGCTGCCTCTAGTAAAGTACTTAGCATGTCACTGGGCAGGTGGTAAATGCTGGATAAACAGTAGTTTGCAATACTTCCACACACTAAGCCCTTCATGGCTCACAGTGTTCTAATACATAAGAATAGTCAGCACCCCTAAACCCTTCTCCGTTTTACTGATAGGATGTGGAGGTTTGGTTTGGCAAAGTGGTTTGGACATCAGCACCAGGCCTCACCTATCAAGGGGCAAGATCATGGTGAGGTTGCCCTGACTCCTGGTTTGTGCCACTACCTCCCCGCCAACCCCATGCTGTCCCTTCGTCTGGCAGTAGGATGACCTGAAGATATTGAAAGAAGTCAGTAGCTGCTCCCGGTCACTTAGGAGGCGCTGGGTGCTCCAACATCTGTGGGCAGAGTTACCTGGGGAGAGAGGTGATGCTGTCTGTATCCGCGCTACAGTGCAAACTAATCATTTACTCAAGGCCCATCAAAAAGTATCCCAGGAGGTCAGAGGACAGCCGCAGAGATGGCCATCCAGAGAGGAGACAGGAATTGCACCTGGAAGGATGGGAAGAGACAGAAGGATAGAGAAAGCACAGCAGGAGGATGGACCAACGGGAGCAAGTGGGGTATTAGAGAAGGTACCTGCTCTGATGTAAAAATCTCTTTTTCCGTGCCTACCTCAAAATACTCCCCCTCCAGGACACCACCAAGCCTCCCCTGTTGCAGCAAGCTGCAGGATTCCCCACATAGATGCCCTACATAACAGCACCCAGACTGCTGGGGAGATAGGAGGCTCAGTGAGAGCAGCCAACAGCGCTACGCTGCGGGTTCTAATCCGAGGTCTCTGTGTGATCATGAGTGCCTTACTTAACCACTCTGGGCCCCCTGAGTGCCCATCTCTTGGGATAATGACACAAATGTCCCTGGACAGAGGAGTTGCTGACAGTGTAGTCACCATACGGCAAGCGGTGAGGAAAGCAGTGAGGATAGCACCTGTTATCAGTCCCAGCTGTTGGCCCTAGACCACAACAGGAAGTGTGTATCTGGCTCTTGTAACCTTAGAAAAACCACATCCCAGCTAGGTGGTGGTGGCCCACAGCTCTAATCCCAGCACTTGGAAGGCAGAGGCAGGCAGAGCTCTGTGAACTCAAGGCCAGCCTGGTCTACAAAATGAGTTCAGGATAGCCAGGGCTACACAGAGAAACCCTGTCTTGCAAAACTAAAATAAACAAACAAGCAAATAAATAAACAGAAAACCCTATCCCGTCTCAGTTCCCCCATGTGTAGTATGAGGGTTCTATTGCCTTTCCTGCCAGCACACGCAGATACACGGCATTGAACCTATTCGGAGGCTGGGTACTGTGTGTGTGGGGGGGGGGTAAGTGTGGAATCAGCTCTTAGAGCCAGACTTCAGGGCCCTGTGGGCCTGCCCACTTCTACCTGCTACCTGGTAGAGGCAGAGCTGGGCTACCACTCTGTCAGGACTAGGGTACCCATGCTCTCTGAAGCACAGGGCCCCTTCCCTCCCTCAGACTCTGGGATAATAGGGGTCTGCAGAGCCAGGCCCTCACTAATCCCTTATTAAAACTTGAAAGGGGCCAGGAAACCTCCAGAATAAACTCATTAATTTTTATGGGATAATAAATGGATCCCATTAAATTCTCATTCTTCCAATGCTGGGCCAGCTCAACCTTTAGAACTTAGAGCAGTGGGCTCCCTGTCCACGGCATCCCCAAGCTCTCCTGGACCCCATGTTGTCATACTCCCTCCTCCAAACTGAGAATTGGCTCTACCCTATGATGGGAGAATTCACCTGAACACATCCCAGAACCAGAGGGCCCCTCGCCATGTCTCTGAGACAGGAGTCGGGTTCAAGGCTGGGGCCTGCCTACACTGGGCTTTGAAAAGACAGACAACTGCACCTTGTAGAAGATAGGGCCGGGGCTGGTAGGTGGAAGCCCTGTCTGTCAGGAGGGTCCTCTCAGAATTCAATGTCCTCCCTTCACCGACAGGGAGACAGTTGGCGGTAGTGAGGCACGGTTTTGGAATTAGAACCCAAGGCTTCTGGCTGTGTGGTCCAGAAAACTCTCCAGATGCAATATTGCATCTGGAGGGGAAGTCCTGAGGCTGCATTATTGTCTGGACATTATTGGAGGACAGCAAATCCTCCAGCAAGAGACACAGCAGAACGCTTCCAGCTTCGCTGCTCACCAAGCCTTGTGGGCCAAAGCCTAAGTTTACCTATCTGCAAGACAGAGGCCGTTGAGATTTAGCTAGCAGGAGTTGAAAAGGGCTCCAGACTCCCATCCTGAACCGGACCTGCCAGGTGTGGGACACACGGGCCTTAGGTGGACCCCACCCTCTTTGGGCTCTACGGGGCGAAAACAGGGCGGGGAATTACCAGGCTGGGGCCGAGAGGTGGGACTTCTATTCCTCAGAGGGGCGGGAGGGGAGGGGGTCACAGGGGCCGGGAGGCGGAGCGGGAGAGAATCCACTGGGGAGGCATCCTGAATGGCTCATTAGTGCCGATGAAAGCCTTTTTTCATTTCGTCTAAATACTTTAAACAGGGCTCCCTCCGATGTCTATTTGCATAGCTTAAGAGCTAATGCGGGGGGAGGGCCCATGCCGCAACGCCCAGGGCTGGGGGTTGCTGGGAAGCGCTGCTGCTGGAGGGGACTGCAGCCGGAGGGCGCGTTTCCCTGACCCCGACCCAGACCGTTTCAGGGGCCGCCCCAGCCCCTTGGAGCTCCACAGGGAGCGGCGGGAATTCTTCCCTGTGGCCAGGCACCGAGAGCAGGTGTGGATAATGGAGGCTTATCTGGTTGTATTCCCAGCTTCGTCCCCAGGGATGAGCAAGGCCTAGAGGTGACTGCCCTCTTTGTGAATGAGGCAGGACAATGCTTGTTTTGTGGCATGCCCCGCGGTCATACACATCGTCACCCAACAGGAACTGTTGTTCCCCCAAGAGAAGAGACCTCTCTTTTAGCTAAATCCTTCCTATCCTCCTGGGCTGCTCCCCGCTACATATACCTTTGCCAGGACATTGCTATCTAGAGCATTCAGGGGAGACAAGCTTTTCCGTTTTCCTCTCTCTCCTCCTCCTTTTGTTTTTCGAGACAGGGCTTCTGTCATGGAAGTAGTTCTGTAGATCAGGCTGGCCCAAACTCACAGAAATCCTCCTGCCTCTGCCTCCCTGGTGCTGGGATTAAAGGTGTGTGGGATTAAAACATGCCCAAAGGCAGAGGTGACCTTAAAGCGGCTGAGCTGACGCCAAGCAAGGTCTGTGTGCCTGTACCCTAGTACTACAAGTTAGGTTGGGTTCTAGACTCAGATGTGCTTTGGGAATGGAGTGGGGCTCTTCTGGTTCCAACCAAGACACCTTCCCTAGGGCCGGGATGGATCCGTTCCTTTCTGCTCACTTGTGTTTTCTTCAAATGGCTAGAGTGTTCACTGGTGGGAGCCTCATTCCTCTCTGCTGCAGATCAGCATGACTGGGCGCCATCCCTATTCTCTTTGTTTCCAATCCTCACACAGCCATTTTGAAAGCTGTAAAGACCAGGACTATTCTCAGAGCTGACAAAATTCTGTATGAACTGAGTGGAACCAGCATCCACTGACCTTTTCTTGGCAGTTAAGGATCTAGGGAGCCTGGTGGACCACGAGCAGAGTGTGCGTCATCTCTTCAGTGATGGGGTTAAATGAGTCAACATAAGCAAGAGTGACCCAGAGAGTCGCCTGTCGGCTCTCAGGTCCAGCACTGGCTGAGTCTCTGCCTTGCCCAGCTGCAGGCTTTAACACACGTGGAAGATTCCTCTATCACCGCGTGGCCGTGTCAGTTAAATAGAGCACGCTTGCTGGGGATGTCTGTCACTTGCCTGAAACCCTGGCACTTGGGTGGTAGAGGCAAGAGGATCCATGCATGAGCAGAAGGCCACCCTTGACTGTAGCAAATACAAGTCCAGTCTGAGCTACATGAGACCCTGTCTTAAAAAAATAAATAAATAAAAGCAAAGCAAAACAAAGCTTTAGGCCATCTTGGAACATATAGCAAGATTTACTAATAACAATAGTAATAATAATAATACAAGGTCTTGAAGGAGACTGGCTAGGCAGTTTGGACCCTCAGCACCTCCTTCCGCTGGCCCCTGCATTCCCTCTGCCCTTGAGTCGGCCCCTGAATATTAAAGTCGCCCTGAACTCTTCACCACAACCCTTGGGACCTCCAGCCGTCACTCGGGTGTCTGGGATACCTCCTGCAGACTCGGCCTATCTCCCAAAGATTATCTTACCCTCGCCGACCGTGGGTGGCTCCCGCAGGGAACAAGTGGCAGCCGATTTGGGAATCAATTTGCTCGTTTGATATGCTATCTCGATCTCATTTAACCAAGTGCTAGGTCCCCCTAGATAACACAATCAGCTCAATCGACAGTGACGGGAGGTGCCCATTAGCTCCACTCCATTGCCCGGCACCCACCTGACTGCTGGCAGGAGAGCTGTGCCAGCTGTGGTCACTTCCTGAGGCAGAGGCTCTCTGTGTGCTTTCTCTCTCTTCCAAGGAAGAGTCCCACCGGCACCCACCCTGAGAGCCACGGGGCACGCCTCTTCATAGGCGCCCCTGGAAAACAGGGAGTTCCAGGGGCTGCCGCCTGTGTGTCGTCCTAAGAACAGTCACTGCTTACCTGGCAAAGACAGAGCGACATCTGGGGCTGGGGTGGGAAATGGAAGTAGCCTTGTCCTGGCGCAGGTACTATCACTACAGTCCCCTCCCCCACGTCACTGATTTAGATGAAAGACACCCGGCACTGTCGGACCATCTGCTCTGGGGGATATGAGTCTGGGCGGGTATCTAGTTTGGACACTGTGATATCAGTGCTTGGCACAAATGCCAGGACACAGATGGGCTACTTTCCTGGGCGTCTCAGGGTGTAGCGGTTGGTCCAGGTTTTTCAAGGCTTTGGATTGCCCGGGCCCTGTGACCCAGAAGAATGGAGAGCCCTCCAACCTGTCCCACCCCAGTGTTCTCCCTCCTCCCATTTGTCTGACACATCCGAGCTGCGATGGTCTCCTGAACAGAATGTAGCCCATCTGCCACTTCTTCATGCCTGCCAATCCATGAGGTGGGCGTGAGCCTGTGGAATGAATGACAGCCCACCAGCAGACGTGTAGAGGAGCCAACCTCCTCTGCCACCTCACCCCAGTTGTACTTCCTTTCCAGAGCCTCGAAGCAGCCATTTTGAGAGCTGTAGAGATTGGGCTGAATATCCCCTCAGCCCTCTCAGAGCTGACAAAATTTTGAAGGAACTGAATGTGGAACCAGCATCCACTGACCTTTTCTTGGCAGTTAAGGATCTAGGGAGCCTAGTGGACCACGAGCAGAGTGTGCGTCATCTCTTCAGTGGTGTGGCTAAATGACTCAACATAATCAATAGCAGAGCAGTCTACACTGCTGACCAGAGATAGGAAATAAGTCTCATTTTTTGTAGCCTGATTGGTTGGTAATAGCTGCCTAAGATAAATGCTGAGAAGGATTCTGAAGTCTCATGTGACTTTAGCAAGACATTACCAAAATTGATCAGGGACATATGCCACGAATGGAGGGAGGGATGGCACCCCACTCTATTTGTGTTTAAGACCCTGCCTAGCATCTTAAGAAAGATTCAAAACAAAACAAAAACTAGAGGGTGTGATAATGCATGGGAGGCAGGGGATCGTGAGAGTCAGGCCAGTCTGGGGTCCATGGAGTGAGACTGTGTCTCAAAATAAGAGAAAGGGGGGATTCAGTGAGACATGTCATGTGAGAAAAAGGAAACAGCATTTTCATAACCAATAATAAATATGAAGCTCCACTGTACAGATAAGAAAACTAAGGTTTCGAGGATGTAGGCTTTTTACCCAGAGCACAGAGCCCCAGAGAAATGGAGTGGAAAGGATCGGAAGCCATATCTACTTCAGAACTTGAACCTCCCCACTCTACTAACATTACTGCTCTAGAAGAACTATAAAAATCAGGAAAGAGGAGGTCCTCCCCAGTCAGTGGACTTGGAAAGGGACAGGGAAGAGATGAGGGAGGGAGGGGGGTTTGTGAGAGAATGAGGGAGCAGGATACAGCTGGGATACAGAGTTAATAAAATGTAACTAATAATAAAAAAATAAAATAAAATAATCAGGAAAGGCTTGATGACACACACCTTTACTCCCAGCCACCACTCTGGAGGCAGAGGCGGGCAGATCTTATTCTTGGAGTAAGAGGCTAGCCTGGTCTACATAGGGAGTTCCAGGACAGCAAGAGCTACATAGAGAAGTCCCAGTTTTTGTTGATGTTGTTATTTGTTTATTTTTTTGTTTTTTTTTTTAAGATTGACTTATTACTTATACAACATTCTGTCTGCATATGTGCCTGTGCACCAGATCTCACTATAGATGGTTGTGAGCCACCATGTGGTTGCTGGGAATTGAACTCAGGACCTTTGGATGAATAGCCAGTGTTCTTAAACTGTGAGCCATCTCTCCAGCCAAGAAACCCTGTTTTTAAAGAAAACATAATAATCAGAAAAAGGGAGGAGAGAAATCATTTTATGAGAAGCTAGAGAAGTGGGATTTCTTGGGGACTGAGCAAAGAAGCCAAGCATGAGAAAATCTAAGATAAAATTCCAAATATGTGATACGTTTCCTGAAACTAATGACCACCAGTTTCACTGGAAACAGGACGTGAATTTGAATGTCTTGTAATTTCAGCTAGAAAAGTCACTGTTGTGAGGATATCACTCTTGTTAAAATCCTTGTCTGCTCATTTATACAAGTTATGTGACTCTGAACAGGGCACATCCTTCTTATTTTCTTTCTTTTCTCTTGAGCAAGCGTCTGCCATGTAGCCCTAGTTATCCTACTCATTATGTAGACCAGGCTTGCCCCAAACCCTTTGCCTCTTGCATCCTGGAACCAAACAGGCCACTGAACCTGCTTTTCTGTTGTTTGTTTGTTTTTTGTTTTTGTTTTTCTTTAAAGACAGAATCCCATGTATCACTGGCCTCAAACTCGCTGTGCAGTTGAAGCTGACCTTGAATTTCTGATATTTCTGCCGGGGATGCAGGTGTGAGCCATCATGCTTAGTTTATACAGTGCTGGGTTCAAACCCAGTACTTCATGCCCGTTAGGCAAGCATTCTACCAGCTGAGCTACAACCTCCGCCCTAGCACTAGCTTTTCATGACCCATCTCCTCATTAGTAAAATAAGGCCTTTGAGGTACATTAGGAATGGCAAAATGTGTTTGTCATGTCGTGGCTTCCTAGCATTCTGTGTTGAGGATTCTGAAGCTGGATCTGGAAACAGCAGGAAATAGTGCGATGATCGATTTGTAATGTCTGTCTTGGTTGCTGGGGGGAGAAAGGATAGCTCACGTGCCATCTTTGAAGTATGCGATATCACCTCGCTTCCAGCTCTAAAATTTTATAGCTCCATGATTCTCAACAATGAGCACACTCTCCAAGGCTCTCTGTCAAAAGCAAGATGGATCTCCTCCCGCCTGTGCTGGGTGGGATACGGCTCACTGTGGCGTTGCAGGAGAACCTCTGATCATTCATTATTATTTCAGGACTCTCCTCGGAGACTCCGCTTGTGGGGGAAGGTCAAGCCATGGGCATCAGGGAGACGGATGGGGAGCTGACCGCAGCCCCTACCCCTGAGCAGCCAGACCGAGGCGTCCACTTCGTCACCACAGCCCCCACCCTCAAGCTCCTTAACCACCACCCACTTCTGGAGGAATTTCTTCAAGAGGGGCTAGAGCGGAGCGAGGAGGCGCCAAGGCCGGCTCTGCCCTTCCCGGCGGACTCACCTACACCCTTCACGCCAAGCCCCCTTCCCCGCCTCACCAACCAGGACAGCCGCCCAGTCTTCACCAGTCCCACTCCAGCCGTGGCTGCGGCGCCCACGCAGCCCCACGCCAGGGAGAAACCTTGGAACCTAGAGTCAGAGACCCCCGAGCTTCACATCACATCTCCCTTACCTGCAGGACCTAGTATGGCCGTGCCCACCCTGTACCCAGAGGACAGACCCAGTACCACACCCCCCAGCCAGTCATGGACTCCAACCCAGGAGGGCCCTGGAGACATGGGCAGACCTTGGGTTCCAGAGGTCATGTCTAAGGCCACTGGGCTTGGTATCGAGGGGACCATCACCACCTCCACAGCTTCAGGGGATGACGAAGAGACCACCACCACAATCATTACCACCACCATCACCACAGTCCAGCCCCCAGGTCAGCTACCTGCTGGCCGGCAGGGATGCAAGCGAGGGTGGAGGGCTCACCAGGACCCCTAAATGCCTCTGCTCCTGCCCTACCCTTTGCACTGGAACCAGATTACCCCCAAGTTCAAGTTCTGATTCTTCCAACTGTAACAGCCTGTGGGGTTGTATTCAGCCTCTATGAGCCTCGGCTGGAAAGTGGTCAGTAGAAACCTTACTGTGGGGCTGGAGAGATGGCTTAGCATTAAGAACATTGGCTGCTCTTGCAGAGAACCTGGGTTCCTAGCACCCACATGGCCACTAACAACCATCTGGAAATCTAGTTCCAGGGGATCTAATGCCCTTTTCTGGCCTCACTGGATGCCAGGCATGCACGTGGTATACACACACACACACACACACACACACACACACACACACACACACACACACTGAATAGCTGACTCTACCCCACCAGAGCTGGTCCTAGCCAAGTGTCTCCTCCTGCCTCCCAGGCCCCTGTAGCTGGAATTTCTCAGGCCCAGAGGGCTCTCTGGATTCCCCCACGGCCCCCAGCTTACCCTCTGATGTTGGCCTGGACTGTCTCTACTACATCTCTGTCTACCCTGGATATGGAGTAGAGATCAAGGTGAGTGGTCTTGATCCAGTAAGAGCAAAACTGCCCTTTCCCAAAAAGGGGCCTACAGTGGGGAGAGGTAGACAGGCTTAGGAGTAGCACCCGGGTGGGTGGGTGGGCGGATGGGGGTGTGCCTAGGGCTTGGGAGATGGTTGGATTCTGTCTTATGCACCACCAGCAATGGCTGGGAGGGCTCCAGGGAAGAGCAAGTGTGCTCAGCCTCTTCGTCAGAGCTTGATGAATGGCTTAGGAGAGCCTGCAGAGGGGTTCAGCCCCGGGTGGGGGTGCAGACAACACCGGGCCACCTGTGGAGAAGCTGCAGCACCTCATTCTCGCGCCTGTTCTTCTCTTCATTCCTTCCGAAAAAGCGTCCTCTCCTGTAGCAAGCGCTGGGTCCTGGGATGCAGAGGGGTGGAAGGCTGGCATAGCCACACCATGCTCAGATCTGTCCCTAATCTCGTGGCAGCTCACCCTTCCCTCAGGATTCAGAAGCTGCTTGAAACACCCCAGACCTGAGCCTGAACGTCCTCACTGATGTTCTATGGGTTTTCAGCCTCCACAAATCCAGATCTTTCTTTCTGTCGTCCCAAACCTGCTTGTCATCCCATTATATCAGGTCAGAAACCTGGAATAGGGCCACCATGGCACCATGAAGATCAGGTCCCCTGAGCAACATGGGGTACTCCAGTCCTTTTCTCTTAATCCAACCAGCTCACCCTCGAACTCTGTCAACCATAATTGCCCCCTAAGCTCTCATACTCCCTGCTTCTTTTCCTCCATCACCCCAAACACTGTGTGGCCACCGCTCACCCCTCCTGGGGACTTGATGGCCACTGCACATGCTCCCTGTCTCCCTCCCTTACCAACACAGCAGTCACTCTTCTCAGGTGAGAATGTAGTGCTTCTGTCCCCCACCCTGCCCCAGGGCATCCTGGGCCCACCTCTGCTATTTCTTGCCTCTCGGCCAGCTCCATCTTTGTTCTGAACAGCTTGCAACTGACTGAATGGACTATGGCTTCTTTCTCCCACAAGCCCCGGTTGCACATGCCAGTCCCTCCACTGGGGTAAACCTGGGACCCTGCACTGATGCCCTTTTCTCTTGTCTTCAGAGGCGTCTCACCTTGTCCTCAGAGTGTCGGGCCATCATCACCCACCACCTTAGCCCTCGCCGTTCTCCTTCCTAGATAGACTGTACCATGCTAGAGGGCCTTTATAGCACAGGGACCAACATGGACATGGACGAAAAACCACGGACATTTGACCTGCATCTTAAAGACTGTTGCAAGCGGAAACAAAGCGCTTCACCTATCTAAGGGAAGCAGGCAGGGAACCAGGAAGCCCCGGGGGGCGGGGAGTGGGGGAGATCAGAAGTCCAGAAAGCATTACCATGCTCCCTGCTCACCCATTCAGGCCTGCTTCCCGCCTGTCCTAGCTCATCCAGGCCCTGGATCCAGGCAGGCGGCCAGCTGCAGGTGTCTCCAGGCAGCACCTCCAGCTCAGCCCCTCTGGGGCAGTCAGGTTCAGGACTCCCAGTCAGGGAAGCAGGACCTCCCCTACCCAGATTGGCTCCCCCTCTTTTTTTTCTGCAACTGTTTATTCCTGTTCTACCAAGCTCTGGGCCCCTCATGCCAGGCTGACTGAAAGGGCAATTAGGAACAGCCACCCCCCTCTCAAGCCATTAGCACTCAGCACCGCTTAATTAAGGTAATTAATGTAAAATCATCACCAAATGAGAGGTGGCACCGGCTGTGGCTCACAGGGTGGAAGGTGCCAGCTGCAGGTGTGAGGAAGGAGACGGGAGGGGGCAAATGCCAGGCTAGATACCCCACTGCAAACCTGGACTGGCCTGTCCTTCAACTCTGCTACCCCAACTGAAATCTTAGGCCAGGCTGGGTCCAGCCCTGGTCCCGCATCCCCTCCCCCCCCAAACCTGGAGCGTGAGGTAATGTGACGGATGTACTGATGGCTCTGCCTTCCCCTACTCCAGCCCTATCCAAGTCCAAGCCCCACCCCGGGTGCCCACCCCTCAGGCAGCCCTGTTTCTGGCACCGCCACACTTTTTCATCAGAATGCAAACGCGGTTACCAGGCAACCTTGAGACGAAAGCCACAGCCCTGGAGTGCCATCAGGAAACGTGGCATGCGGTGCCACCCTCCACCTCTTCCTCAGAGACGTCCTTGAGGACTCTGTGGTCTGAGGCAAAATCTGAGGTTGGCGGGGGAGGGGACACAGAGTGGCCTCAGCCAGCTCTCCACCTACTCTAGGGAAAGCAAAAGCTGGAACAGCAGGATATAAGGTCGGGGCTATTTCCAGCTGCCTCCCAGAGACCCAGTCCTCCTGGACACACCACACAGGCCACTTGGGACCTGTAGAATTACTGATAGTATAGACCAATGTACCCACTACGTAGCTGGGCAAACTGAGGCCTAGGAGAAAAAAAAAGGGATTTGCCCAAAATCATTCAGTTAATCGTTAACTGATGGGCTTTGATTAACAGGTTTGTTTTGAAAACAGAATTTGAGCACCAGGTACCAGGCTCTGGGCTGAGCACTGAGGATGCAGACTCCCCTGTTCAAGGAGGGCGGAAATGATAAGCGGTGGCCATTGGATGCTCAGTGAAGGCAGGATTGGGCCACCGGAAGGGCTGTGGAATTCCAGGCTCTAGCCACCCCCCAGCCTGGAAGGGCTTTAAAGGCAAACACGCCCATTGTGAAGCCTGTAGGATGACAGGCCAGCCTGCGCTGGGAAGGAGCAGTTGTGACAGGCTTGTCCCCTGGAGGCGCCCAGGGATGTTTCGAGAAGGCAGTGTCTTTGCGTGGGAGAGAGAGATGAGGGTCAGGAATGAGACTCAACTGTGGGTAACCCCAGCGTGAACCTCTAGTTTGCAAGGATCAGCAGGGTGTGTAGGAGTTGGAACTGGGCAAGGGAGATGCAGAGGAGCCAGGGAAAGGATTGTACTAAGCATCCACAAATCACACACTCGACTACACACACACACACACACACACACACACACACACACACACACACACACGTGTGCCTGTGCGCACATGAGAGCAAGTCAGCCAGATTCCACGCTGAGACAGCCCCTTAATCCACCCCTGACTCTGGCCTGCCTTTTGTTCTTTTGTTTGAGGTGCAGCCTGGGAATACCAGAATCTCTGAAAGCCTCCTTCTCTCAGTTTGGGCCATCTCAGGCCTCTGTAATCTGTCCATGGTGGCTCCTTTCTCCACGATGCTGTAGCTCTCCATGCCCTCTGAGGGTCTGAGCCAGGAGGAGGCCAGGTCAGGTCCTTCATGGTTCAAGAGTCTGTCTGGTTTGCTTCAGCTGAGCATTGGACCCTGGGCTAAGCTCTTTCCTGAAAGATCCAGAGAAATGCTCCAGGACAGAGGACATGAGCCCTGCAACCCACATGGTCCTCTGCCCTCCCTGGGTAGCCAGTCTCTCATGAGGACTCCAGGCCATTCTGGGCCTGATGCCTGCCTCTCACTACATTTGGCATTCTAAAAGCCTTCTTGCTGCCAGCCTCCATCTTGTCTTGGCTGCTCTCTGTACCATCTGGAGCCTGGGCACAGCTGCCCACCGCTCCTGCCCTCATGCCCAGGTGGCCCCCATTGGCACGCAGCCTTCTCAGGCCAGCTGTTAGTTTGATGGGCAGAACAACTTACCCTACTGGGCCAGGTCAGGACCAGCCCTGAGAGCATCAGTAATGTGTGATGGGTTGGGGTGGCTGTTCTGGGCAGTTTCTGGTTTCCTGTCTCTGGGAGGGCAGTGAGAGCAGCAGGAAGGCATGGCTCCACGGTTTTAGGTCCTTCATCCCATCCCTAAAGCAGCCCATTCCCTCCAACACACACAACACACACACACACACACACACACACACACACACACACACACACACAC
>NW_026595981.1:3699478-3709015 GCF_907164565.1 Psammomys obesus
ACACACACACACACACACACACACACACACACACACACACACACAGACTAGTGATGCTCAGAGGACAACTGGGCAGGAGTCGTTTTTTTCCTTTTACTATGTAGGTTCAGGGGTCGTCAAGCTTGGCAGTGGACACCTTTCCCCGACAAGCCCTCTGACCGACCATTGTCTTGTATTGTGGCTCAGGCTGACCTCAAACTCACTATAACGCTCCTGCCTCAGCCTGAGCTTAGAGTCCAGGCCTGGGCTGCCATGCCAGCAGAAAGGAATGTTTACAGAAGGGCTGGAGCTGCTTTCCCACTGCTGTCTACGCATTCTTTTCCCTTCTCCGCTCTTCAGAGGCCATCACTCTCTGACCCTCGCTTCCCTGCTGTAAAATAAGGCTGAACTATCTATACCACAAAGTTACAGTTTGGATTAAACAAAAAGTGATTAGCATGCCCTCCATTCAGGAAATTAATGTTGTATGTTTTGCAGGATGAGGGAGGAAGGCAAAGCTGCCGTCTCCCCGGTAGCGTTCCTTCTTGCCCATCCCCTTCCTGGGCTGGAAGTCACCTCCATCCTTTGCACAGGTTTACTTTAATTCAAGACCTGGAAACGCTAATAGGGAAATAATTGGCAGGAACAATTAAGGCATTGTCTTGCAATGGCACAGACCACTTCGGCAGCTCTGTAGGGGGGGAAGAGCTGACGGTGGGCAAGAGCTCTGGAGATAGGAATGCTCCGACCCTGTCTACTCACCTTGTCAAGGCTTTGCCACCCAGACTGGGGGGGCAGCCTGGTATATGACAGCAGGAACCCTAGTGGTAGGCAGAGGCTGTTCAGGCCCTCAGCAGAGGCAGGTCCCCACCTGGGGCAGGGATGACCATCTGGGCGGCCCCCTCCAGCCTCCCTAATGGCTCATCAATCCCCCTCAGCAGCAGGCATAATTTCATGCCACAGTAACCTTTTCTCTTGCAGCAAATTCCTTTGCACAAAACTCCAGTTCCCTCTTTGTGCTGCCAGACAAAAGTGGCAGAATGCAATGGGGCCAGAGGCCTATCAAGGGGGAGCAGATCCCTAAGAGAGACTAGGAGAGCTGGCCCGCTCTGCCTCTTTGTCCCAGAAGCCCTCCCTCCTCTGCCCAGTTTTTGTCAATGATCAGCTCTTTCCTTAATGAGTGTAATTCCCCTAATTATAGACTGTAATTAGCCCTGATCCCAGAGATGGGAACAGGAGGAGCGTGTGCTCACAGGCACTTCTCGTGGGTTGGAGAGACAGGGTGCCAGGACAGTGAGTAAGGGCCTGGGAACCACATCTCCGTGCAGGCCATGTCCAAGCTGATGAAGGAGGTCACGATTATCAGCTTCCACACATCCTTGTGGCTGAATAGATTCCTCTGGCCCAGGCCCAGTCCGGGTGGGAAGGCAGCCTGTCTGATAGGCTCCTCCTCTCTCCGTCCTAGTATTCCTGGCACTGGACTTGGCTCTAGCAACAGCCGCCAGCAAGAAAATAACTCAACAGATTGTGGTGGTGCAGACTCCCTGGGAACGGTTGGTTGTCATGGCAATAGGAGGAAGCTCATCTTGGGAAGTGGCACTTACCCATGATGGAGTCTGGGGGCGCCTCTCAATGCCACCAGCCTCCTGCTTTCACGTCATCCCAGCCCACTCCCTTCCCAGGTTGTGCTGGGACTCACAGAGAAGATGACAGTGCAGGTGCTGAGTCTGACACCTGGCCTATGGCTTCCAGGGTGACAGCTCCTCACCCATCTATGGGGTATAGTCCTCCCTAGCCTAGCCCAGGGGGAGTGAGTGACACGCTGAACAACCTCCAAGGCCAGCCTTGTCTGTTACTCTCAGGTCTCTCGGACTCCTCAGGCCAGGGTTCCATATTAACTGGGGCCAGGTAGGAGGCTGAGGGCATGGAGAGCCAGGAACTCAAATCCCTACCCTACCAAACACTTGCAGTATGATGAAGGTTCACGGGCTCTCTGAACCTCAGTCTCTCCCAACCTCAGCTTTCCTTATCATTAAATGGGCTAATGGCTCCCACCCTACCCTCCCTCTTCCAAGTATATTGTAGGTGCTGAGTGAGAAGGGTGTGAAGGGTGTGAAGGCACGTCAGGAGCTGGAAAGCACAGCGAATGTAGGATGGTAGTCCTCACGACTGCAAATGTTAACAGCCAGCTCGGGGTGGGGTGGGGGGCTAGGTGTGTGCTTTGTGTGAGGCCCTACCTCTCGCCCCCAGCATTGGGTGAAGTACTCTAGCT
The DNA here is from genome assembly GCF_907164565.1 of Psammomys obesus. Classification (NCBI taxonomy): domain Eukaryota; kingdom Metazoa; phylum Chordata; class Mammalia; order Rodentia; family Muridae; genus Psammomys; species Psammomys obesus. The sequence goes on from NW_026595981.1 coordinate 3,701,730, forward strand.
CACCGGTTAGACAAAGAAAGCGAGGAAAAGGTAGCCTACCCAAGGTGGCACAGCAGGCACCAGGGGCTGCTCTCAAACCCAGGGGATCTACCCCAGAACCCATCTCCTAAGTGTTGCCCTCTATCACCTGCCAATCACAACTAGCCTCTTCTTGGTCATACCCTCAAGCCTCTCTTCTTGTTTTCACATAGTAACTAGCAAAAAGACAGGTGTGAAAAGCTTCCCAACTGAGTCACAGCTGACCTCAAGCTTTGGGAACTCATTTGTCCAAAGGCAGTCCCTTTTTCTATTCACATAAAGGCATGCAGAGACATAGCCACGCCTTCTCTTCACTTTTCTCCTTGTCTGCTCCAGGCATTGTACCTACCTCTTAGACCGGAGCCAGACTCCCTGTTTATAAGCTTTTTCTGGGGGTTAGCCTAAGGGTTGGGGTTTACCAGGCAATTTTATGGGATTTGCTGCCACAATGTGGTCATAAACGGTATGACACCTGCAGAAGCTACCAGGATTCCCAGAGTGGCTAATCCCACCCTCAGCTTCCAAGAAACTGAGTGTGGCTTTCTCACACCCATCCCAATGTCTTTAAAAGTCCTTTGCTGGCCTACTGACTGTGTCTCTTAGTGTTATTAGAAGCTACACTAATAAAGCCTCACCAACATGACTGTCTAAACATGAATTGAACAAGGACAACAATAGATAAGCCAAAGCAGATAAGGCAAAGACCGCCTCGACCCTACACAATAAAGGGATTTCGAGAGCAGGGAGAAATAGTCTTCCCTAGGGAAGAACACAGCAATTGGTTCTCCAAGACCAAATGGTCAGCCCTGAAAACATACCTACATGAAACATTATACAGACTGAGCAGGTCATATTTAAGAATACATATGTAGGAGCTAGAGAGATGGCTTGGTGGTTAAGAGCACTGGCTGCTTTTCCAGAGGTCCTGAGTTCAATTCCCAGCAACCACATGGTAGCTCACAACCATCTGATTGCCCTTTTCTGTCATGCCAGCATACATGCAAATAGAGCACTCATAAGCATAAATAAGTAAACCTTAGAATATATTGTAAGTAAAGCTTAAAATAATAATAAACCTTTAAAAAGAATATATGCATATACTTATACAATTAATAAAAAAGAGGTCATGAATTTGAAAGTGAATAAGGAGGGGTATGTAGGAGGGATTGGATGGAGAAAAGAGAAATGAGAAGTGATGTCATTACATTATAATTTCAAAAATAGAAGAAAATTTTCAAAAACAAACGAAGAGGCCTTTAGTGCTGCCATTAAGCTTTGTAAAACTTCTCTGGGAATACCAAGGAGACCTCCGCTGTCTGACTTCAGTCTCTCCTGAAATTCTTGTTTGCTTCCTACAGGAAAAATAATGGCTACAAGTCATCTATAATATTTCTCTTTTAGCAATGAGGCTCAAACATAGGGGAATATTCTACCACTGAGCTATATACACCAAGACTTCTAGAAGATTTGTTATCAGCTGGTGTCAACTTCCGAATGGTTTGGTTTCATTGTTTGGTTGATTTTGAGACATGGCCTAACAACATAGCCTAGGCTGACCTTGAACCCAAGACTCTCTGGCTTCAGTACCCCAGAGGCCACATGTGTGCCTTCACACCTAGCAAGCATTTCCAAGCTCACTTAAGAAGCAAGGAAACAGCCAATGCTTGGAAGACAGAGGCAGGTGAATCTCTGGTTTTGAGTAGCCTAGTCTGCAGACCAAGTTCCAGAGCAGCCAGGGCTGTACAAAGTTGGGGGTGGGGAGAAGAAGAGGAGGAAGAGAAGAAAGAGAAGGAGAAGAAAGAAGAGGAGGAGGTAAAGAAACACAGAGAGAAAGCTTAAGTAGGCTGCCCAGTGTGTCACTGGACTTGAATCAGAACCTGTCTTCAAGCTCCCAGTTCTCTGCTGTTCTGCTAACCAACGCCCCCTACCCTCTACAAGGAAGCAAAGGGAAGGCTTTTGGGAAACTTCCAATGCTTCCTCTGAGCCCAAAGACACCTGGAGCAGGCTGGGAAGGCCCTCCCCTTCCTCACTGTCACCCATTCTCTCTCCATAGCCTATCTTCTGAGCTGCCACTTTCCCCGACGTCCAGCTTATGGTGATGTGACTGTCACCAGCCTCCACCCAGGAGGCAGTGCCCACTTCCACTGTGCCACCGGCTACCAGCTGAAGGGTGCCAGTTTCCTCACCTGTCTCAATGCCACCCAGCCCTTCTGGGACTCCCAAGAGCCTGTCTGCATTGGTGAGTGGGTCCCTACAGAGGAGGCTCGTTGCCAAAGAGAGGAACAAAGTGGGGGTCATCTCTGATCTCCGTTGCTGTCTGGGACTTTCAGTTATTTTCTATAAGGAAGCTAAAAGATGGTCATGCATTTCAGTGGTATTGAGGCAACCTACATTTCTTACTGTGGAACTGCGAGGCTCTGGGGGAAGAACCGCTGTTTGACTCAGGCATCTCCTCAGCCCCCTAACCTTCTATGAATTCTGTGGTTGAATGGCCCAGAAGCCCCCACTGCTGGGCCCAGACAAGCAGCTCAGCCTTTCTTGAAGAAAAAAAAAAAAAAAAAAGGCAGTTCCAGGCCAGAGGGGTCAGTGTTGAGCATTCCTTAGCAGCCAGTCAAGGAATGACAGTATAGTGATGTCTGGAGAGCTACTACAGAAGGTATCTTATGCCACCTGGCATGAATCAGCCCTGACTGTCCTGCCTCTTCTCCACATCCATGCATTCATTTTGCTCATCCAACATCGAAAACCAACTCTAGGCCTTCCCTGAAAGACACGGTCTCTGTCCCAACAGGGTCCCAGCTAAGGGACGGACCCAAACAGATGGCTGAACTGTTTTATGTATGTTCTGGGCTTCAAATCCAAGGCCTGTTATCATGCTAGGCAAGCCAGAAAATTAGTTTTAATTTTAAGAAGCAAGGAAAGAGTAGCAGGGCATGGCGACATGCTTGTCATCTCAGCAGTGTAGGTGCTAAGCAAGAGGACTGACTGCAAGTTCCGTACTAGGCTGGGCTACACGGGGAGACACGAAAGGCTAGGTGCGGTGGCACATCTTTTAACTCCAGCACGCAGGAGGCAGAAGCAGGTGGGTCTTTGGGTTCAAGGTCATCCTGGTCTACATAGCAAGTTCCAGTGAAACCCTGTCTTCAGAGAGAAGAAAGAAAGAAAAAGAGACATGAAGGAAGGAAGGAAGGAAGAAGGAGGAGAGGGAGGGAGGAAGGAAAGAACCCAGGTACAGTGGTGCACACCTGTAATCCCAGCACTCAGGGAGGCAGATATCTGTGAGTTTGATGCCAGCCCAATCTACAAAGTGAGTCCAGGACAGCCAAGGCTACACAGAGAAATCCTGTCTTGAAAAACCAACACCAAAAAAATAAAAATAAATAAATAAATAAATAAATAAATAAATAAATAAATAAATAAATAAGAAAGAGGAAGTATAAGACATCTCTTATAAAAGATGGCGGTAGGAGGATCAGAAGTTCAAGCCAGCTTGGAGTCCCTGAGGTAAAAATAAAATAAAATAAAGAAAAAGAGAAGGAGGGAAGGAGAGAAGAAGAACACAAGAAAACAAGGAGAGGAGGATGGACAGAGTGGCCTAAAAGTATCAGCTATATCCAAGAAAGGCAGAGTCTAACGTAAGAGCTTTAACATTAGAGAGGAAGCCTGGGGAATCAGAGCCGGTCAGTAGAGGGAAGAAAGGCTTGCGTGAAGCCAGGCAGTAGCTGCTCTGCTCACAGTCAAGAAAGCTACAGGTAAGGGCTCAGAGATGCGGATGGTGAGTAGGTGAGATTCTGAAGTTTGGGCTGCTTGGGGCTGCGGCGTCTGGACTGCAAGGCTGGTTTTCAGAGCTACCACGGCAAAGATGGTGTCCAGACAAAGTCCCTATTGCCCTGCAGAGGGTACGAGGCTGGGATGGGGAAGAGGTTTGGGAGGCTGCTTCGAACAAGTGTAGAGACCAAGCCGGTCCATCGCCACCCACAGCGGCTTGTGGCGGAGTGATTCGAAACGCCACCACCGGCCGCATCGTCTCTCCTGGCTTCCCGGGCAACTACAGCAATAACCTCACCTGCCACTGGCTGCTGGAGGCGCCGGAGAGCCAGCGGCTGCACCTGCACTTTGAAAAGGTCTCCCTGGCAGAAGATGACGACAGGTGAGAGGCTGGACTGCCCGAAGGGGAGCGCCCGACCTGGCGATGCCCTGTTGGGGGAGGGGGCGCCAGCCGCATAGCTGCCGCTCTTCCGGCGCAGGCTCATCATCCGCAATGGGAACAACGTGGAGGCCCCACCGGTGTACGACTCCTATGAGGTGGAATACCTGCCCATTGAGGGCCTGCTCAGCTCCGGCAGACACTTCTTTGTGGAGTTCACTACAGATAGCAGCGGGGCAGCTGCAGGCATGGCCCTCCGCTACGAGGGTGAGCCTGCTGGAGCCTAACCGGGCCGCTAGGCTCTTTCTCCCATCCCCTTAACGTCTCCGACTGCATTCCCTCACTCTTTCCAAGTTTGGCACCCGCTCCCTGCCCCTTCTCTCCAGTCCACGATCCCCATCCCATCTTTCCAGGAGCCCTTTGCCTGGGCCACAGATTTCTGGCCCAAGAGAGTGAATTCTTCGGGTTTAAAAAGAAAAAAGCAAAACAGGCTTCAACATTGGGGGGGGGGGGGACCGCTGCAAGAGACACACTAGACCCACGCGTACAGCCTTGTGCTCATTAACTCATCAAACAATTGTTGCGAGCCTTTTGTATGCTAAGCACTAAACTAGCCAATGGTTAAGAATACAATGGTTATTTAAGATGGCTTCCTGACCACAATAGGGTTGGATGCCCTGTTCCCCTGCCTCCTGTTCCAAGCCCAGGATATGCATTTGTCCTGAGGAGAGAAGTGGGAGAACGCCTGACCTCTGGCCTTTCCCAGTGGAGGCTGAGCTGGGTTGGGCACTGTGGTTCACAGCCTTCCAGCAAGGGCACTGCTATGAGCCCTTTGTCAAATACGGCAACTTCAGCAGCAGCGCACCCTCCTACCCTGTGGGTACCACCGTGGAGTTCAGCTGTGACCCTGGCTACACCCTGGAGCAGGGCTCCATCATCATCGAGTGTGTCGACCTCCACGACCCCCAGTGGAATGAGACAGAGCCAGCCTGCCGAGGTCAGCGGGCACCAGTGGGTGGGCCTGCCAGGGCGGCAAGCTGGGTGGGTGCTCAGGAGCCAGCCACAGGGCCAGGGGCCAGAGGCCCTGTTAGGTGTGATTGGTATTTCCCCTAGAGGGCGGAGCTGGGGTCCACTCGTAGTGGGCGGGGCATTCCTTCGGGCAGGTGGCAGCCCCAGGACACCATAGTGGAGAGAATGCGCCTTCCCGGGCTCCCCTTCCTTGCAGCCGTGTGCAGCGGGGAGATCACAGATTCTGCAGGCGTGGTGCTCTCTCCAAACTGGCCAGAGCCTTATGGCCGGGGGCAGGACTGCATCTGGGGTGTACACGTGGAGGAGGACAAGCGCATCATGCTGGACGTCCGAGTGTGAGTGCCTCGGGTCAGGCGAGCCTGCTCCTGCCCATCCTGGGCGCCTCCCCCAGCCCGTCCTGCCGCCCTGATCTTCCTCCTCTACAGGCTGCGCATAGGCTCTGGGGACGTACTGACCATCTACGATGGGGATGACCTGACAGCCCGAGTCCTGGGCCAGTACTCAGGGCCCCGTGGCCACTTCAAGCTCTTTACCTCCATGGCTGATGTCACCATCCAGTTCCAGTCAGACCCTGGGACCTCCGTGCTGGGCTACCAGCAGGGATTTGTCATCCACTTCTTTGGTGAGTTTGTCCCTGCCTAGCAAGTCAAAGAGTGCAGGCCAACAAGGAGCCGGGATGCCCTTTCAGACAAGGGAAACCTGGGAAGGCCCCAAGTATCACCAGGAGCCTGTTAGAGGAAGAGAGATCTGGGAGGCAGCAGGAAGAACTTCTTTACAAAAACAGGGAGCTACAGAAAAGTGTTGGTGCCTTCCTTCCTGACAGCCTTGGGCAAAGGGAAGTGATGCTCTCCCTCACCCTGCTTTCGCCCCTCTCTGGGGCCTGAGGGACTGAACAAGAGCTTCTGAGAGCAGAGCCAACACCAAGATGACAACCCTGAAACCTTGGAGACCCAGTGATGTCAGGGGACAGGGGGGAAGGGGGGACTTGGGAACAGAGGATGAGTCACTGAGCCGGTTCTGTCTAGCCTAGTCCCAGGAGAATCTGCAAGAACCAAAGGAACCTCAGGGTTGGCACTAGCACAGCGACTTTGGTGCTGGCTGAGGGGCTGCATGGCCTGCTTGTGTCCCCAGAGGTGCCCCGCAATGACACGTGTCCGGAGCTACCGGAGATCCCCAATGGCTGGAAGAACCCATCACAGCCTGAGCTGGTGCACGGCACAGTGGTCACCTACCAGTGCTACCCCGGCTACCAGGTGGTGGGATCCAGTGTTCTCATGTGCCAGTGGGACCTAAGCTGGAGTGAGGACCTGCCTTCCTGCCAGAGGGGTGAGTGTGCCTGTCCCCATGGGCTCTCCCAGCCTGCCTCCTAGGTTCTGACAGTACGTCTAGCACTGGCCCTGTTTCTGCTAGCATCCTGTTCTTCTAACGCATCCCTCCATTTCCTTGTCTGTGAAATGGGATGATCCATTGTCACAGGACTTCCAGATAAGTATTACAAGCATCTCTTGGCTGACTGATGACCAGGCAGTGCTTGCTGACGCTACTGCGTGGGAAGGAATCAATGGCTTTGCTGACCTTAATGAATGGGGAAAAATTACATCAGCAAAATGGTAGCACAGTCAGGCATGGTGTGTCACATGCCTGTGATCTCAGCATTCAGGAAGCTGAGGCAGGAGGATCAGGAGTTTGAAGACTGCCTGAGGTACAGTGTGAGACATTTATCTCCAAAAAGGGGGGTGGGGTGGAGATGGCTGGTGGCTGAGGTCTAACTGTTCTTGCCAAAGACCTAGTTTTGGTTCCCAGCCCCAACATGAGGCAGTTCACAGCTTCCTATAGCCAATTCCAGCAGACTCAACATCGTCTTCTAACCTTAGTGAGCATCTAAATGCATGCGGTACACATAAATTACACACACACACACAATGAAGTGAAGATCCAAAAAGGCTGGGGATGTAGCTCAGTGCTAGAGTACCACCTGGCATTCGTGACATCCTAACATCATTTCCAGTACTGGAAAGAAAAGAAAGAAAAGAAAGAAAGAAAGGAAGAAAGAAAGAAAGAAAGAAAGAAAGAAAGAAAGAAAGAAAGAAAG
>NW_026595981.1:3709025-3743064 GCF_907164565.1 Psammomys obesus
AAGAAAGAAAGAAAGAAAGAAAGAAAGAAAGAAAGAAAGAAAGAAAGAAAGAGAAAGGGAGAGAGAGAAAAAGAGAGAGAGAGAGAAAGAAAGGAGAAAGAAAGAAGAAAGATGTGGACATTTACAATGCGAGTAGAGTCATATAGTCTGGTATTAGCTGACCTGTAACACTTGAAGAAAAACGGGGTTACCACCTGCCCCTCTCCTCTTCCCCTCTTTCTTGCTCTCACTCTCTGATAGTGTTTCTAGCCCAGACTGGCCTCAAGCTCCATGAAGCTGAGGATTCCCTTGAATTTCTGACCCTCCTGCCTCTACTTTTTTAGTCCTGGGATCGCACCCACCTTCTGGAGTGCTGGGGTTACAGGCAGGCACAGCGGGCTGGGTTTGTGTGGGACTTTCATGCATGCTGTGAAAGCACTCTTGCGGAGCTCTATCACCAGACCCTAAGCCTTCCCTGCTTCCTTCCTTCCCTCTCCATCCGTAGTGACATCCTGCCACGACCCAGGGGACGTGGAACACAGCCGACGCCTCATATCGAGCCCCAAGTTTCCTGTGGGGGCAACTGTGCAGTATATCTGTGACCAGGGTTTTGTGCTGACGGGTAGCGCCATCCTCACCTGCCATGATCGCCAGGCTGGCAGCCCCAAGTGGAGTGACAGGGCCCCCAAATGTCTCTGTAAGTTTAGAGGCGGTAGAAGGGGCGCCTATCGTAGAAGGACCTGACGCCATCACCTGACTCTGCCTGCCTTGCAGTGGAGCAGTTCAAGCCATGTCATGGCCTCAGCGCCCCTGAGAACGGTGCCCGCAGCCCTGAGAAGCGGCTCTACCCGGCAGGGGCCACCACCCACTTCTCCTGTGCTCCTGGTTATGTGCTGAAAGGCCAGGCCAGTATCAAATGCGTGCCTGGACACCCCTCGCACTGGAGTGACCCCCCACCCATCTGTAGGCCTGGTGAGTGCTACCACTCCCTTCAATGCCACCCCACCCCCGCCTCGGACCATAGAGCTACTCTAGTAAAGCAATTCCGTGCTGAGAATCAGAAGCACTTGCCCATGCCCCTTTCTGTTCCCCAGTCTCTTCTAGTCTCTGACCTAACATCACCAAGACAATGCAGGAGTGGGCTCTCCCTGGTCAAATCCTCCCCATGACCAGCCTGCTTCTGTGCTCCTTGCATTGGTGGCTTGCTCCATCAGGCTCACCCACTGCCCTTGGCCTTCCCCTCTTGTTCCAGCCTCTCTGGATGGGTTCTACAACGGCCGTAGCCTGGATGGTGAGTCTCCATGCTTGAGGGCCAGAAGTGTGGTCCCTCTGTACCTGGTTCTTGCAGCTTCCAGGCCATGGGTTCCCACAAGTGAAAGGCAGAGAAAGAGCAGTTTGGGCCTATCAGTGCATAGGGCCTCTTCCCCACCCTAGCCAGCTAATGGGAGCTGGTCTTTGAATGCTCTTGAGAAAGGAGGGGACATAGACTCCCAGAGCCGGGGACATCAGCTCTAATCCCACCCACCCTTTGCTTTCAGTTGCCAAGGCACCTGCCACCTCCAGTGCCCTGGATGCTGCCCACATGGCAGCTGCCATCTTCCTACCATTGGTGGCCATGGTGCTGCTGGTGGGAGGTGTATTCCTCTACTTCTCCAGGTGAGCCTGACTTTCGCTCCTGCTCTGCATGCCCAGCTCACCCCTGCCCTGCCCTCCCGACTCACAGGCTCCTCTGTCCTCCCAGGCTCCAGGGGAAGAGTCCCCTGCAACTTCCCCGGACTCATCCTCGCCCCTATAACCGCATCACGGTAGAGTCAGCATTTGACAATCCAACTTATGAGACTGGAGTAAGTATCCATGTTGGCCAAGATACCTCTTCACGACTCATCCTTTGATCCCTTGGGCGGGTATGCCTGAGGGTCCTGCCAAGCTCTCCTACTTTGGGAAGGTCCTTTGTCTCGGGAAGGTCGATTCTGGCTCCACACATCTTGAACAAGTTTCCAACTCTCCGCAGTCTCTTTCCTTTGCAGGAGACGAGAGAATATGAAGTTTCCATCTAGGTGGGAGCAGCCTGGGGATACACAGGCAGACCTACAGCACAGGCCAGTGGCAGGGCTCCCCGCTCTCTGCTCTCCCCTCACCTCCTGTACAGACCACCTGGGAAGACACCACTGGTCCCTCGAGAAGTTGTGCCCTTCCCTGCCTGCAATGCCCACAGTGACCTGTTTTCTTGGCACCACTGCCCACTTAGGGCCCTTCTTTGGGTTCAAGTCAGGAGGGACCTGACTTGGCTAGAACATAGCTGGAGCACATTACCATCAGCCAACATCCTCCTGCTTCTCTGCCCTGGACCTCCAGTCTGGAAGCTGCGGGCAGAGCAGGGGCACATACTATCCAGCCTTGGTATGTGGGAACTCCAGAAGAGCTGACTTGACAGCAGTGGAAATGAGACCAGGGTACCCTCACAGGGTCAACACCAGTGGCCAAAATTCTTCTCAACAGTGACCTCTTGGTAGTCTCGGCATGCCAACACCAGCCCCTCAGGGAGGTTTCTAGTCCCTTTCTAAAGGCTCAGAATTGGACAGTCAGGCCTTCTGCCTGTCTGTCCCGGGGAAGTGATGACTTTAAGGAATCCTAAAAGGTTCAGGGACTCTATCCCAAGCTCAGGCTGGGCTTCACTGGATGCACGTACTCCACACCACAGCAGGACACCCTACTGCTCCCCGGCACCCTCTGCCCCGGGGGTGGGGTGGGGGATGACCTTGACGTTTAACCTTGACGTTTATCTGGCTGTTACAAATGTCCCCTTCCCTATCGGTCCCTCTTCTAAGCCTCTTCCCATGCTTCCCCCTCCTGCTGCTGCATTATGGCATGCTGGGAAAGAGAGCAGGTACATTCTGGAGAGGAGCAGACGTCCAAGGACCCAGGAATGTGGCACATAACAGAAGTCAGAAACCCCCAGGAGGAAGCTCAGTCTGGACTGAAGGCCGCTTTGTACATATTGATGTATCATACGGGGTCTGGGCTCCAGCCAGAAAACAATCTTTTATTTCTGTTGTTTCCTTATTAAAATGGTGTTTTTGGAAAAAAAAAAAAATCAAGCAATGTGAATGGTACTTTCTTGGAGGGAAGAGAGGTGGTAGGGGAATGCAGTGTGGACCGTGGCGTGTGAAGACCCACTGCATGCACTGATCAATCATCCCCAGATTTTATGAGAAAAAGAAAACATTGTGTGTAGTTAAACAAGTAATGCTGCCCCAAAGATGTTAGTGCCACGCATGGCAGCTGGTTACTGCCGAGGGGATGGGAGCTCCGCGACTCAGTGCTCATTAGCCCCGATGCTTCGAAGCATAGATTGGCCCAGTCCCAAACCGCTTTTAATGCCACTGGACTGCTGATAGCGCCCAGTCTGAGGCATCGTGCCTTCCACTTTTTCTATCAAGTGAAGTTTGGGAGATTAGAATTACAGCCATGTAATGAACCATACATGAACCCTTGTACATAAGGCCTAGCTCGTCTTGGCCTCAAAAAAACATCCAGACTGGAAGGGCTACAGCTGGGATATGAAGTGAATATACTGTAATTACTAAAGTTAAATAAAAATTTTTTTAAAAAAGCATCCAGATTATGAGCAGGAGGGACAGGGCAGCTCAGAGGCCCCTGAGACCGGCAGAGCCCCGCCTATGGACTCTTTAATTGGCTACTGAAAACATACAGACAAGTGACATACAAACTAAGCAGGTTGTGCTCATGTATTTAGAAATGTGTATATACGTCATTTAGTCACATATGTATGTGACAGTCTTAAAAGATGTCAGGAATTTGAAAAAGAGCAAGAAGGGGAATATGGGGGGAGTTGGAGGGAGAAAAAGAAAGGGAGAAAAGGGAAGGGAGAAATGATGTAATTATAATCTCAAAAAATGGAAGAAGCTGGGTAGTGGTGGCACATGCCTTTAATCCCAGCATTCGGGAGCCTGAGGTAGACAGGACAGCCAGGGCTACTCAGGGAAACCCTGTCTCAAAAAACGCCAAAAAAATAAAAATAAAAGAAATATTTTTTAAAAAAGTGGTAACGAGGATATAGTTAAAATTTCCCCTTCCGTTCGGCAACTAAAGCCTTCTGAGATGAAAATATCTTCCCAGGAGGCAGGCAATAAGGAATTACAGGCACTCGGAAGCTATAAGCCAAACAATACAACCTTCACCGGGAAGATGTGGACGGAAATTCCTCCCAGCCTCTATACAAGTCCGGGGTTTCAGTTCATGGTGCAGTGCCTAGCTTGACCACAAGAGGTCGCTTCCGGAGGCATCTGCATCCCACCTGCTCTTTTCTGAAGTCCCCTTAACACCCTGAGCTGGAGCTCTCCAAGGTGGCACCAGTCCTATCCCCATTGGGCTGACCGCATCCTCAGGCTCTGAGAAGGTGTGTTGAGTAATTTGTTCCTCTGGCACCTGTCAACAGAACCAACTTGCTTTTCCTCATCAGTCCACTGCCCGCTCCTGTTCTCAGCTGCAACAGATGTGTTGAACAAAGCAAAGCCTTGCTCCCTGGGTGTGTGCCAGAGGTTTACTTCTCTGGCCAGTAACACCTCCAAGCTAACACAGCAGCACAGCTGTGCTCTGGGGAGTAGGAAGGAAGCCAATGACAGAGGGCATATGAGGTTCCAACTTCTGAAGTTATGTAGCAGAAGGAGGCATAAAGCCTGGTCTCTAACTCAGCCCTCTCCTCTGAGGGTCACACCTCAGTCCTATAGATACTGTTGTTGGCTGTGGTAACAGAAGAGGAGACAATTCGCACTCTCCACTTCCCCATGACATTATTCATTCCAGGCACCAACATAGGACCACCAGAGAACTCTCTCTCTCTCTCTCTCTCACAGACTTCATACAGTTACTCATATCCTTTTTGGTCTATAGTCCTGACAGTCCTAAAAGGAGGAGCAGCTGTTCCTCAGACAGTGAACACGGTGTAGTGGACAAAGTTTGACCTACAAATCAAGATATGTTTCCTCATTAGGTTTGCAATAAACTCAATATGCAACTACGCAAATCACTGCTTCATTCTGTGTTTCTGGAAATGAAGAGTTTAAATCAAATACTCTCTAAATCCTTCCCAGTTTCACGATTCTGAGAATGATGTGTTTTGTAACCTAAAAATGACTTTAGAAGCTGCCAATCATAGAAGCATATGTTAATCCCAGAAATAGGGCCGGAGGCAGAGGCAGTCGGATTTCTTTGAGTTCGTGGCCAATCTGGTCTACATAGCAAGTTCTAGGCCAGCTAGGGCTGCCGAGTAGGAAAGACTGTCTTTAAAAAGAAAGAAAGAGAGGGGGCCAAGACACAGCTGCATGCCACCAATAATAATTAATGCCTAGTGGGGTCCATTCACCCAGTTCCCTTCTGAATTGCTTCATCCTCAGTTTGGCAGACGTATCTGTCCATATTGGAAAACGATAACAAGAAGGTAACAGCGCATACCCAAAGAGAGCATGTCTCTGCTCAGAATGCGAGGTGAAGGGTTCAAACTACAAATCCCAGTACGCAACACGGTAGCTCTCAAAAATACCCTTCCCGGCAGGCTTTTCCCTCAATACACCTTACGGTACAATGCAGCGCCCGCGCGTAGAACTGCAACTCCCACAACCCATCGCGATTCTTACTCCCAGCGCGCAATGCGTTCCCGTTCACTCTTTGAACACTGCGCGTTGCAAATTGGGGATTGAAGTCAGCTATAGGCAGGTAGCTGGGCGTTGTCAGGATTACGGATCGTTTGGGCTTTTGACTTCCTCTATCACAGTAGTTCTCTGGGACAGTGGTTTGGAGAGGGTAGTAACAGACAGTTTGAACGATCCTTGGTTCCATCGCGACGTAAGGCAGCGATGCTCGTGCTAAAATTAAGTGTCCATAATGGAAGTTAAGTGGAAACAGCAGCCATCCAACCCGCCACCAAAAGCGTCGCGGTTTTTGTTTTTTTCTTGTCGCAATGGCTTTTTTTCCTCTTTACCAATATGGCGGCTTAGTCCAGCCACAACTGACGCTAAGCCAAAACAGTCCCCTACAGCATCCTTATGAGTGCTGCTGCAGCCGAAAGCCTACCAGCCTCACACGACACCACAGGCTCCTCCTTGGTCGTGACTGAGAACGCCAAAGGCATGGTAGCCCAGATCCCACTACCAAAATGGCGAAAGGAAAAGCTTTCTTGTGCAGGCCGCCGGGTGACAATGCGCCTGCGCGTGAGGCGGGTGCGTAGAGGGACGGGACGGTGGCAACCCAACACGCCTGCGCGGGAACGGAGACCACGGTCTGCACACAAGCGCCAATGGGCGAAGCGTCCCCGGGCCCCTGCGGCTGCGCCATGACCCCTACGCTCTTTCCCAGGCGCCCGAGCGAGGCCGCAGGTCCCGCCTTCTAGGCTCAGTACGCTGGCGCACGGCAGAAAGGCGGCGCTTCTGGGCTCCAGACGAATGCCAGCGCGGCTGCGCGCTGGGGGGCACCCCACCACCGCGGCTGCGCGGGAGCCAGGCCGCCGGCTGTCACTGCGGTTGCGCGCGGCGAGCGGCGATCCCGGGGCGCCTGCGCGGGTGGCTTTGCGGGCGCTCGCGGTAAGTTTGCGCCAAGTGCGCGGCAGCCGGGACGCAGACGGCAGCGGCGGCGAGAGGCGGAGCCCGGGGACCACCCCCCATCATCCTCCCCCGAGTCACCTCACGTACCACAACCTCACCTAACCTCTCACCCCCTCTCCGGTCCCCCAACCCCGGGATGGCAGCGCCCGCCAGCCTTCCCGGCCGGACCAGCGGTCGCCAGCGCCAGCTTTAGCCTGTGGGCCTAGGCCCCGCCGAGGCCTGACCCCCGGAGCCGGGACCCACTGTGCAGCCAGCCGCCGGGCCGGGGCTGAGGGGTTGCTCCCCTCTCACGGCCCGTCGGGAGGACGCTGCCGTCCCAGGGACTGGGGGCCGGGGGGTGGGGGGGTGCCAGGGCGAGGAAGTCGGAACCTGTGTTGGGAAGAGAGAAAGGGGCCGGGGGTCAGGAGTGCCCCCTCTTCCCCCCCTCCCCCCGGGGCTGGGGGGCCCGGAGCAGAGAGCGCCCAGCCTGGGAGGTGGATGAATGTGGGAGAAAATGGAGACCAAGACGATCGTGTACGACTTGGACACGTCGGGGGGGCTGATGGAGGTAAGAGTGGCCCTCATCCCCTTCCCCCAGCGCCGGGAGGAAACCTCCGCCCCACAAAGCCGGCCCTAAGCTCGAAGCGCCAGAGGGCCGGGAAGGGGGGGGGGGGTTCTTCCTCACCCAGTCTCTCCCTCCCATCTTTGCAATTTGGGGGACTGAGCTCAGCTTCCGAGGACGTTCGCAGTAGTTTCACCTACCCGCCGCCCTCGATTTGCTCTCCCGAGGCTTCAGCCCACTCCATTTCAATGCACCGGCAGGCCTCCCCACCCCCTTCTTTTCGGTCCCTTTGTGCTTTCCGCTGCACGTCCGGGTACCAAGCTTCGGGCCTCTCCCGAGCCGGGCTTTGGAGTCCCCCACTGTCCATACAAGGAAGTGGCGAGAAGGGAACCGCGCACCCTCTCCCCATCCCCCTACCCTGATCCTCCCCGTTTGGAAGGAGCTTTTCTCGCTGTTGTGCTGCAGGAGCGCAGTTAGGGTGGGCTCCCCCTGGTTCTGGGGACCGAGAGGTTCTGGAAGCAGCCTGGATGGGAGGAAGAAGGACAAAAGGGGGAAGAGGGGTGGGTGTCGGAGAAGCCTTGAAGGTGGGACTACGGGTCGCCCAGGAGCTCCGAATGTGCACACACACCGTCTGTTGTGTGTGCAGCAAATCCAGGCTCTGCTGGCTCCCCCCAAGACGGACGAGGCGGAAAAGCGGAGTCGGAAGCCAGAGAAGGAGTCCCGGAGAAGCGGCAGGGCCACCAACCACGACAGCTGCGATAGCTGCAAGGAAGGCGGGGATCTCTTGTGCTGTGACCACTGCCCTGCCGCCTTCCACCTCCAGTGCTGGTAAGGGCCGGGGACCCTCGGGAGCCCCTTTGCAGACCCTACTCGGCACATTCCTTCACCGGGCCTGTAGAAATAACGGGAGCTTGCAAGCCGCTAGCTGACTGCAGCCGCTGGGGCGAGCGCCTCTACGCCCCCGGTATTTGCCGGGATCCGGCCGATTCGCAGGAAGGAGCAGCGGCGTGTCCTGACCGCAGGATGGGGGTTGGGAGGAGTGAGGTGAAGCCCATCTGAGATTGGAAGTAGATTGGGAGCCGGGACTGAGCGGGCCGAGTGCGGCCGGCGGCGGCGGGGGAGGAAGGGGAGGAGCTCCAGGTCCAGTGCCGCTTGGCGGCCGCGCGCGCCCGCCGCCCTCGGGGCTCCTGCCTGGCTGGGCTCTCCTTGGGGTGGGTGCGCCGAGCCCTCGGCCGCCCTGTCTGCCCTGGTCCCGGCTCAGGCCAGCGGATGCTTGTGCCGGTGCTGAAAATCATGGAGGGCGCCTCTCGAGTCCACTTCTCTGCCTCTGTGTTTACAATATGGCGACCTGCCTTTAAATTATATTTTTATTCTCAGCGCCATTTTGACTGCATATATGATTTGCAAACGTCTCCGGGAGGACGGTGGGAGTAGCCCTCGAGCCCTTTCTTCAGAAGCTCCTTGAGGGCCAGGGCTAGGATCTCGCCTCTCGCCCGGCTTGATCCCTTTCTCTGCAGCTTGCCCCCTGTTGCCACTCCGTAGCTGCTTCCCTCCTCCCTCTTCCCTCCTCCCTCCCTGCTCTGCTGCCTCTTAGGAAATCGGGCCTGGTTAGACAATTAAAATTGCCCTTGGGCGCCGATTTCTCTTCTCTGCTCTGGATCAGCGAGCCCTTCGCCTCAAAATTCTTTGCTGCTGGGGCTGGATTGTGTTTGGTGGCTCCGGAAAGGCGGTTTTAAGGAGATGAGAGCTGGAAAGCTGTGTGCTTTCCCACCCCAACTGAATGGGGCGGGGGAGGGGTGATGGGTTGATCGCCCGCTGTGCTGCTTGATCCTTCTCAGCCCCTCAGCGTAAAACACTCCAGCAAAAAAGAAGAAAAAATAAAGAGTTTAAATTATTTTTCTGCCAGGAAACCACTTTTTCATCCTGCACAGAAATCTCACATCTGCACTTCGAACCCAGGTAGCCTCATGTTCAGCAACAGTTGACTGAGGCTTGTACCTGGGAGAAGAGGGCTCCTAGGGTGGGGTTGGGGGGCTGTTCTGTTTGTTCCCACTTAGATTGGGAGGGAAGGGGTCCTGTTTTTTTGTTTTTGTTTATTTCGTGCCGCCCTTTTTAGCCTTTGTTGCCTATTTTAAAGTCCCTTGTTTAAAAAGAAAAATGTTTAAAGTCTTTCCACAGTTGCCACGTTCCGTCTCTCCATCTGTTTGTGGGATAGTGTGTGCTGTATTTGTACTAATTGCAGGTTTTATTAGACAGATGACTGATACTGGGCAAATTAAGACTGTGGTCAGAAGTTATGTGGGACATTCCCGTTACTAACTCTAAGACACCTTTGCCTGGAAGGGCACCATCTTGGCTTGTAATGTTCCAGGGGCAAGAATTATTATCCTGGAGAAGGTGTTGCTGCTGGCCTTTAAATTTTTATTATGAGTGAGTAATGCCATCCGTGAGGGCCTATGGGTTTTGTTTTTAGCCTTTATTTCCTCTAAAGTGCAATCCACTTGGAGAAAATCCCTCTGGTCCAGAGTTTCTTTTGCTACTCTTTTTTTATTTGGAGTGTGGGAGGGTTAAGAGGGCCTCACTCTGTAGCCCAGCTTGGACTTGAGCTCACAGTCATCCTCCTGCAAAATGTGCATCATCATGCCTGGCTCTCCCTTGCTGTTCTTGAGCACAGGACAGATTTGTATCTGAGTTCATGTTGCTTACTTTTTTTGTTATATTGCTTTTTTTTATATATTACTTTTTTGATATATTACTAGGACTGTTTTAAATTTCTTCTTTCTCTTTTTTCTATAATTTTTGAGACAGTCTTGCTGTGTAGCCCTGTTTGGCTTGGCTTCATACTTGTTATATAGCCCAGGATGACTTCAAAGACATTGCCAATCATTCTGTCTGGGTCTCCTGAACGCTAGAATTACAGATGTGCACTGCCATGTCTAGCTGTATTTTTTTTTAATTCAAAGTGTGGGCTAATATTACCTCTAAGGTGAAGTGGTTGTTAAGTGAACATTTGATAAACTATATTATCTTTTTAAAGTCTCATTTACTTAGTAATGTTGAGATTGTTTATTAACATCTGGAACATCTTAAGAGCATTTGCAGCACAATCATGAGGAGCAGGGTTCAGATTCCAGCACCCACACAGCAACCTCAGTGGCCTACTTATGCCATTAACTCCAAGTTTGGGGGAAGGGAAGCAGGGATGCCATTAACTCCAGCTTGGGGGGAAGGGAGGTGGGGACAGAGGATTACTGCCGCTTAACTGGCTTCGAGCCTTGTTGCGATCAGGTTGGTCCAGGTTATAGCTTGGCTGAGAAAACACCCAGGTGTTTAGGGAGAAACCCCACCTCGCCTCAAAGGAACAGGTAGAGAGAGTAATAAAGAAGGACGCCAGTGCTCTCTTGCCTTCCCAAGCTCTGTGTACTTGGACAAACGTGAACCTTCATGCACACACATACAGACACTTTATTTTTAGGTTTTTTTTAAAAAAATAACATTTATTTGTGGGGTGCTATGGAGCACAGGTGGAAGTGAGAACAAGTCCATTTTCCTAGGGATTGGATTTAGGAGCCATCTTACTGGCTCCTAAAATAAATAAATTTTCATATTAAAAGACATATGACATGGAGAAAGTATGCTATCTTTGCTCCTTAAAAGCTGAACTCTGACTCTTTCAATACATGAGTGTAAATCTTGTCAAGTTTAACTACGGTTTTTGCTTTAGCTGGAAGGAGAAACAGGGAGGGGCTTTAGCTGTTGCTGAGACTCAGGCCTGCTCATGCATTTCATTGAGCAGTTTCCCCTCCCCCTTTCTTTTTCTGAGACCATGAGTGGTTAATGAGAGACTTGAGAATGGTAGTGAACGAGGTTTCACATCTTCAGTTTTCCCTTTGAAGGTGTCAGCACTCGATGTACCATTGACTTAATCTGAGTTATTCTCCAAGTCACAAAACATGCTAAGAATTAGTGAAAGGGCAGGGAGCCATCTTTTCAATAAGAATTCCTGTGGTGCTTTCATTTTGTAAGTAAGGGTTTCCCCCAGTTTTCTGTTTTTTAAGCCACATTCCCGCCATCAAAATTCAGCCAGATTTGTGAGGTCAAGTAGTTAATTCCTGAGAAGATTTGATCCTGAGTGTGTTTTCAAGTTTCTCTGTCAGTGCTTACTTGTGTGGGGCTGAGGTGAGGTACAGCTGTTTTCTCCCGCTTTCCCTTAGAACTGGCCAAGGCTACATTACTTAGATAAGCATAGTAATGATTGTGTCCCTTATGTACATATGGGAATGAAGTTGGAATTTATGAATGCTGTGGGTCATAATTTCAGTGTGCTGTTATCTTCATTGAAAGGTCTATAAGATCATTGGGTAAAGGTTTGCTTGCCTGTAATCTCAGCATTCTAAAGGATGAGGCTAGAGTATTAAGAATTCCACCCCTCCTTTGCCTATATAGAAAGATCTTGTTTGGGAGGAAAAATAAAACAGAAAGCTTCCGTGAGAGAAGTCCTTTGGATTTTTGCCAGTCTGCTTTATAGTAATCAGTATATATTAAAATGTCTCAGAAGTGGTTCTTTTGGTGGGATGGTAGTAGGAATTGAACTTAGCTAGGGCCTGGTTACCTTCCTGCCTCAGTTTCCCAAGTAGCCATGATTATAAACCTGAAATACCAAGGCTGGACAGAATGATTTCCAGACAGGCCTTATCTCTTGGGCTTAAGACACATCACTAAACCATTACCTCACCTGAGGAAAGAACTGGTCACATCTTGCTTTTGTCCCCCCTTCTCTCTCTGGGATCAGTGCACTGTGGAAATCATTCCAGTTAGGTTCTTTCTGGGTTTTGTGTTACGATTCTCTGGGTTAGGAAATGAGCTGTCCTGTTTTTGGTATTATAACCTCTGACAATAGGAGTGTCTAAGCCCAGGAGAGCTGGAAGGCTTTCAAGTGTTCCCTGAAGAACCTGACCCTTACCTTGTCATCATAGTTGTGTATAAGTTGAGCCTTCTGAAAATCTGATCTCTAAAAATCTGTGAAAAATTAGGATAACTGGGCTGGAGAGATGGCCCGGCAGATGTGAGTATTGGCTGCTTTTCCTGAGGACCAGAGTTCCAAGTCCAGCACCCACAGGGTGGCTCACAGCCATCCTTAACTAGTTCCAGGGAATCTGACGCCCTCTTCTGGCCTCTGTGGGTACCAGGCACACAAGTGGTGTGTGTGGGCAAAACACTACACATAATTCATATTTATTTATGTATGGATTTATTTTCAAGGCAGGATCTCTCTGTGTAGCCACGGCTGTCTTGGAGCTCACTCTGTCGACCAGGCTGTCCTCAAACTTGGAGATCATCCTATCTCTGCCTCCCAAGTGCTGGGATTAAAGGTGTCCGCTGCCAACACCTGTCTTAATTTTTTAACCTTAAAAAATAAAAAAAAATGTAGGCTAACTGGTAGAGCTCTAGTTGTTGGTGATCCATCTTTTTGTTTGAATTGGGAAGTGGTATTGTCAGTGATGATGAGTGACCACCACAGAGCAACAGGAATGAGGTGGCTGGAAAGTGGCTGCTTTCCTCTCAAAACTTTTCATGGAATTTCGCTCCAAACAGACAGGGACCAAAATGGTCTGATCGAGAAGTGCATCCACCTCGGCAGATCTCAGTGTGGTCCCTTCCCGTCAGACAGATTTCTGTAGCATTTGCCTCCATGTGTTATATTTGGAATTGTTGGCCGGCTTTCCTCTCTCTGGTGTTGGCAGCAAGATCCAAAATGAGGTTTTCGAAGAATAAGAGTGAAAAGGTCTCTGTGTGCCTGCAAAACTGAACTCAGCCTGGAGTTTTGCATGTTTAGTTTCCAGTGAGTCATAACAAAGGTTTCACACATACAATGGTATCAAGAAGTTTTCTATCTTGAAAAAAAAATATTTCCCTCTGAACATTTAAGAATTTTCTACTTTTGTTGTATTTGGCTCATTGGACTAATAGCCAACCAATGAATTAAAATAAGTGGGTTTGTTTTCCTTTTTATCTCATGAATTTGTTTTTAACATTGTAAGTACTTGGGAACCTGGTGCTGAGGAACTGCAGGTGACAGTGTTGGATTCCTTTCTCCCAAGGTACCATCCCACAATAAACCTAAGTTTTTATGTTATTATTTATTTATCTATTTACTCTGATGAATTGGGATTTAGTCCACTTAAAAATGGAGATCCAACTTTAGCTCAGGTTCATACTGTATGCTTTCTGACTTAATGTGGGGCTTGGCTGTTAAATCTTAGGAGGTACAAAGAAAGGATGCTTATTGTTTAAAAATACTAGAATAGGGTGCGGGTGTCGGGTGAGGAGCTAGCTCAGCAGTTAAAACACTTGCTGTGTCTGCAGAGGACTAAAGTTCAGACCCCAGACCCACACAGATGGGGTAGGTGTGGTGGGCCACCTGTAACTCCAGTTTAGGAAGGCCACACAGCAGGATCCATGGAGCAAGCTGGCTTGCAAGACTAGTCATATTGGTGAGCTCTCTATTCGATGGAAGACTTGCCTCAGAGAGTAAGGTGAATCAAGGAAGAGTCCCAGCGTCAGTCTTCAGTTTCCACACGTTCACTCCTCTGTACACACTCAAAGTTAGAATAAGGCAGAGGCAAGAGGCTCATCACAAGTTTAAGACAAGCCTAGTCTTCCGTGGTGAGTTCTAGGCCAACTAGCGATACATCGTGAGACCCTGTCCTAAAAGGGGATTGAGGTTAAAGATTAAGAACACTAGCAGTTCTTCCAGAGGCCTGTGTTTGATTCCCAGCACCCACATAGCAGTTCACAACAGTATGTAACTCTAGTCCCAGGGCCTACACTACCCTTCTCTGACCTTTGGCAGCAAACGTCTGCACGGCACCGAAGCACATGCTGACTAACCCTAAACACATTAATTTTAAAAATAATAATTTTGGTATATTTGTGACCCAATTGTTTTGAGTTCAAAAAGAAATAGCAGATATATTAATAGGAAAGGCAGGCTGCAGTGGTGCATGCCTATGGTCCCGGCAGAGGCAGGCCTGGTCTACAAAGTGAGTCCAGGACAGCCAAGGCCACACAGAGAAACCCTGTCTTGAAGCGAAAAAAAGAAAGGTAGGAAAGGAGATAAATTTTCAGGTGTTAGGTTTTGTTGTTTTCTGGTACTGGGATCCATCCTAGCATGCTAGTCAAGCACTTCATCACCTAACTATGCCCTAGCCCAGGTGCTTGGTTTTGTTATGTTTTTGAGACCAGGCTACACTATATAGCTGATGCTGTTCAAGAATTCAAGATTGTCCTGCCCTGGTCCTGAGACTACTTTAGGTTATGGACACCTGAAACTGTTCCTGGCAGATTTTGTGCAATTTAAGGTGACTATTTCCTGGTACTGTTGTGGGTGTTTTGTTTTGTTTTTGGTAGGGGGCTTTTGAAATTACCATACTTAATGAGAGGTAGACTGCAGTTAGGACCTCATCGGTCTCCTGCTGTTCCCAGAGGGCCCCAAGGTATATTTCAGACGTTCACTACTTACACTTAGGGCAGCTTCTGACTTTGTAGATGACTTACGTACTTTTTCAGACATAAGTATGCAAAAGATGTGTGTGCATCTATCTTAATTTAAATCTGGAGATAAGATTCGTATACTGGTGTAAATTCTTAGTCAAGTTTGCCTCCAGGAGTGTTGGTTTTTCTGTTTAAAACTTTTTGAGGAGCAGGGCGGTGGTGGCACACACCTTTAGTCCCAGCCCTCGGGAGGCAGGGGCAGGGGGTCTCTGAGTTCCAGGTCAGCCCATTCTACAGAGTGAGTTTCAGGACAGCCAGGGATACACAGAGAAACCCTGTCTCAAAAAAAAGACTTTTCGAGGGAGTGCCTGATGAATTGTCTACCGAGAACCAAAAGGAGGCTAAGATAGTTGTTTCTGGTCTTGGATCCTAGAGTTCCAACGCGAGTGGCCTGGGCTACAAAGCCGTGGCAAGGGGTAGGTGAGAGAGGTAGGTACACCACTGCTGTTGCTGAGATGAGCCTCACTTCTGAGGCAAGAGTGCAGAGTTACTCCAAGGAACTCTGAACATTTTCTTTGTTTCTTTCTTTTGTTTTTTTGAGAACGGGCTTTGTAGACCAGCCTGGATTTGAACTCCGAGAGATCCGCCTGCATCTGCCTCCCCAAGTGCTAGGATTACAAGCATGCCCCACCTTGCCCGGCTATAATTTATTTATTTTTATTTTATGTTCATTAGTGTCTTTGGCACTACAGATAGTTGTGAGCTGCCATGTGGATGCTGGGATTTGAACCCCGGGTCCTTCGAAAGAGCAGACAGTGCTCTTAAACCACTGAGCCATCTCTCCAGATCCCTGGGTGAACATTTTTCAAGTTCATTCCTGTAGCATTTATCAGCACTTACTCTATTTTATCATTGAACAGTGTTCCATTCTGTGGATGTACCAAAATACCCGTTGTTGGATATTTTTACTCTTTTAACAAATGAGGCTGGAAGTATTCAGGAACAGGATTTTTTTGTTTGGGTTGGTTGGGTTTTTGTTGTTGTTTTGTTTGGTTTGTGGTTTTGTTTATTTGGTTTTTCAAGACAAGATTTCTGTATGCTGCCCTTTTTGTCCTCTAACTCCATCTATAGACCAGGCTGGCCTTGAACTCAGAGATCCTCCTGCCTCTGCATCCCTAGTGCTGGAATTAAAGCACTACCAGCTAGGTGCAAAGTTTTTATGTGTGTATGTTTTAATTTCTCTTGGATGTGTACCTAGAGTGGAATTGTTGGATCATGTGCTAAGGAAACGGAGGAAATGCTGGGCAGTTTTCCCAGGAGGCTACACCATTTTACTTTCCAGTAACGATTGTCAATTTTTCACGTCTTTCATGCTGCTTGTTATTATCTGTCTTCATTAAAGCTGTCCTGGGAGGGGTTGCGAAGTGTTAATCAAGTTTTGATGCATGTTTTCTTAGTGGCTAATGATGCCAATCATCTTATGTCCTTGCAGAAGTGTCTATATCAAGCGATTGTCCCTGTTTGTTATTGGACTTTTTTGAGACAGGTAACTAGAGTTACAGTTGTGAGCTGCCTTGTGCATGCTGGAAATTGAACCTGGGTCCTCTGGAAGTAGTTAGCAGCCAGTGCTCCTAACTACTGAGCTGTCTACACACACACACACACACACACACACACACACACACACACACACACACTGATTTTGCTTTGTCTATTTTTAATTGAAAATTTTTCCCTCCAAAAAATTTTTGGCATTGCTATGGATGGAGTCCCAGACCTTATACTTTCTTACTGAGCTATTTCCAGTTGTTATTGTTGCTGTTATTATTTATTGGATCATAAGAGATAGAAGGCCCTTGTCAGATGTATGATTTGCAGATGTTCCCTCATTCTTTTGGGTACCTTTTCACTTCCCTTACCTCTTTTCTTTTGTGGATCATGCATGTGTGCATGCATGCCCGTGTGTGTGTGTGTGTGTGTGTGTGTGTGTGTGTGTGTGTGTGTGTTTTTCTGTGTGTTCAGGTGCCCAAGGAGGTCCAAAGAGGGTGTTGGTCCTCTGGAGCTGGAAGCAGCATGTGTGTGTGTGTGGGGGGGGGGTATTTGGATTTGAAGGAGGAGGCAGGGTCACTGCACTCAGTCACATAGGAGCTGGGTTACTGCACATGGCTGTAAAGGAGGTGGGGTGTTACAGAGAGCTGAACAGTGGGCGGGTTCAGCTAATCTGGGGAGGAAGTCTTCAGCTGCTCCATCCTGGGTGGGGACAGAGAGCTACAGTGGACTTTTTAAATTGGAAGAGAGGAAAGTTTTGCTGTCCCTCTGAGCTCTGCCTTAGGAAGACTTTTGTCACTAATGGCTGAGACCTTGGGGTCCTTGGCATGGCTGTGCTCATGTCAGTAAGCACAGAACTTGACTTGCTCCCTGCAATGCACTTGTGAGGGGAGAGAACCAATTCTTTTTAATTTTTTCTCTCCCTTTCCTCCCCAGACAATGTTTCTCCATGTAGCTCTAGCTACCCTGGAACTTATGTAGACCAGGCTATCCTAGAAGTCACAGAGATCCACCTGCTTCTGCCTCCCAAGTGCTGGGACTAAAGGCGTGCGCCACCACCATCTGGCTTAGAGAACAGTTCTTCTGGCTGTCTTCTGACCCCATGCCCACGCACCTGTACCTAGGCACACAGTAAATAAATGTGTACAAGTGTTTGGTTTCTTTCTCTCTTTTTGTTTAGTAATATACCTCAATGAGGAGGACCTCACTGTGTGTTTTGACTTAATGCTGTTTCAACATTTCTAGGTGATCCTGCTAGCAAAAAAAAATCTAAGGCTAGGAGTTACACTATAGGAAATACTGGGTAGACTGGTTGCTTGGCTGGCATCCATGAAGCCTTGGGTTCAGTCCCCAGCACTACATTAAAACGGACCTGGTGTACACACCTGTCACCCCTGTGCTCAGGCAGGTGTGTATGGAGGCCAAAAGAGCTTCACATCTGCAGCTCTGTAGGTGGATCTGAGCCACCCGATGGGGTGCTGGGAAGCAAACTGTAACCTTTTAGAAGAGCAGTAGATGCCCTTAACCAGAGT
The DNA here is from genome assembly GCF_907164565.1 of Psammomys obesus. Classification (NCBI taxonomy): domain Eukaryota; kingdom Metazoa; phylum Chordata; class Mammalia; order Rodentia; family Muridae; genus Psammomys; species Psammomys obesus. The sequence goes on from NW_026595981.1 coordinate 3,726,740, forward strand.
CATCGCCCAGGTCCCAGAAGATGAAGGGTGCCTGTGTTTAAAAGATTATTTATTTCGCCTTATGTATGCACAGGTGTTTTGCCTACACATGTGTCTGTGCACCGTACAGAGGTCAGAAGAGGGCAACAACTGTTTCAGTCCTGGGGTTAAGAGAGTGGTAAGCTCCCGTGTGGGGGATGGGAGTCACTCAGGTCTTCGGGAGGAACCGTCAGTGTTCTTAGCGCTGAGCCATGTCTACCCCCAAGAAGGAAGGTTTTAATTGCTTTAGTTTGAATGGTAACAGCTTGGGGTGGAAATAGCTCCGTGTCAATTAATGCTCTGTGCTTTGAAGTAGTTAACAAAAGCAAGTCATTTGTACACTAAGCATACTGACTTATTTTTACATATCTTTATGAAAACGTAGGTAGTAATAAATGAGGCCCGGTGTGATGCTGGTCCTGTAATCTCAATACTTGGGAGGCAGAGGCAGGAGGAAGAGGTCAACCTGGCTTTCATGAGACCTTGTCCTAAAAAATGAAAAAAGGCAAACAAAAGGACAGTAAATAAGCAATCAGAACGCAGAGAATATTTGCCTCAGGGTTTTATGTAGCTCATAGAATCAAATTTTTGCTACCTTGACATGCAGGTTTCCTTTTTTTTTTTTTTTTAAAAAAAAAATGAGTTAAATCTTTTTTCTCTTCTAAGTGAGAAAATAATAGAAAATTGATGGCACTAAATGTGTGCTTTTGGTTATAGGTGAGAGTGTTAAGATCCGTCTCTGAACTTGGCCACATCTCCAGTGCATGCATTCCTCCTTGGGTGTGCCGTTAAGCGGGCTGCCCAGGAGGAGCTTCTCTGGCTTCCACGGCTCTTACAGTAATTAGTACTAGCTTCTTAAAACCAGTATTGGGTTTTTGTTTGGTTTTGCTTAATTAAGAGTGGGGACTTTTGCCACCTTTCATGGAAGTCAGGATACAAGTTGCAGGAGGCGATTTTCTTTGTCCACCATACAGGTCCTAGGGATCAAACCCCGCTCATCAGGCTTGATGGCCAGAGCCTATTGCCTACTGAGCCACCTCTCTAGCCCCAATATTCTTGTTTTAAGGTGCCAGAATTCCAGATCAGCAGAGTGGAAAACAAAGTCTTCACCTATATACACACAGCACTGGCTCCTCTTGACTTAAAGGCCAAGGGCACTCACACAAGTGACACTTAGAGAGCACCTAGTGCATTTATAAGAGCACATAATGGTAGCCTCCCAAGAGACCACAGTACAGTTGTCCTCACCAGTTTCCGGAAAGAGGAGGACACTGTATTTAGTACAAGTCCTAGACCAAATTTCAGAAAGGCACTTTGGTTTTGCTGATTGTCACCGTACACAGGTCACTTGTTGACTACTTCCCCATGACTGCAAGCAGTGAAGAATGAGATGTTGTCTGTGTTTCCTCCCTGCTATTTCCGGCTATCGAAGTCCTTTAAAGCCTAAGGTTATTTCTAAATCTAGGTCTCAGCAAATGAGAACAAAGATGAGGTTTTAGCATATCTCTATGGCAGGAAAATTTTAGGATGAGATAGGAGAAATTATTGACTTTAATCTGTGTGGAAGAAACTGAATTCACTGGTATGAAAGCAGTTGTTACATTCACAGTAAGCAGATTCTGAGTACATCTTGCAGACTCATGCAGTTTCCCAGGTAATGAAAAACTTATATCCACTTCTTCAGAGTTCTCCTTCATTTGCTGTCGCACTGAGTGAACCTTTTAAGTACTAAAGTACTTAAAAGCTGCTGGCCTTTCCTCCTGCTCCTCATGCTTGATTACAAGTTCGAGGCGTGCAGAAACACTGACTGAGGAATAAAGATGCTATGTGAGTTATTCTATGAGGACAGTACCTTAATTAATGTAAATGTGGTGGTTCCTTTCCTCCAAAAACACTTGATTTCCTAAATATTAGTCACTATGATAGTTAATCCCCCTCCCCTTTTTTTTTTTTTCTCTGAAAAACTATATGGACTATCTCCCAGAAATGTTTCCTAGTTTTCACAGGACGAAATACTTGTGGAATTGGATAGTGCCAGAGCGCAGCGCTGGTCTTCCCTGATCTGCTTTGTGTGAGGTTCCTTCTAAAACCATTGTGAGGGGGTGAGACAAGACTCTCCACGGGTTTGAATTAGCCACAACCTGAAGACCTTCAAGTCCTGGCCAGGCAGGAAGACCTCTCAAAATTACTAACAAGCTTGAGTTCCAGCTGGAATCCAGCTTGTAGCAACACCTGTACTCCTGATTTACAGGTTCTCATTCAGTTCTGACCCATACAAAGGTGTTGAATATAATTTTTTTTCACACCTTCTTTGTGAAGAGCAAAGAAGCTAATAAAATACAGAAAACATTGGGTGTTTTGGGTTGAGGCCCTGTATTATTGCCTGCCTGCTCTTGATTTTCTCTGCATCACCCATGAGCTTCTATGATCAGCCAGAGTTCTACTGGTTCTCTTTTGGAAACTTTATGGAAGAAAACTTTATGGTAAACATTTTCAGTTACTGGTTCATGAAAAATTTTCTCCATTAACTGTGTGTAGATTAAATGTATGTGGACCAGGTTGTTTGCATATGCTTTTCTTTGATTTTGCTTGCCATCTTTTTTGAAAGAGTATCCTCTTAAGTGATTTTAGGGAGAATTATGTTACTGGTTTAAGCCTTTTGATGGTCTCTTCGCTCTGTCTTTCGTGATTACTTGATCCTTCCTCTGTGGTCCTCCTGGTTTCACCTAGCCTTGCCATCCTTTACCTCCTGATCAAAGGAACTGGCTAATTCTGTTATATCAGACATCTTTGCCATCTGTGGTTTGTTGGTATTGAAATAAAATGTATGTTAGGAAAGTGTATGCTTATTGTATTACATAAACTTGTAAATGTACAGATAGCCTAAAAGTGGGCCAAAGGGAAGAACCATGGCTCTCTGTCTCTGAGAAGTGTGTTCAACTTCTAAATAGGTCACTGGAGGTATAACTGGAATGGTTTTGAGACCCAAGTCAGCGCTTAGTTGTGGCGTCAGACCAAGACAGCACGGCCTGACAGCATGCCCAGAGATTACTTCAGTCCTGAAGGATGGGGAGCTTTGAGGTTTAGGAATAGAATGGTGGGGGGGAGGGGGAGGTGAGCTGTTAAGGGCCAAATAATAGTCTTTTCTCCTCTGCCAGAAGATGGTAAATGAAGCAGAAGTCTCTTTAATATTAAGTAGAAACTTGTTGCCTAAATTAAGTTCTTTTTAATATTATTATTACAATGTCTAAATGTGCACACACTGAGTTAGGATTGCCGTAAGTGTGGGACCAGTCTGGGTTATATGTATAGTGAGACATTGTAGCAAAAAAGGAAGGAAAGGAAAAGGACATTATTATTTTTAGTATTTCCTAGGTCTTTATATAGAATTTTACATCTAGTATTAATACCTGGCCCAGATTCCTGAGTTGTTTTTGTAGTAAGAGTATTGTCCAGGTATTGCCTTTTGTTTGGTAGTGCTCTAAAATTTGGTGACAGAAGCTAAGTGTAGTGGCTCACACAACTGAAATCCAGTATCTGGGAAGCTGAGGTGAGCAGATCACCCAAGTTCAAGGCTGACCTGGGCTACTGTGAGACTCCATCTCAAAATAAAGCACAAATTTTGACCTTAGAACAGTACTTGATTTTAGTTTCCATACCTCTGAAACTCTTGTTGTTCTTCCTGACAAAATATTCTCCGGGAGTATAAAAAAATTGCTGTTGAGACCAGAATGTTGACCCTTCCTCAAAGTTAGGTGGGTGGCGGTATCTGCCGGGAGGTGAAGGACTAAAGCCCTTTTGCCAGTGCTGCTGCCAGCCCGTCTATCTAACAGCAGCCAGTCTGGTAATAAATCGGGCCTGTGACACTGGACCAATCTTGTCACAAAGGTGGCAGAGGCAGATGCTGGCAGAACTCTAGAACTCCCCTGCCTCCTCTCCCCTGAACTAACTTGTGGTAGTGCTTCTCTCCAGGTGCCGTCTGCTAGGAAGATGCCATGAGGCAGCTCTACATAGAAGACAATAAAACTTGAAGGCACAGTCAGCTAGTTGAAAGGGCTGTGTGCTGGAGAGTGACGCAACTAGCTGAGTTTCTCAATGGGGCATTTGTAGTTGCCTGGCACTTCATTGGTTTCCTTGTTAACACTATTGCGGAGGCTTTGAATGGAAAATGCACAGTCCTTATACACCCTATGTACTTGTGGCATTAGCTGTATGAGTGGTTAAAGGAAAGATCATTATTCAGATACCCCCATGACACTTTTCTCTTCCATGTAGCCATTTTCTTTGCCTTTGAGAGGTAGGCCATGTTTGAAGATAAATGTCATTGCCCACACAGGTGTCCAGAAGAAGCTTACTGATTTGCTGGCATTAAATTTTCTTGCCTTAAAATATACAATGTTATATTTGGATGTCGATGTAAAGTTTATGTTTAGTATTTTTTTAAAATATCTGGGCATCTCCTGCCTTTAATCTCAGCAATTTAAGAGGCAGAGATGGGTGGATATCTTGAGTTTGAAGCTGGCCTAATCTACACAGTGAGTTCCAGGAGAAACCCTGTGTCGAAAAACATACGTGCATACATACATACACACACATATATATATGTTTGTTTTTACATTATATAAACATATTCTTATATAAAATGTGTTACCTGTTTATTTTCTTTAATTGGTACACGCCTGGGAGGAAGCAGCCTCGAGGCCGAACACATAGCTGGGTGGTAGAGCGCATGTCCAGCATTCCCGAGGCACACTAGTTTCAGTCCCCGCTGCCACTCAGAGCTGTGGGGTGTGGACTACATTAATGAGACCATTTCTCCAAATAATTTTCTATTTTTCTCTTACGCAAGACAGGGTCCCATGTATGCCAGCAGGGCCTAGAACTCATTGGTTATCAAGATGAATCCTCATCTTCCTGCCTCTGCCTCCCAAAGTTCTGGGATAACATGCATGCATCACCATGTCTGGTTTATGCAGTGATGGTAGTTGAACTCACAGCCTTGCCTTATATCCCTAACCTGAAGACATTTTTTAATGATTTATTTTTATTGTGTGCATTGGTGTTTTGCCTGCAGATATATCTATATGAATTTGGCAGATCCCCTGGAACAGTAGTTACAGACAGTTGTGATCTGCCATGTGGTTGCTGAAAATTGAATCCTGGTCCTCTGGAAGAGCAGCCAGTGCTCTTAACCACTGAGCCATCTCACCATCCCCTTAAGAATATTTAATATATTTTTTTAATTATTAAAAAAATTTAGCTGACTGAGAAGGCAAAGGTATGAGGATCTCTTGAGTTCAAAGCCAGCCTGGGCTACATAGAGAAACCCTGTCTCAGAAGACAAAACAAAAAATTTAGCTGGGCATAGTGGCACACACCTTTAATCCCAGCACTAAGGATACAGAGGCAGGTAGATCTCTGAATTGGAGGCTACCCAGGGCTACATAGTGAAACCCTATCTAAAAACAAAACAAAACAAAAAAAACATTAATACTCTTTGTGGTATTTATAAGCACATGCCCTGTTGCGCACATGGAAAATACAGGACAGCTTTGAAGAGCTGCTGTCTGTCCTTCCATCATGAGTTCCGAGAACAGAACTCAGATTCTCTGTATGTTCTGCCTCAGGTGCTTTTACTCCTGGAGCCATCTCACAAGCCCAGATATTTTGTGGGTATTGGGGTATTAATTAAACGTTACCTACTGCCTCGTAGCTCTGCCAGGACAGACCTGGTTTCAGTTTAGATAAAGGTATATTTTCTTTTCCTTCCTTTTTTTAAGATTAAAAAATAATGTACATTTGTTTTTATTTGATGTGTGTAAGTATTTTGCCTATGTATATGTATGTGTGCCACTTCTGTGCTTGGTGCCTGTGGAGACCAGAAGGTGTCAGTCAGATCCCCTGGGAGTTAAAGTTATAAGCCACCATGTAGATGCTGGGAACCAAACCTAGGTCCTCTGCAGAGGCAGTAAGTAAGTACCCTGAACCTGAGCCATCTGTCCAGGTTGAAAAGACTTACTTTTGGAAGAGCTCAGAGGTCCTGTAGGTCAAGATGGCTGCTGTGAGGTTGAAATATGACTGTGGTCTTGTCAGCAATCACCTTACCGCTTTTTTGGCCAGTCCCAATTTTTGAGCTAGCCTAGACAGCAGTGTCAGTGTGACAGAGTAAAAACCTATTGTAAGCATGCATTGTGTTTTCTGTTGGTCTTCACGATGCTGCTAAGTATAATTAGGGGATTTTAATCTAGTAGTAGATATCAGATGGGTAGATGAGATTTATGAACTATGAAATTAAAAATCAAAACTGCTTAGTGCTATTATTTGCTTGGTGAACACCATGTTTCACACCAAAACAAGGCAGGGTCTATATATACATTGGGGAAGCCATCAAATCTTTCTGGATCTGCAAATTTATTTCAACTGAAGCTGCTATAAATGACTGAGAGAGCTTAATCTTGGAGATTGGTAGTTTTTGACCGAAGGGACCCTACCAGCTTATGTATAAGACTGGCCTGTTAGACTGGCCTGGCAGAGCTTCTTGGTCTGTTGTGTACTGATAGTGTTTATTAGTATCTGTTACATAATAAATTGAATATTTTATCATCCACGGAGAAGATGGGATGAGCTTTTTTTCTTGAAATTTTTCTCCTTTTGTTCTACGATATATACCAACACCTTTAGTTAAGTGAGGTTTTTCATTGTTTTTCCAGGCAGGAGAAAAGGTTTATGTCACAGTTGCTTAGATGGACAGTTGCAAGCCACACATAAGTGATCTCACGTTTCCTTCTTTCCTTCCCTCCTTCCTCCCTTCCTTCCTCCCTCCCTCCCTCCCGCCCTCCTTCCCTCCCTCCTTCCTTCCTTCTGCTTCACTGTCTCCCTCTGTCCTGCCTTTGTTCCTATGTTCCCTTCCCCCTCTCCCTTCCAGTTCCATATTGAAAAACTGCTTGTGCTGGATGGATAATTAGCACAGTGCTGTGGAGCAACAAGTCCCACTGGTGGTGACTAGTCTGAAGTAAATGTTAATGTTGTGCAGGTTCACATGTGTTAATAGGAAAATGCATGCAGTTAGACTCAGATCAGTGGCACTGGCCTAGGACTGAAACAGATGCTCTTAATTAGAGAGCCAAGAACCACAGCTACTAACATCTTTCATTTGTGGTGGTGAGCTGCAGCCTCATTAGAGAAGAAAAGGTATTCTAGATTAAAACTGGACTACAGTTTTTGGCTGTAAGTTTAATCATCTGGCAATGGACTTTGAATCTTAGGCAGAGAAGTCTACCAGTGTAGGCATCACAGTGACCCAGTGAGGGATATCTGTAGTTTTCTATGATCGACTCTAGACATTGACCAATCTAGACATTCTTATCAGTATAGAGATGGGCCATTTGAATTTGTTCGTGGGAATTTAGCTGTGTTGGAGTCACACAGCAGAAGTTGGCTTAAGAAATAATGGTTTTGGCCATATGTTATGGCACACGTCTTTAAGGCAGAGGCAGGTAGATCTGTGTAAGTTCAAGACCAGCCTGATCTATATAGTGAGTTCCAGGGAAGCCAGGGCTGAATAGTGAGACCCTGTCTCCAAAAAAAAGGTTTTGTTTTGAAAAATTAATATCCATAATTAACTTTCAAATTGATTGGTGTATAAAAAATAAATGTATAGGGCTTATCTGGCCTAATAGAAAGCTGTACCAAAATCAAAAGGCCTATCTTTAGTTGCATATGCAAACTATGAATACTCAGAGCTTTAACATATGCACACTTGTGAAGGTTAAAGGTTAACCTGTGGTGGTTCCTCTGGAGCCATCCATCTTGGTGTTTGAAACAGGCCTGCTCATTGGCCTAAGGGTTATCTGTTATGCTAAGCAGGCTGACTGTGAAGTCCCTGTTTCCCAGCACTGAGAGAGATGATGTGTGCACATCACATCAGGCTGGTTTTATGTGGGTTTTATGTGCATGGAGCTCAGGTCCTCATGCTTGTGGAGGAAGGACTTTACCAACTGATCCAGAAAATGAAGTAGACACTTAAAACATAACCTTCCTAGGACATGGATAGTTCCCAGGAGGAATCTGAAAGTTGATGCTACAGTATTCTTATGGATCTAAACACCCATCCAGGAAATTTGTCTCTATGATCATTGTTACCAAATGCATAAATAACTACTTCTTAAATTTTGGCTTCCTCTAGAGCCCATGTGTTCCCTGACTTGAGCAGCTTTAAAGGCTGAATTACCATTGACTGAGTAGCTATGACTGATAAAGAGTGCCATCCACTGACATAGCAAATGATTGATGAGAGTCTGTCTGGAAGAACTAATTTGTAATTGGGCAAATGTGCTATTGAAACCGGTACCTTTCTGTGTGTGTGTGTGTGTGTGTGTGTGTGTGTGTGTGTGTGTGTGTGTCTGAGATTTTTGAGTACAGGCCCTGTCTGAAATCCCAACACTTAGCACATTGCCTGGCCTAAGTGTCCAGTAAATGTCTGATGTTCTCCCTGGATCTGTGTTTGATGGGTGCATGATGAGTTGTGTGGTGCCCACTTTGCTGATTGACTGACAGAGAGGGAAACACTCGGCTTGGAGGTTAGGGTGCTCCACTAGGCATTCCACTGTGTCCCCAACAGCTGGAGTACTAAAGGTCCTTTATAAACAACTTGATCCTTCTGTTCCCGGGAACTTTTTTGGGGAGCTCGGGTTACTGTGAAGACTTGGCCAAGTTCAAGAATCATACCACACAAAACCAGGCCCAAAACAGGCACAGAAATGGAATCATGAAACTCCAATCACAATGATATGAATCTCTAATCAGCCCCAAGTTCCTGCGGAACATCTTGCCAGGGAGCACAAGAAGGGTCTGAAGAAGGTGCAGTCAGACAATGCAAAGGCAGTGAATGCACATGCTGAGATCAACAAGACCCTTTGTGAGCCTGAGGAGATTAAGCCCAGGATACCAAAGGACCCCAACCACAAATTCTGTTGACTTCTTTCATCACTCACCCCAAGCTTGGAAAGAGGATGTGTGGCTACTTAGCCAAGGGCTACAGGCTCTGCCAACCAAAGGCTAAAACCCAAACCAAAGCCAAAACTGTAGCTAGCTCCAGTTCAGGCTCCTATGAACACCCTGTAGAAAGAGTCTCCCTACCAGGGTGAAGACAAATGGATGGGTGTGACCCTCCACAATCTCTAGATGACTGGTGTCTTTTTTAGATAAACTTGAGGTAGCTCTGTTTAAAAAAAAAAACACAAACTTTTGTGTTTTGGTCTTAAGTCAGATGTAGGGTCCAGCCGTACGCAGCTTTAGTTTTTTTGTTTGTCTGGTCTGGGATTTTCTTTGTTTGAAGCAGAGTTTCCTGCAGCCCAGGCCAGCCTGTAACTTACTGTGTAGCCTAAGCTGGCACCAAAATCTTCATGCCTTAGCCTTTCAAATTCAGTCTTTTAAAAATGCAAAGACATGGGCTTAGAAAGATGGCTTCAAGGTTAAGAGTGCATGCTATTCTTTCAAGGACCTGAGTTTGGAAAGAGCCGATGGAGAAACCATATTTGGTAATCTATTAATATATACCAAAACTCAGTGGCTCAAACAGAAACTAGTTATCTTAAAATTCTGAGGCTTGAATTGGGCTCAGTTGGGTGGATTTCTGTAGTTGGCCAGGATCAGTTATTTGGCGTTTCATCTGATCTGGTATGTCCATGATGACTCAAAGCAGTAGTTGGTGTGACTCGTTGGAACTCAGCTGAGGCCATTGGTTGATTGGAACACCTCAGCCCTCTTCTATGTGGCTTTCTTAGCATGACAGCAGAGCCCTGAGACTGAACATTCCAAACGTATATAAGACTAGAGTCCATAGATTGCTTAAGACTCAGGCTTGGGAGTTAGTTGCAGCATGTCACATCTGTTGTATTCTGTCTGTCAAAGCAAGTCATGAGGCAAACCTTAATTTAAGAAGAGGGCAAAGGACTGCTTGTGGTGGGAGAGAAAACAAGGCCATGACGCCTACCACAGGCTGACTAGAGCAAGCTTTAAGAACAGATAGTTTGTGGGAGAGGGTGTAGCTTTCCAACCAGAAGTATATTGCAAAAAAAAAAAAAAAAAAAAGAAAGAAAAACAGCAAAGTTCAATTTAACTAGGGGGCCTGGTTCCCTGAGGAGGCCTGCCAGGTTGGAATGGACTCTGTGACAAGGTTCTGAACCACAGAGAGAAAAGGTTGGGTTTAGACTAAGACTTTTCAAACAGTGTGGGAGATCTTGGTGAGGCATAGTACAGAATTTGGGAATGACACTTCTGGCCCTCAACTAGTACTTTATGTCTTTTCCTGTAAGCCCAGGGTTAATAGCTGTGCATTTGGCTTCTCTTCCTAAGATGAGGTGATTATAAAAGTTGTTGAATAGGCATTTGGAAGGACATGAGAACTCCAGCAGTACTCCAGAGCCGGCCACAGTGGTAGTGTAGAGACATGCAGCGTGTGCCAGATCTATTTTCAGCTGCAAGCAAGGGTTAGTTACTTAGTCTTGCCCTTGTCTTTTCCCCACAGTAACCCTCCACTGAGTGAAGAGATGTTGCCTCCTGGGGAGTGGATGTGTCACCGGTGCACTGTTCGCCGAAAGGTAATACTGCTGCTTTCTGAAGGCTTCCCACAGAGTGCCAGCGCTAGAGCTCTGACGCTTCAGAGTTAAGGTGGTCCTAAGGGGTTTTCAGCCATTCTTGTCTCTTCTGACACTGGAATCGCCATACTCCATGTTGACTGTAAGGCCTAAAACTGAAGATGTGGGATGTGAAAGAGGGCAGAAGGGGTGTGTTAATTCCCCAAGCTGTGTCTAGTCAGCTAGTGACAGAGGCAGTTTGATCTTACTGGCCTCTTAGGAAATGGCGTGAATGTGGTGTCGTTATCTGAAGAGAAGGCTGCTTCTCTGTTCCATGATGTATCCAGAGGCTTGGTTGGTTGTTTCGGAGGAGTGAATTTTGAACCCCTCTGCCCTGAATGTCTGATTTCTCTTTGTTCCCCTTCCCTCTGCTCTGTTAGTTCAGAACTAACTAAATTATGAACTATGAGCATGACTTTTTATTTTCTACTTTGAAGTTTAGCAAGAGCTAAACTTTCCTTTATCAAAAAAGGAAGTAGGAGCTGGGTGTGGTGGCATGGCCTTTAGTACCAGCACTCAGGAGGCCAGAACAGCCAAGGTTAGGCAGAGAAACCCTGTTTTGAGGTGGGGAGAGTCGAGGAGGAAGTAGGTGTGTTTCCAACAGATTATATTTGATCCCGCCTTCACATTAAAGGCTGTAGATTAGAACATGTCTGTGGGCTACCCTGTTTTCTTCCCACACTACTTGTATAACCAGAAATTTTTTTTGCTTATGACATCACTACTGTTTTCTTAGTCTCAAAATGATGTCATAGTCAGTGATAACTTCCTCAATTGCATAAGCAGAATGAGCTGATTCAGAGATTATGGTTTATATATATATATAACTGTTTTCAAGCTTTAAAAGGGTGAACAAGTGGGCATTAATTTTTTTTTTCATTGTATGTACAATAGTTCCCATTAGAAAGCAAGCCAGGTGGCAAACGCCTGTAATCCCAGAACTCAGGAAGGCAGAGGCATGTATATTGCTGTAAATTCAAGGCCAGCCTGGAGTCCAGGACACCCAAGGCTATACAGAGAAACCTTGTCTCCCTGCCCCCCCCCCCCAAAAAAAAAAAAAAAAAAAGAGAGAGCGAAAGAAAGCAAGCCAGAGCCAAGTCAGCCACTAACTAGAGCTGAATGTAGTTTGGTTTCACCTGGGGTCCAAAAACCAGGCTATCCGTCAGGCTACCTGGCCTCTAAAATCTTTCCCCACAGAGTGTAGCCTGTCAGTTCTGAAACTTAGCATGCAAAGAAGCTAGGCTCAAATGGGTTGGGATCGGCCGGTGAAAACTTGTTGGTGCCCATTGTACGCCGGGTGTTTGCTGTTATTCCACTTGATTCATGCAGCCATCAGAGTTCTGGTAGTAGGTCTTAATTGTGAAAAGGAAAAAACAGGCAATGAAATACAGACTATTTTCCCAAGGACTCAAACGGACAGAGCTGAGATTGGAACCAGATTTTGTCTCATTCTGAGGCTCTGTTAGGTCTTGAGTTCTCTGGAAACAGCATCTTTTGCTAGGAAGAGTATGACATAGTGTGTGTCTCCTGAGATGCTGCTGTCACTCGCTTCCACACAGACCTGTCAACCTACTGTTCCACCATCAGCACCATCACCACCATTCCCCTTTGGCCTCAAGTATTTACAGTGAATGAATTGAAGTACATAGCCTCTTGGCCTCAGGAACTCCTTATAGTTAGTCCTGTTATTCCTAGCAGAAGCTAGGTCTTTTCCCAGCTCAGAGCCATCTGTGTCTCTTATATATGCAGTCTTCTTTATCACCACCATATCCCTAAGAGGAGAAAGATTTTAGTTTTCATGGATGGAGAAGTTCCTGAATTGCCTAGGGCCCAACTCACTGGAGATTTGTGTGACAACACTTCTTTGTCATATTTTCTAGTTCTACTAAATTCACTGTAGTCTTTTCCATGTGGTGCCTTCTGAGAAGTGTCACTTTTAGAGTTTCAAGTTAAGATTGAACGCCACCTTTCTTGGGTACCACGCTAGCTGCGTTGCTTCTCTCCACACGGTACCCCTCTGAGAACTGAGCTCTCCAGCCTGTTTAACTTTTGCAGACTTTGTCTATTTTGAGCCATTTTCAAAACTTTTCGGTATCATGATGTTCCCAGCAAGTAACAGAGACCTTAGTTTGCATTATGGTATTCTGACCTTAATTGTACTAAATTTGTTCTTATGTTTTTTTAGCTGCTTGCCGTATATATAATATGTATATAAATGTTAAGTATAATATAATGAATTGCAATTCTTTTTTTTAACTTTTCACATTGTTTTCGTTTCATTGTTGTTGTGTTTTCTCGCTTTTGGTTAGTTCACTTATACCTGGAGAGATGGCTCAGCAGTTCAGAGCACTGGCTATTTTTCCAGAGGACCTGGGTTCAATTCTCAGCACCTATGTGGTGGCTCTCAACTACCTACAACCCTAGTTTTGGGGGATCTGAGGCTGTCTTCTGGCATTTGTGGTTGTCAGGCACACATGGTGCAAGGGAAAACTCCAATACATACAAAATAAAATTTCAGCTTGAACAGGCTGCTGTCCCAGGGCTCCTAGGTGAATGATTATGTGATGTATAAGGGACTTTGTAATTTTCTCCAGTGGTCTAGCAAGACGTTGCTTGCCCACTTCTATCTATTTTGTTCTTTTCATGATGCGCTCACCTATTCATTTGCACAGAAACGAGAGCAGAAAAAGGAGCTGGGCCACGTCAATGGACTGGTAGACAAATCTAGCAAACGGACTACATCCCCCAGCAGTGACACTGACTTGTTGGACAGATCAGCCAGCAAAACTGAACTCAAGGCCATAGCCCATGCCCGGATCCTGGAAAGGAGAGCCAGCCGGCCTGGCACCCCCACATCCAACGCCAGCACGGAGACCCCCACCTCTGAGCATAATGACGTCGATGAGGACATCATTGACGTGGACGAGGAGCCAGTAGCAACAGAACCGGACTTTGTGCAGCCCCAGCTGCGGCGGCCTTTTGAGCTTCTGATTGCTGCCGCCATGGAGCGGAACCCTACCCAATTTCAGTTGCCCAATGAACTGACTTGTACCACTGCACTTCCAGGTTAGCGACATCACCATCATCGTCATTGTCCTCCTTTCTTACCCTGGCCTCCCAAGGGATTACTGTCTAGCCCAGAGAGAGTGCTGCCTGCAAAGGGTTGCTTTGTTCCTATCCCTGATTCTGCCTGGAGAGAGGGTTTAGTTGTTATAATACCTATTCGGGTTTTCCTTTTCTGAGTCTTCTATCTCCTGTCTATTACTCCCGTGTGTGTGTGTGTGTGTGTGTGTGTGTGTGTGTGTGTGTGTGTGTGTCAAGTATTTTGGCGCACACCAGTAATTTCAGCCCTTGGGATTGTAAGGCAAGAGAATTGTGAGTTTGAGACCAGCCTGAGCTGCATGTTGAGATTCTGTCTCCAAAACATAGAAAGGTTTAGAAGATGGCTCTGTCATTAAGAGTACTGGCTGCTGCAGAGGACTGAGGTTTGGTTTCCAGCCTTTACGTACTGACTCACAACCACCAGTAACTGTAGTTTCAAAGAATCTGATACTCTCTTCTGACCTTTACAGGCGCCAGGCATGCCCATGGTGCACATATATACATGCTGGCAACATTCCTATCGTAAAAGAATAAATAAATTAATTAAAACCTATTTAAAAGATGATGAGATGGCTGGAGAGATGGCTCAGCAGTTAAGAGCACTAGCTTCTCTTCCAGAGGACCTAAGTTCCATTCCCAGCACCCACATCAGGCAGCTCACAGTTGTCTCCAACTCCAGCCTGTGGGATCTGTGCCCTGGCCTCTGCTGCAGGCTCCTGCACTTACACGCACAAACCCACAGCCCATGTGCAGATACAGAAATGCACATAATTACATTTTTTTAATTCTTAAGTAAATAAATGAAAAGAAACAAAGCTTAGGGAATGTAGTTGGGTAATGGAGCATCTCCTTAGTAAGCACAAAGTCCTGGATTTGATTCTCAGCACCTCCTGTCCTTTGCAGATACCTAATCCTGGTGTGGAGAGAGAGGAGAGGAGAAAAAGTGTTTATAAGCGAGGACCTGTATGCCTGTATTCTAAAGTTTGTATGTTTTGTTGTTGTTGTTTAACCTTACAGTGCAGTTCAGTGATTTTAACATTAATACATTAACATTAATAGCATTTCTTTAGATTTTTTTGTTATGGCTTGATAATAGTCCATTGTATAAATGTACTATAATTGATTTAAATAGTTTTTTATTCATTGCAATTTAAATTGTTCCTAATATATTTTCTAATTTATTTATTTTTATGTGTATGGGTATTTTGCCTGCAAGTATGTCTTCTGCACCATGTGTGTGCCTGGTGCCCACAGAAGCCAGAAGAGGGCATCAGATCCCCCGGGACTGGAATTGCAGATGGTTGTGAACCACCCTGTTGGTGCTGGGAATTGAACTTGGGTCCTCGGAAAGAGCAGCCAGTCCTTTAAACCATTGAGCTATCTCTCTAGCCCCTCCTAATATTTTATTACAAAGGTAGTGTTTCAGCAAATAACTTTGTAAATGCATCATTGTGCACATTTAAGTTGTGAATATGCCTGTAGGGTAAATTCTTAGTGATAGAGTTACTAGGTCACAGCTTGCAGTGGGCGGTCTGATAGCTATTATCAAATTGTCCCTTTCACAAAGAGAGTCATGATGGCTTCTATTTGATACCATGATGCTTCTAGATCTTAATTTTTTTTCCTAGGGGAAATGAGATTGGCTAGGCATGGTGTCTTAAGTGCCTGTATTCCCACGCTTAAGGGGCAGAAGCAGAACTGTCAAGAATTCAAAGCCAGCCTGAGCTACATAATGAGTTCTTGGTCAGCCTGGGCTACTGAGTGAGACCCTGTCTCAAAAAAAAAAAAAAAAGAGGCTAGGGAGATGGCTCAGAGACTAAGCGTTTGCCATGCAAATGTGAGGACTGGGCTTCATATCTTTGGAACCCATATCATCAGCCAGGTGGGCATGACAGCCTGCCTATAATCCCAGATTGTGGAGGCAGAGATAGAGTAAACTTGCTATCCAGACAAACAAATGGTAAGCTCTATAGGAAGAGGCTGCCTCAATATATAAAGTAGAGAAAGAACAAAGCATCTGACATCAACCTCCTGCCTACACACACGCATGGATGTGCAAAAACAAGAAAACTGGCGAGCTTAAAAGGCACAAGTAAGTCAGATGTGGTACGTGCCTTTTAATCCCAGCATGGGGAAGTCAGGAAAATATCTCTCTGTGAGATTGAGGTCAGCTAGGGCCCAATCATGAGAGAGGAGGGGGAATATGAATGAATATGCCTCTCGGGCTACTAGCAACATAGCTCTTACAGTAAAGGCACTTGTCATACACGCATGTGTGGTATGTATACACTCCACATACTTTGCTTGGTGCCACACATTTTTAACCCCAGCAGTTGTAGATCTCTGATAGGCCAGCTTGGTCCATAAATTCCAAGCCAGCCAAGATGATAAAGACCTTACCTTAGGTGAGCGCAGGACTAAGGGTTGCATTTCTCTTTTCTATAGAAACATGGTTAAATTGCAGTCTTTTGCTCAGTTTTCTTTACAGACTAGTTTTTGTTGACCATGTGTCTTGGACATATGTGTGTGTGTGTGTGTGTGTGTGTGTGTGTGTGTGTGTGTGTGTGT